>NW_020537646.1:45758686-45790118 GCF_003426905.1 Ctenocephalides felis | reverse complement strand
ATAAGCAATTTGTTATATAGTTTAATTTATTAAATTCATTTAATTGATACGCGTCCAAACGGCCATGTAGCCAATATCTTTAAATTCATACAGATATATATAATGTGTATACTTGCTCACATGTGCATATTTGCATTTGAAATCGTTTGTAAAGTTATAAGTTTATTCTAGGCTTTTAAGAAACTCGATAATAATTTTGGCAAATTGGGGTTTATGCGAAAGGGATCGTTCAAGTATTACGTAAGCAGATTTATTACAATTATTACCCCCATCCCCCTTGACAGCAAAAGTAAGCAAAGCTCTTACCCCCTACCCCAATGCTTATGTAAACATTTGCAATTAATGTAAAAAATAAAAATACTATCAATGGCGTAATCATCATCCAGGCTCCCCTGCCCCCCATGTCAACCCAAAATAAGCAAATTAACAACCCCCGCCCCCCTATAGTGCTTACGTAATAACTTGAACGGCCCAAAAACCGAAGAGTATTTTTCGAAAGACCAGTTTTTAACCGGTTTCTACTTTTTATCAAAAATATTTGCCTGAATAATTAGAACAAAAAAATTGGCCGAAAATATCTAGTGATTAAAATTTTGATAATATTTTTATGAATTTAGTAGTAGAACATAAAATAATAATTAGCAGAATTAAATAGCTTTTAAAAATAATTAATTAATCGTTGTTTGTGCATAGTTTTTACATATGATGGGGTAAATATTGTTATAATAGTGTAATGAAGGACAATCGATTTGCCAACGATGTTTTCATCAATCTGGTACATTTTTCATGTTCATTTTTTTTTCGAAAGTGTTGAAAAATGGTATTTTTTACTAAATACCCGGTTTTTGAATTTCAAATTTTTCTCTGGTTTCCAGATCGGTATTTAAAAACTGACAAACCCTAGTGCGAATTGATGATTTTTTATTTTTACATCTGGTACTATATTATCAGAATTTATAAAATATTCTACTGAGTTATTGCCCACTGAACGATTTTATCAAAATAAGTCATATAACGATATTGTAAGGGATGGATTTTATAATATCGATATATCTGTAATAAAAAGAAATTTACAGTTATTAATTAAAACAACTTCCAGAAATGAAACTTACTATCGATTTCATGTTATACTAATTGTGCCAATATTTGTAACTCCATTACATATAATTATTTTATTTTCTCTTATACATTCTACCTAGACCTAAACGTTTGCAATCCATTATATGATAAAATGTATGTATAAGATTTTTATTACTTTCTGTTTTGTACAATATTTTTTTTTTTTTTAAAATTACATATATAATAGAAAATTTTCAGGCCATATCAACGAAAGCAAAACATCAGATTGTTTTTGAAAAGCGAATATTTGATTTAGAATCTTTTACATAAAAAATAACGGCTTACGTTTTGCCTGTCATACTTTATAATAATAAAGTAATATATATTTTATATTTCATAAAACTATAATTATTACAATGACATTTATTTTCACAGGCCACTTTTGAGAAACTTGAAAATGAACTACGTGAAGAAGTAAACCGTAATGCTGAAACCTTGAAAAGAAATTTTTTAGAACTAACTGAACTCAAAACACATATTGCGCAAAACTCAAGTTTTCTTCGATGAGGTGAGATTATATTCGAGATATAAAATAAATAATTTTTGTTTTCTTGTTTTAACTTGTGCAGCTTTAACATAATTCATAAGAAACATCGTGAAAATTCGTTACGTCACTTTGTAGTAAATTGTAGAAATTGAATGATTCAGTTGCGGATAATAGGAGAAATTACCAATTATCATCGAGAATGCGTTTGTTTTTGTCATTTATTCTTCATTGCTTCAATGTTGATAATGCATTTCAATTGCCATCAATTGCTATTTACACGTCGTTGAATCAGCGTTTGATATGTCTCCTAACATCACCATAATTCCACAACCATAGATTTTTATCTGAATTCTGATCAAATTCACTTAATTCGGAGAGCAATTAATGACTTACATTTTCCAAATAAATTTTCAAATACTAGTTGATTTCGTACTTCTTTTAAAACAATAATAATGTTATAAGATGATCTATAATTTCTATAAGTTATGTACAAGCTTTGAAACATAAAAAAAATCCAGAAAAGATTGAATTATTTAGAAATACGCCTTTATTAACAGTGACGTAATGTTTTGATCGATTTAAAATTTTCATTTTAATTAAGCTTGCCATTTGAAGCGATTAATATAGCTTTTATCATTCATATTCACTCTTTTATTGCTCAATCGTCATTGTTGTGGATAGGTCATTTGTTGCTTTTTAATATATCATCCTTTTAACTACAATCATATTGGATGTTGACTTAAAATAAACTATTGCGAGATTAGAATGGTTTAAGTTAATATTTTTGCACCTCAGTTTTAATATTTATACCCAAAGTCATATTTTGAAATGGCATGCATCGCGGGGTGAGAGATTTGTTAATATATATAATAATGAATAAAAATCAATAACGCAGCTCACTTAAATTTAAATTAAATTTTATTGGTTCATCATAAAATATCTGTGAAGAAAAACTTGATATAGCAGTTTTTTAAATCAGTGAAATAAACCACTTGTTCGAATATTATAATTAAAAATCGGTGGAGGTTATTTAAATGCTTTGGAATATATTTGAATTTTACCATAAAAGTTATTACAGAAATGTCAGATAGCTATTATGGATTTAATAAAACTATTAAAGAATGGTAATGTGAAGAATGCTGAGTTATTAAATTAAAAAGATTGACTTGGCATTTTGAAAGATAAAACATTATTTTGAGTAATGCAAAAAATTAACTAAAAAAATGTTTTATCTTGCTCGCAAATCATTATTACGTTAGCCTGGAAACAACCGCACGATAAAATCGAGTAAACATTAATTAATCAAATTTGTGATTTATTGAAATTTTCAATTTAATAAGAAATGCTCGAAAATTCAGTCCATTAATCCTTTCCCATAAATCTTTTGCACACTCGTTTTGTTTTTGTTTGATCCTACTTCTAACTTATCCGATGGATTCCTCAATTTGAGTGCACTAATTCTTGTTCTAGTAGGGTTGTTATTTCAATTTTTTTAGTTTCTGTTCTACAAGATTCAAATAATATCTTACACGTCGATAATTATGTTACAATTTGAAAAATGGCTTCTAAATTACTTCGAAATTGAAATTTCAGCCCTTATCTGCTTTATTTAAACTTTCTTAACTCTGCACGTTGCTTGCTCTTGCATTCATGTTATCATTCTTTCACCACTTAATTGTACTTTGTTAAATATATGAAATTATTAAATGTTTACGTGCTATTAATTATAAATTACGAAATAAATCAATTTAAAATGGTTCATTTTTTGCACACAAAGGCGACATCCATTAAGTACACAACAATAAAAGGGTATAGTTTTTCATAATATTTTGCACACTATTATAATATATAATTTTGTGTAAAATATATGTAAATAATAAAATATATACACAATATCGTCTTATTCAACAAAGTAATAGTTTTTTTTTTCTTTCCTTTACTTTACAAAATTTATGAAAAGCATAATTTAAAAACGTTCTGCAACTTTGTGCTTTGTATCTTTCATCACTTCATCAAGAAAACATTTTGCTTATTGATGAAAATTTGTTTTATCTGAATTTTTTTGTTTAATAAAATGGCTTTTTAGAACTGCTTCAATGACTGACGATATGCGACCGATGAGGGATGTAATTCTAAATTCTAAATTAAACGTGTTTAATGGATGTCCTTCGCTTATTGTTTTATTGTTGGTCAATTCCATATTACAGAAAATAAATTCCGATTGGGTAATACAATTTAATCATAATTATCTTCTCCAAACACGTTTTTCTTTGCAGCATTTATAAATTGCTGCATTTAAGAACTTCTTGTATTTCTGCATCAAAAGGCCCTTGAAATAAAGATATAAAATAATGCGATAAAGCTAAATTAGAAAAGGGTTGAATTTGATGGTAAAAATAAATATTAAATGTTAATTTAGACGTATCGTTACCTAGATATATGATCAACCATAATCAGGAAAGATTTGTGTAGTTTTCGCTTGTCTTCAGTTTCACGCATTACTAATGATTTAATGAAATTTTAGTATATTTTATCATCGCGTCTTGCCCGGGTTTCTAAATCCAACTTTGCTCTTGTTTTATCCGAAACGAAATTCTTTATTCCTTGGGCCTGATTATTAGAACAAAATTGTTATCGCATGTTTATAATGTTAAATCGTAGATCTATAATTAAAATATTGTTTCTATAATTTTTAGATTTTTATGTAGATCGAGAACAACAATGAATAGTGCCCCTCATTGTTGTTCAAAAAATATTTTTATATACTAGTAGCATTGGATAGAATTAGATGATTTCATTGAAAAGCATAATGGGACATGTGATACGTTTATATTTCAGTATTTTTATAAAATTCTATGCAAAGAATTAGTGCCAAGCTTTTTTTAGATCACCCTGCTGATTCAGTTTTCTTAAATTTTCTTTTGGTTTCTGGTTTTTGGTTTACAGCGCATTAATACTTTTATTTCTAATGTTTGGATTTATAAGCTTTTTGCATTTTAATATTATTATCCCCTTAACATATATGCTGTTATTTATTTTTTTCCTTCATCAGAGTCAATATTTATCGTTCTGTTTTCCAAATATCTTTCTTTTTTTAATTTAAAACATAAGTTTTGAAGAATCTTATAACTCACACAAAATCTTTTTTTGAATATATTTTTACAGCTGTGCTTACAGCTTAAAATAGTTGGAAATGGATGTGAAAAATAATTGATTGATGAGAATAGCAAGTTTTTTACTACTAGAGTGGTGAAGATTTTTGGAAAGCACTATGATTCATAATTTTTGTTCTTCTGATTATACCGCAAATTCTACGAAAACACTCGAGGATTTTCTCAATTGAAGAATTTTTCAATGGAAACGAATTGAAGCGTAGGGTAAATAGGGACGTTTTAATTTTCTGGGGCCAAATGTTGGAAATTTAAATATCAGTTAGAAATCGGTTCCGCGCTTGTCGTGCGTTGTGTGTTGCCAGGCTGAGGTAGGCTACCATCGTTCCTCGCAGATGGCTGATCCGTCCAGGGAGGAAGAACAAGTCAATCTCCTGGGAGAAGAAGGCCTTCGTACGGGCGGACAGGCACTCAAACTTGGGTAAATAGAATATTGTTAGGCTGCTAAGACCAGTGGTCAGGTTTGATCGTGAAAACATTTTTTTTAGTTGCAAATTATATTCGAATTATCTAATTAAATTTTTAGTTAGATTTTTTTTAGTCGTTCGAAAGTTATAAATGGGATAAAGATCAATTTTTTAAAAAAATCTTATACTACCTTAAGATTTTTTACCTGTATGATTGATCTTATATATTTAATTCAATGTGTGTGTACTGCGCCTGACCTATGGTTTTACATTTCTGAACTATGTACCCAACGGATGCGAGCTTTTCAAAATTAGGTGAAGCAATTTGATGTAAGGTTTAGATTATATTAATTCAATAAACCTTTATCATTAAAGTGTGTTGGATTTCCCCAGAAAGTGAATGGAATTATAAATTTCAGAATATCGGTTAATCGCGGATTTGTTTTTTATTACAGAGATCTTACACTGATCACGATGACAAATATAGAAGTCCTCTCAGGCAAGATTATTAACGAATTTTTAAATTGATTTTTTTTACTAATCATATCTAAACCAAAATGCAATTAGATTGGCAATATATATATATATATATATATATATATATTAATAATATTGTGTTTACTTCTGGTCTTATTTTCGATTATGTCAATTACTGGAATTTTGAAATGAGTGATTAATCAAATTCCTACTTGTAAAGTTTGAAATGTCGTTAATAGGACTACGACCTTTCTTGAAATGATCAAATTTCCAAATGATTTAAATTAATTATTTTATTACGTTTTTGTGACTGGATTTGTGGATTTTTTTGTTTTTTAGCAAAAGTTTGCATTCTCATACAGACAATTAACGTCTTTACAAACTTAAATTTTCATAAGAAATATTTGACAAATAACCAATGTACAGCTTTTTAGATATATAACACGATGCAGAATTTCATTGCCATAAACATGATAGACAAAATTGCGGTTAAGACTATATATATGCATGCGATGTAGTTTTAAAATGGTAAATGGATTTGGATAATTTTTGCATGCGGTTACGATGCACTGATTCATTCCTTTCATATCATTTTCCATTAACACCATATAACATGTCTACAATCACCTATCTAATGTAAATTAAACATTGAATTAACTTCCATTAAATTTTTCTGCATTAAAAAATATTACTTCAATTTGGCTTACGTTGCTGCGACAATGTTCAACTTTGTTTTTACTTTATATTCTTTTCAACTACTTAAGATTTTAATTTTTTTCTTGAAAATACTTATAAATCAGAATTTTCAATGTAAACTATAATATAGAACTCGAGGGCTTTAGACTTTCCATTCGTTTAAATCATAATTAAAGCAAAAATATTTAGTTTTTCGGCCTGTTTTTAATGAAGAGTCATAGTTCAAATAATTCTTAAAATAAGATTAAAATATTCATTAATTTGAGTTTTTCTAAACTTGAATATTATATTGTATAAGATTCACAGCCATCCTTATGCTATTACTGAAGATTTAAATTTTTGAGTGCGAAATTAATCTGAAAATAAATTTTCACGAAAGTACAATGCTTAATTTAAACGTATAATTAATAAAAAACTATGCTAATCATTGCAATCTTTTTGTTTCTAATTTTCTCTCATTTGTGCTAATGCACTATTTCGGAATTAATTATTGATATAATATTTAATGATCCAATGCCAATATTACCTATCGTTGTGTAAGTCTTTTAGAGTATTAGTATTTGATTTTGTTCCTTGTGTGTAATGTCCCAAAATTTGTTGTCCGGTTGAAATATCTCGTCCAGCACGAAGGGGGCGCTAACCAGACGGAATCGATGACCAGGGCGCTGATCAGCGACGAATCGAGAAATTCTAATGCTGGTCCCGTTCAATTGGGGTACGTAAAATGATTATGGAATTGTGGTAATCGTTTAAATAGTGCTAACAGAATAACATTTTTGAATTCATGTCCCCCATCACACGCATAGATGACTTATTGATAAAATCATTTCTTTGCCAATATCAAACTTGATTACCAAAAATAATATTTTTAATTTAAATAATTTAAATATTTCACAAATTGAAATGCTGCACATTTTGTGATATATTCGAATACCGAGCAAGTTTACATTGAAAAATAAACAACTTCTGTATTTGACTAACATTGACTATTATGAACATCTGGTCCAAATTCTATTACTACAAACGGCATAATTTTATAAAACAGCGGTTTCATATTCTTGGCATTAAAAATGCTAAACCAAAAAGTATTTAAACGATACATCTGAAGGGTAAGTCGTGCGCAGTAAAATAACGAGCAATCAGTAACAATTTGTTTAAAAATCGATCGTTTATTACTTTTACATTCTTGTTACAAATTCATTCACGCTACTTTATCAATAAATTTATGCCGTAAAATATTTGCTCAAAATGAATTATAGCAAACATAAAAAGTCGTTGTTGTGATGGGGAGTGTATGCTTTCACTGCCGTTTGATTTATGAAAGTGTTTTCAGTAAAATTTTTTACTTGCTCTTGTTTCCTGGAAAATCTAAAATAGTCAACTTTCTCAAAATTATATAAATAATTTTTTTTTATTCTGAATTGATCGTAAAATGACTGGGGTAATATTATCAGCTAGTAATCATATAGCTGTAAAAATTATGTAAAATAAGATTAAAATTATCTTGAAATTGTTACCTTATATTTAACGTAAATTTATTTTATTTTTTATTTTAATATTTTTAACTTTTATAACTATACACGTTCTACTGAAGATGCTTATGCAAATTGCGCTTTTGGCTAATATCTTAACCGTATTTATCATTACTAACGTAGAAATTTTAAATAACAAATTTGAGATAATCAGGATTGTTTATATGTTGGTAATAATATAAACTTTTGATATTTTGTATGATAAATCTAACAGATTAACATTTTAATTTTGTATCACAACTGGAAATAATTTCTCACTTATATTTATTTCATTATGTACTTCTGAATTCTATATGCTTGAATGTATGTGTTTATAAATATATATATATATATATATATATATATATATATTCCTGCTTTTAATTAATATTAAAAATGACGTTTTTTTTAATATTCTATGCAGTTTTCTGGAAAAACCGCGCGAACCAGAAGAATTCTTCCCATGGTCAGTAATAAATTTTTAAAGAATAATTGTCGTGCACGAATCATTACATTTTCATAAGCATTTGAAATCATTTGTCGACATTTTTTTAATTTGTTTTCAATATATTTACTGTCATTCGGAACTTCACATTAAAAATTACTGCATAATAATGACGAATATAAAGGTTTCTAGAATGTAATAATTAATTTTTGTGTAGAATTTTTTATGCTCATTATTTGTGGCAACACATATTTAAGGAGTGTTAAATTGCAAGGTAAGTTGTAAATAAAATTTTGTATATTTAATTACATGTTCTAATAAGGTTTGTACATTGGTTATTTGGTCAACTTGCTTTGAAGAAGCATTAACGAAATCCCAAACCGTAATTATCCTAAACCACGCTTGCCAAGAGACGTACGTGTTATCTAACAATGTATCCCAATTAAAATCACAAGATTCTGAAAGAAAACATTATTGTTTATTGACTGAATAATTTATTATATAAAAATGAAAAAAGTATTGCTTCATTCATTTTACATCAATTAGCATTCCTGGTCAAAAATTGTCGTTAAATTTTTGGAAGCAAAATTATTTTCGTTCCATTTTTTATAATTTTAACTAAGAACATCGTTTGATTTAGAAAAGCATGTTTCGCAAAAGTTGGGTGCACTCAAACTATGTCGATTTTATTTCGATCGTCGAATAACATAAATTAAGCTTTATTTTTTGTATAACTTTTATTATGCATGGTGTTGCAATATTGTGTTAACTCAGTTTTAATTTTCACTAGATTTTAATGAAGTCTTTATTCTTAATTATCCTTTTAACACGATTTATTCGACGAATGAAAATTTTTTTCGCACAGTATGAATTAAATGAAATCATAAAACACAAACAAAATTTATTTTTGTGAGGTTCGACTGTTCGAAAACATACGAATGTATATAATTATTAACGATATTTAGCTTCGTGGCTGGCGTCATACTTCGAGAAAGGATTCCGGCGTTCGAGCGCATGCTGTGGAGGGCTTGTCGAGGCAATGTATTTCTCAGGCAAGCTGAGATTGAAACTCCTTTGGAAGATCCTACAACGGTAAAATTTAGTAGCAATTTTTTTTAACAATTTGTTAGTTACTTTTTACATTGAATATTTCATCTGCAATAATTTTAATATTTTTATTCAATTCATCACCTTGTTGGTATTAAAAATATTGTTTAACTAATTTGTTCTATGGTTTTTAGAGTGATCAAGTATTCAAATCCGTATTCATCATATTCTTCCAAGGAGATCAACTTAAAACACGTGTCAAAAAAATTTGTGAGGGTTTTAGAGCTACATTGTATCCATGCCCGGAAGCACCCTCAGACAGGCGAGAAATGGCTATGGGAGTCATGACTAGAATAGAAGATCTTAACACGGTTAGTAAGATATTCTTAAAAAAAATATTTTAATTTGGCATTAAATGACCATTGGTCATATATTTCTAGTATAACGAGTTATTACATTTCTCCCCAATTCCTTTGATTTAAGATTTTTAATTTCCCGAAAGAGAATTGCTAATTTTGCGTTTTATCGACTTTTCGAATTATTCTGAATCGTTTGAGATCAAAATTAGAAAAAACAGGCGTGTATAATCTACCACAGTGATTTTCAAAGTGGTCTATATGGATCCCCAGGGATTGACACCAACTTTCAAGGGGTCCACGGCGGCGAAAGCAAAATTTGGGGGTCCACAAATGGAAATGGGGGTCCACGGCAGTGTATTACAATATACCATGTTAAAATCTATTTATTTACGTTAAACGATAATATAATATATATACAGACTTATAATACATTTTCTAATATAGTTTCTGATATAGTATAGTAATGAATCAAAAAGTAAAGATAGGGGATCCATAACAAAACGAAAAACATCGCAAGGGGTCCACGGCACAAATAAGTTTGGGAACCTATGCTCTATAACGATTACACAGCTGATACTAAATTTATAGAAAAAGAGAACAATTTGTTGCAGCGGAAGGTGTTTATAATCTGTATATCGACAGTCTATAATCTTATATTTAATTAATGATTGCAAACTGATTAATGCAATGCAATAGTCTGTTAATTTTTGCAGTTTACGATTTAGTAAGTTGATTACTATTTTCAGGTATTAGGACAAACTCAAGATCACAGGCATCGTGTGCTGGTCGCCGCTGCTAAGAACATTATGAATTGGTTTATTAAAGTTCGAAAAATTAAAGCTATTTATCATACACTGAATTTGTTCAATTTGGACGTAACACAAAAATGTTTGATTGCTGAATGCTGGGTACCTGTGCTTGATTTGGAAACAATTCAATTAGCACTTAGGAGAGGAACGGTTAGTGTGTAGATGTATCTATTTTTAAAAAATTATTTGACCTGAAAAATAATTGCATTGTTGATATTTTCAATATTTTGCATGAACATTCTCAATAAATATAATCATTATATGAGAATAGAGTTTTATCTAAGCATTTACATAAGATTTTCTTTGAATGGTTTTTAATTCATTTGTGTAATAAAGGAACGTAGTGGCAGTTCTGTACCTCCTATTCTAAACAGAATGGAAACACATGAGGATCCTCCGACTTACAATCGTACAAATAAATTTACTAGCGGATTTCAAGCACTCATTGATGCTTATGGTATTGCATCATACAGAGAAGCAAATCCCAGTAAGTAATATTTTTTATAACATTGGAATCTCACACCTACCTGTCGTCATTTATATAAAATATCGAAAGAAAAAAAAAATGCGGTTACTAAAATAAAATTTTGTTGGCTGTAATGATTAATTGAATTTATACTGTAAAATATTTTGTTTTATTTTAATAGTATTTGTTTTATAGCTCCTTACACAATAATTACGTTTCCCTTCCTGTTCGCCGTTATGTTCGGAGATTTGGGTCACGGAGCTATAATGGCACTTTTTGGGGCATGGATGATTTTGAAGGAAAAACCATTGGCAGCGAAGAAAACGGATAATGAGGTCTGTGAGCCAATTCTATTATTAATATAAAACTGTTTTTGAGATTTTTCTGAAATTGCATTGCAGAAAGATATCAATAGTATGCTTTTTATAATTATCATGGATAATGAGATGTTTATGAATTTATTGACAAAATATTTATTTATAAGTTGTTTCTTAAAATATTAATAATTATATTTGAAAATATTTTGATAAAATAAATTTTCATTTCATTCGACAGATTTGGAATATATTTTTGGTGGTCGTTATATCATCTTTCTAATGGGAGTATTTTCAATGTATACTGGTTTCATTTACAATGATATTTTCTCAAAATCGCTTAATATATTTGGCTCATCTTGGTCTACAAACTATAATTTATCAACGATATTAACAAATGATGCATTACAACTAAATCCAGCAAACAAAGATATGTATGATGGTACGCCATATCCAATTGGCTTGGACCCAGTATGGCAGGTGGGTTTAATTATATTTTCCTCATAAATAAAATGAATTTTAAAATTTTGAATTTATACATTTTAGCTATCTGCAAATAAAATTATTTTTCAAAATGCTTACAAGATGAAAATATCAATTATTATTGGAGTTATTCATATGTTGTTTGGTGTTTCACTAAGTCTTTGGAATTACAAGTATGTACTAGATACTTCACATAAAATGTTTCATATTATGCATACTAATGTCTTGCTTGTTTCAGCTATTTCAAAAATAAACTCAGTATTTTATGTGAATTCATTCCGCAGATTATATTTCTGACTTTCTTATTCTTTTATATGGTTTTGCTCATGTTTATTAAGTGGGTGACTTATTTTCCTACAGATAATGATAAAGGTACGATATCATTTATCCTGAAATATTCTTTTTAAAAAAATGTGTTGACTTTGTAATTTAAATATAGCAAAATATATTTTTTCTGCATTCATAATATTTTGCTTAACAATAATATTTTTTTTACAGAAATCCCAGTAAGCCCTCAGTGTGCCCCCTCCATTCTTATAACGTTTATCAATATGGTTTTATTCAAACCATCAACACATTCTCTGGCATGTGAAACTCCATACATGTACAGTGGTCAAGGGGGTTTACAAAAGCTCCTTGTTGTTTTGGCCTTGCTTTGTGTACCATGGATGTTATTTGCAAAGCCAGTTTACATCATGCAAATGCGGAAAAAACAAGCCTTGTTGGGAGCAAATCATCAACAAATGGCAACTGAAAACGGTGATGCAGAAGGAATGGGCAACCAACAGCAGCAACCGGCTCAGGGAGGTGGTCATGGCCATGATGATAATACTGAGATGAGCGAAATTTTTATTCATCAAGGTATTCACACAATTGAGTATGTGCTGGGATCTGTATCACATACTGCAAGTTATTTGCGTCTTTGGGCGCTGTCGTTGGCTCATGCCCGTAAGTATTATAATTTATATATAATGACTTTGTCAAAATTTATGTAAATTTGCAATTGATAATAAATTCTAATAAAATAATAAGGTCACATTAAATGAAAGCAAGACAATGCTTCTTAAAAGTAAATAGACATTTAATTAAATGTGACTGCATTATAAATAAAAATCAAAATTTATTTTACATAGTCAATAATACATGTATGTATGTTTCATTAATGTTTCCTAAAAGCAGCTGCATCAATTTCAATAATTCACAATATCAATATTGACTCGCGTTAATTAGTTTTCCGTGGCGGTTGAACGAGCCCTTTATTTTATAAACAATCTCAATATATCTGTTTTTATAAATAATTAAGTAGAAAAAAAAGTTTTATTATAAGACTAACTTTATAATTGTATAAAAATTAAAAAATTAAGCATTCGATTGATCTTAATTTTGTCTAATCCTTTCTGTGTACACAGAATTGAAGGTGTAATTTTTTTGAGCATCTATTCAAAATATTTTAGATACAATTTTAATAATTGAAATAGAATTATCGAAAGGATAGTATAACATTTTCTTAGTTTTACTTACAATTAGAATATTCAAAAATGTTAGATCTGAATATTTATTAATCATCGGAATTGCTTGCGCTTGCCATTTATGCTCAGTTTTAGATTTATTTTTAATTTTTTACAACTTACGAATTAGGAATATTATTTCTATAATGTGGAATTATCTGACAAATCTTAAGCAAAGCTAAATTCACACATTTCATATTAAAACAATAATTAATTTAATATAGAAAACATAATTTTGAATTATTTATTATAGAATTGGCAGAAGTATTATGGAATATGGTTATGAAGCAAGGATTAGTTTATGATGGCTGGGTCGGTGGAGTTGCTTTGTGGTTGGTATTTGCTTTTTGGGGTGTTCTCACTGTTGGAATTCTTGTGCTGATGGAGGGCCTCTCTGCTTTCTTACATACACTTCGATTACATTGGTATATTATATATTTAAATTATGAATATATATGTATGTATGTATATATATATATATATATATATATATATATATATATATCATAGCAACCAATTTATCAAAAATAAAAAGAAGTAAGGAAGATATTAAATATAAAAATTATTTATTCTGGACGTTTTCTCACTAAATATGTGCTTTTATCATTCAGTAGTTGTTTAGTTGTCAGTAGAAATACATAATTACAATTATGGTTGATGAGAAGATATGGTTCATGAACACAAATTGTGCCTTTTGAGATTTCCTCGAAAACCTTTCAAACAATTTCAAACATTTATACACTTCAAATTATTTTAAATAATTTGCGCTCGAATCGGTCGACCCGTTTTTTTTATATTGCTATCGATAGCTCAACAAAAATATCACATTTTTGCAAAAAGTTCTGAATCTTATCATGATCACATGTATAATAATCACCCGAACCTGTTCTACATAATTTTCAATGGTTGTTATATTTTTTCTTCGGAAGTTAATGAACATTTTCAAACAAAAACTTATTTTGTAGTAAACAATTGTATATTTAATTCATTTTTATAATTCTCGACCAATTTGAGTACATATTGGTTAAATGTATCTAAATTGTTGAAAGCTCTTGGAATTTTGGAAACCATTTCTGTATAAAGTCAGTTGATTTTTTATGTGAGGATAATTTGTAACTCATTCAGGAAGTCTTATATAGATCTCTGCAAGTTCTACAACCAGATTTTTTTTATATTCAGTTAATATTGTTTTTGTCTGATTCTGGAAATTAAATTTATTCGGAAAATCTGTAAGGGTTTTCAATACTCGTTTTCTAAACTATTATTATATTATAGTATTTTTGGGTTAAAGTAAAAATTATCAACAAACCAGCAAAAAAGAAAAAAAAAGAACGAAAAAGAAAAACAGTGAAGACGAAATATAAAAGTTGATAAATCACGATTAATATAATATTAATAAATCAGAATACGATTCAATTCTGGTTTTTTAAATTAATTGTATGTGAAAATTTCTTGTAAATATCATTTGGTTTTTAATTATTTTAAAAATTTGACAAACGTTTATTGTCCGGAATAAATATTTTTTAATAGTATTATTTTTCACTAGTTGTCTGGTAATATTTTCCAAGAGTATAGTGTTTTGAACCATATAAAATATCAGTGAATAACTAAGTTTCAATTGTGTGAAGCTAAATTGTTTCAATCTAGTTTGAAAATATTGGTTTGGATCTTAATTGATTTCATTTCAAACTTAAATTTTTATGTGTGTATATAAATGTAATCTTAACTTTTTAGGGTTGAGTTTCAAAGCAAGTTCTACTCTGGTTTGGGCTATGCGTTCCAACCATTTGCATTTGAGGCAATATTAGACACAGCCTCGACTGCGCCGGAGGAGTAATGTGTTTTTCCCTTTAGATAAATTTTTAGGAATCTAATGCTCTTTAGCTGAATGTTCATATAAATGTATAAAAAGTTGTTCATAATTCTTTATATAACTTGTTATTTTTTGTATGTATTTGTATTTTTTAATATTTAAGGCCCCAAAAACAGTGATAAGTTGTACTATAATTTCAAGATTTAATAACTATCTCAAACTGTATTATGTATATGTTAAATAAATTATAATCTTATTTTATTGCATTATATATAATTAGTAATTTTTGGATGATTAGAATTGTAGATTATATACATACTGAATTTGATTTTTCATTGTATTCAAGAATCCAAAAATATTAGCAAGTAAAAATTTCATCATTTGAAATTATATATCGAACTAAAATAGAAATATTTTTGAGTTAAATACATAAAATGAATATAAACATATTCTCATCTTAATATTTTCAAGAATGTTATGCAACTATCATAGTTATTCAATATTCTATGCAATTGTATATGCATAAAAATGTGCTTTTTAATTTTTTTCATGTACAAAAATCAAAAACATATCCACATGTGAAACATCCGAAAATATATTATGTCAATAAATAATTGACAAGGTACATGACATTAGCTTAATATTATTCCCTTCGCAATAAATTATATTCAAACAAATTTACTTTGTTCTTAATTAACACCCTTTCTATTATTGAGTATCATTGAAAAGATATTTATTGTATTTAAAGATAAATTCTAGATGTATAAGAAAAGTGATTGGAAATGTTCCTAGACAATATACTATGGGAAATGTTTTTTACTTATATTATCATGTATTTAAAATTAAACTTTATTTTTTCTTATTTATAATTTGCCTGAATTATGAAACATAATCGTTTGTTTTCATCTTTTACGATTGTTAAATACATTTCAGTTACTTGTAACTCCAAATCAAAAAGTAATTGTAAAGTAAACTTCTAGTTTAAATTTAATTTAAATCTTTCCACTCGCATGCCGCCGGCGACATGAAATGTCATCACTTAAAATTTCGGCAATTTTGTTTTTTTCAAGCTGTGTAAATAAACTAATAATTACCATTCCCAACTAATATCTTTTTAACTGTTTTTATATTTTCAGAATTGGTTCAGGATTTGTGTGGAAACATGAACGAAAAGTTATAGATGTATCACATCAAGGCGAGAACTGATCGGGTTTCATCGAATAGTTCTTAAATTCGCTTGAATCGAATCAAAGATTCATAATCGCTTGAAACGTCGAGAAAATACAAGATTTGCAAATCGGATTTTCTGGCAAAAACGAACTTCACCGTCACCAAAATTTTTCTTCAATGAACAAAGTGTATGAAAAGGCTGTATAGTTTGCTAAAATGTATTCGGCATGCATTTAGGTCGACGAAATTGCGAAAAAGCTATGAAAATGTTTCAAAAAAGTCATACGTCGTTTCAATTGTTTGTTTTAGATTCTTTACTTGTCAAATATAATATTTTTAATAGTTGTGTAGTGCTTTATTCAATTTGTTTAAAAGACTTTCACTTGGGAAAAAAACTTTTCTATTTGCTAATTAGTGTGACTTATCTTTGGATAAAATATATATGAACATCTAAAGCAATTCATCATGATGCCTACAAAATATAAAATATGCATTTTAGGTTCTGGAAATTGGTAAGAACACCCGTGTGGCTAAAAATTAATCTTTCTCATACAAATAATTTTTTCTAGGGCAACTGCAATTGCCAGAGTTATGGCAAAAAATTGTTTGAAGTCGCCAGTTTTTGATAAGAAGATTATAATGTATGTTTATGAAGAGATTGTTGATGACAAAAATCTATCAGATATTATAAATGAAACACATGAAAATGTGAAGTATTTACCGGGGTTTAAACTTAGTAAAAATGTGGTAAGAATACTATTTTTAACATAACTTATATGTGAGTAGATATATTGATGGTGAATCCAATTCGATCGTCAAAATTATTATAAAACTAACCATTACAATTACGAAGAAGCGGCGAGACTTCACATGAGACTATTTAACAAGAAGAATTTAAAACGAGCTAGACTCTTGGAATTGTTAGATAATAATTAATTAATAAGGAAGCGACTGACTAGTCTTTTCCAGAAGGTCTTTCAGCACGATATCTAACTGATTTCTTTGTAATGAGTTTTCAATTTTTTAAATCTGTTTCGGTAGAGCGCTCGAAACTAATCAGCGCATGCCCTTCTCGGTTTCATCAAACGGCTTCTAAATTTTTGAATTTCAAGCAGTAATTTTCGAGAAAACGTCGATAAAAGCAAAAATTGCATAAGCACACATACACATATTTTTGCAATATGAATAAACAAGACGTCAAAAAAATAAATAGTGTGAATAATTTTATTACTATAGTATATATTACAAAATATGAAATTTGATGCAATAAATGGTAAGCAACTAAAGCACTACGCTGCATTATCTTTTGGTGAATAATTAATAAAATAAGATTTGAATTTCGTTTTCTACTCATTTTTTCAGTCTTTTTACTCTTTCTGGAATGGCTTAGTGCAGATGGCAGTCTTTTTACAAATGTGGATATGTTTTTATTTTGTGTTCTCCATTTGTCATCTTCTTGAACCACTTTTACATTCACATATGTAGAAACTTTATATAGTTTTTACTGGTTTTCCTTAGATTCCATGTATTTGATTCCCAGAGAGACCCTAGTACATTAGTAATCATTTTCAACCATTTCTTTATTTCCCACCGATATTCTGTCATTTTCTATTTCAATACCCTCAGATTTGACACCGGTATTTGCATCATATTTGATTTCTCTGTATTGATTGATCTACCTTCGTTTAATAGCGTCGCTGCTATTCGATACCAGCCAACCCATGCTTATTTATCTATGCAACTCATCATCCAGATAATCGATTTTGCTGTTTTCGACTTTTTATTAGCCAATCTATCACAATATGTACGACGTTCATGTCCTTCTGTTAGATTTAGTGGTGAATTGGTTCCTGTATCCAATCTATAGATTGGATT
Source organism: Ctenocephalides felis (assembly GCF_003426905.1). Taxonomy (NCBI): domain Eukaryota; kingdom Metazoa; phylum Arthropoda; class Insecta; order Siphonaptera; family Pulicidae; genus Ctenocephalides; species Ctenocephalides felis. Next base: position 45,771,962 of record NW_020537646.1, on the reverse strand, counting down.
TAACTATAGTTAAATAATATTTATTATAATAAACTTCTAAAATACAAGACAATTATTAAACCAATGTGGTCCTACGGTCTACAACTATGGGGTGCGGCCAGTAAATCAAACATAACTATTCTACAGAGGTTCCAGAAGAAAATTTTGAAAGAAATCTTGAACACTCCAAAATATGTTCCAAACTGGTTAATGGTTAATGCATCAAGATCTTAGAATTCTAACTGTGTGGAAGAAGAAATTAAACACTGCTGCTCCAGATACAAGTCTAAGTCGATATCCAAACCAACTAGCGTGCAACCTGCTCAAGTCTTTACTGCCAAAGCAATTCAAAAGAAGAACTTGAAATGATGTACTACATCAAACCACATAATATCTGGGAAGGTGCTATCGCAAATTAGCGATCCTGCACACGCTGTAAAAATCAAATTTAACTGTTTAAGTAGCTGAATGTACTGTGTGTATAGTTTGCTATGTTAATGAAACGAAAAAAAAATCATTCGGGAAGTTATATTATACGTATTTTTTACCATTTAAAGACCTTCTTGATTCAAGCTTCTTACATGTAAACTTTATATGAAAGTAATATTTTTTTTACAATTTAGATAAAACCCTATGTTTTTCACATATTCCTTTCGAAAATAAGGTAGAGCTGGTTTCTATTATATGGAATATTTTGTTACAAGAGTACTTACCTACTATACACACGACCATCATACAGCCATACATCCGTTTTCCTTGCTCAGAATGATTAGACCAATAAATTTTTAATATTATATTGTTTGGTTATCATTTTTCAGGTTGCAGTGGCCGATTTAGTCCTGGCAGCGCGCGAAGCAGATTTTCTGTTCTTTGCGTTACCGTACTGCTACTTGCGGACCGTCTGCTCCACCTTGCTCGGCATGATTAAGCCTACTGCAATTGGATTTTCTCTAATTAAGGGTTTTGATCGCAAAGAACAGGGCGGCATCGATCTGATCAGCAAAATTATTCGTCGATACCTGAGAATTCCTTGTCATGTATTGATGGGCGCAACAACTGCACGTAATAATTTAACTTATTAACTTCCCGTAGGGTAAGTTATTGTAATGGGCCGAAAATCGGAATTGAAAATTTTAACATTTCTCGACGTTTTGAAGGTTTCTGAACGTTTTGGCATACTTCAGAAAAAATGGATGTGTGTGTGTGTGTGTGTGTGTGTGTGTGTGTGTGTGTGTGTGTGTATGTATGTATGGATACAAATTTCCAGTCACGTTTTAGGGCGCACGGATCAACCGATTTGAATGGTTCAAAAAACATTCGATTCCTATTAATAGGGAAAAGAGCTATTCCTATTAATAGCTAAAGAGCTGAGTTTTTGGCAAAGGCAGGTCCAGCCGTTTCGGAGATACGGAGCAAAGAGTGCAAAAAATAGAAATCGAATTTTTGAGAGAACGGAGTATCTGATTTGAATGATCTAAAAAACATTCAATTAGTAATGATTAGAAGAAGTGCTTATTAGTTTTTGGCAAAGGCAGGCCCAGCCATTTCGAAGATACGGAGCTAAATATGTAAAAAATGGCAGTTTTTGAGAGAACTAAGGGTCCGATTAAAATGATTCAAAAAACTTTCTGCTTGTCTTAACAAAATAATTGATTTTGGAATTTTTTTTTTTTTTGTGTATCGAAAATATTTCAGATTTTATTTTTAATTCTGACTATAGTTCTAATATACTTTACAAATAATTTCAACTCTGCAATTCAGTTTATATAATTCTCATAAATATTAGACAATGTTACAATATTTATAATAATCTATTTTAAAACATTCAGTATTCCTCGAACATTTCGTTACGGTACGGGAAGTTCCAGCAATTTGTCTTAAGGCACGATGCCATAATTGCCTCAAAACAGAATTCCACTTACAGCTAGTTTAGATTGGTTTTGAATAAAAATTATGTGCGAATCTACTCGTTTTTTAAGCTTAGAAGAAAAACACTGATTTATTATTTAGAAAATGTTTGCACATGGTTCATGCTTATAATTAAAGTAAATAGATTTTACCCCAAATTGGACTATTTTTTTCGAAGATATTTTTTTCAAATATATCACTTTTACTCTATTAAAGAAAATTGGTTTAATAAGTGGATCTAATTATTATAAATTTTTACAGTAAAACAATTTGTTGGCCATTACAATATGGTACCTACTAATATTTATTTCTTTTTTAGTAGACGTGGCGGAAGGACGTTTTTGTGAAGCAACAATTGGTTGCCCTGACGAAAAGACAGGAAACTTAATTCTGGAAATAGTACAAACTGAGTTTTTTCGGTTGAAAGTAGTTTCTGATGCAGATTGTGTGGAATTATGTGCAGCACTTAAGGTATTTTATTTCAAATGAAGATCGACTAAGTCGTTTCTGGCATTTTTTTATTTTTGACAAATTTGATGAACTTTTTTATAGTGATGGACTGCGTGGTCTTAACTAAGATCCTTATACACAGTGATATGAGTGCTCACGAAGGCACATCATTATAAAATATCTTTAATTACACAGCTTGCCTTAACGCAAACTATCACTTACATTTAATGTAAAAAATATGTTTTTTTTTAGTTGAGAAATATGATCAATACGGCTCAAAATCTTTCGCTAATCGTATTCGTATGGAATATAACTCTATATAACTCTAATGAAGTCATATAATTATTCATAAATTTTTAAAGTTTTACTCGAATCGTTAAAATGTCTAATGGGAATCTTATGGGTGTTGATGTCTTTTCTGTAAGATTTTAGAAATTCTCAGTGATTAAATCTGTATCCAATTTTACTCTTAATTAATAATTATTTTTTATGCGGTCTTTGAATGATACTTACATCAAAGTTAACAACTACTTATAATTAGTATTTTTTATATATTCAAATTTTATATTTCATTGAATTTCTGGAGCTAATATAATGAAATAAACTAGTGGGGTGCATGGCATCGTGCCTTAAGGCAAATTGCTGGAACTTCCCGTACTAAAAATTATTTTTTTTAAAAAGATTAACATTTTGAAAAAAATTTACTCTGAAAAAAATAGATTTTTGAGAAACTATAAATTATTGACAAAAATTTACTTTTTTTTGAAAAAAAAGACTTTGAAGAAATATTTATTTTGAATTATTTTGGAAATTTTGAACCTTTTTTCAAAGCAATCGCACTGCTTTAACTGCATAGAGACAAAATATCGAAGCGCGTAAGCGCCGCGTCTCCGTTTAACGGATAAACATTGGTACGGAAGCCATAAGAATGTAAACAAAATTTATACTTATTGTTAAAATCTCTATAAAATATCTGATAATTTGATGTGCATATGTCTAATGATCATTTTTGACCGCCAAATTTCAAGACCACTTGAACATTTTGGCATTGTGTGTTGTGTAGTATATGTTTTGTATGGGTACAATTTTTGTCCAGGATTTTGGGTGCACGGGTCAATGATTCAAAAAATATTCGATTTGTATTGATTGGGAGAGTTGCTGATTAGTTTTTGGCCAAGGCAGTCACATACGTTTCGAAGATACAGAGCAAAAAGTGCAGGAAAAAGGAATTTTGCGGGAACGGTGCATCCGATTAGATTGATTCTAAATACATTCGATTTGTATTGACGTTGAGGTGTGCTGGTTAGTTTTTGGCAACAATAAGCCCGTTTTCTAGGTACAGAGTAAAAAGTTCTAAAAATTTCAGTTTTTGAGAAAGCGGAGCATCCGATTTTGATAATTCAAAAAACATTTTGCTAATAAATGTTGACAGAGTGAAGGAACGATTAGTTTTTGAGGAAGCCATTTTTTCAAACTTTAATCTTTTTGTAATTTAATTTTTTTTAAATATTGGAAATGATTTCGATTTTAATTTTAATTCTAGTTCAAATTTTGAAGCTCAATATACTTAAAATGAATAATATTAACTTTGCAATTCAGTTTATATAATTTTTTAGGAAGAATGTGATATAAGGTCCTTCATACTATCTTCATACCTTCATAACTCCACTTTATTGAGTTTTATTTACTTTTCATATAAACATGTATCAACGTCGTCGTCCAATTTATGACCTTCTATTTCATCTACAAAATACGAATAATGAAAGTTACAGTATCGTAATATAATTATAGTAATATAATTATCTATTTAAAATCATTGACAATTCTTCGAATATTTAGAGCAATTTGCCATACACCACACTAGTTTTTAATGTGATTATTAAAAGTTTGATTTTATTATTTAGTAGTATAATATTAATATTTATGAATGTAATGTGACTTATCAAACATTATAATGTCTATATATCTATATATAGATCTATTTATAAAAAGCATTTCACAGAATAAATATATGAATGAGGAAATGAATATTTGAATAAAAGTATATTTTGCTTGAAATAATTGGTGCAATATAACCAATGGGTATATAATCATATTCAACAATAATAAAAAGTTGAACGTTTTTGCTCTGTTATAGCATGATATAGTAGATGACAGAGAATCAGTATATAATCTCTTCTCTCTTCAAATACCATGTTCCGTTCTATTCTACATTCACATACGTACTTTGTATACAGTACACGCACTCATACTACGACGAAAAGTTGAAAAACGCGATTTTAAAACAAGCGTTGCTAGCACACGTTTCTCCAACTTTGGTCGATATTATGTTTGCCCGGATGCGGTTCTCGTTTATGCTAGAATATAGCTTAATAGCTTCTGTTTACAAGAGGCGGAAGTAGTCTTTATATACAAATGCCGCAAACTAATTTATGAATGTAGATCATCGTAGAGCACTATCAGGCGGCTAAATTTGAAGTATCATAGTTGCAGATGAGCTACTCGTATCTGACAATGAGGAAAGAACTCTCTTCTTAGTGTTAGCAAGTACAAATGATAGATGCTTCCATACATAAATATAATGGATGCATGGTGTTGCCATGGAACACTACATTCATGAAATATGCGCCTCGAAATAAACAATATACTATGGTCCCAAGTACGTGAATTAGTGTATTAGATGCGTTTTCAACAACGTTGGATTACAAGTTTGACATGCCCCTTCGTTGACGCTGGAACAGTTTCAATTTATAGGGGTCACAAAATAACGAGGGGTATCGCACGGAGATAGTTCAAGTTTAAAGCAGGCACGGCAAAAATACGTAAATAAAAAACTTGGGCGCTGAAATGCTAAATGTTAAGTTAATAGAAAAACAGTCTCAAGCAAATGCAACTTTTTTTTAGTTTGAGACAACATTTAAACATTTTTTAAGAATTTAAATTTAGAAAATTCCAATATTTATAAAAATAACTAAGGAAGTCAGATCTATTTTAATTTACTAAACATTAAAAATCTCATTGAAATTTGGAATAAAATTGAAAATTTTCAAAATATTGAGTTTTTTTTAGAGTTTGCAAATTATATATTTTAAAGTACTTGAAATTTTACACTCGCAGATTTCAAACGGTTTAATTATTAAGGTACCCTAGGGCAAGTTATAGTAATCGCAAAAAAATCGAAAATAATAGATTTTATTTTTACATACATGTATACGTTACAAGCTTCCTGAATAATTCGGCATACCTTAAAAAAATGATGAATTTGTGTGCGTGTGTGTATATTGGCAAAGGCGGGTCCAACAAAAAGGGCAAAAATTAACCGTTTTTGAGATAATGAAGCATTTGATTAGAATGATAAAAAAAATTTGATTGCTATTGGTGGGGACATGTGCTGATTAGTTTTTGGAAAAGGCATTCGCAGCTATAGCAAATATATTTTGTAGATACGAAGCGAAAAGTGCAATAAATAGATATTTTTGGAGAATGAAGCATCCGATTAGAATGATTCAATAAACATTCGATTCGTATGGTAGGGAGACATGCAAGCTAGTTTTCAAAATTAATATTATTTTATAAAATTATATTATACTAGCTGTACCCCTTCACGCTTTGCCGTGATTTAGTTCAAATTAAAAAGTTGAACAAAGATGTTCAAAAATTTACCTATTCAACAATTTGTCTACTAATTTACCTATAAACCCGTTTATCAATCTACCATTTTACCGGCCTACAAATTTATTTGTCATTCCATTCTACATGTTTACCAATCAACCTGTCAGCCTGTTTATTCGTCTACATATTCGCCTATCTACCAGTTTTTCTCTCTACCATTTTACCCGTCCATCAGTTTACCTTTATAAATTCTCTAATTCACCTTATTTATTGACGCATTATAAAACAATTAAAACTCAAATTAATTCTACTTAAGAATCATCCTGGGACATCAACTAACATTTAAAAAAAAGAATTGGCCATATTGGTCCAGGCGTTATTGAGTTATGCGCTTATCAACACATTTTGCGATTCATTTTTATATTATAGATAATATTTCAAAATTAATATTATTCGAATTTTGATATTCAAAAATATACAAAATTTTGAATTGCAAAAAATCTAAAACTTATTTAATATACTTGAAATTCATTGATCATTGATCAATTTTTGATTATTTTTATTCCTCGAATATTCAATTACAGTAGCAATTTGCTTTAAGGCACAATGCCATGCACCACTAGTTTTTATCTTTATCTATAATATGCGTTTGAAACGGAAATTTCAATCAATTTGCTTAAGATCGGAATTTTATACGCCATTAGCAATTCAATTACTTTGATACCATTTTGTCAATTGGTTGCAATTGGAATTGAATAAATAAATATATAACTTGAACCAGCTCTTGGCAACCGTTGACGTCAACAGAATGCGACAGACAGAGCGCGAGCACAAGCTATATGTTTTCTCTCACGTTCTGTTTTGATGCTCCACAGGGCATAGTAGCGTGCGCGGCTGGTTTTGCTGACGCCTTGGGACAGGGCCAATGCACGAAGGGGGCCATACTGCGGGCTGGCATACTGGAAATGATTCGCTTCATTGATGTGTTTCACCCGCAGAGTCGTCTCTCCACGTTCTTCGAATCGTGCGGACTTGCCGATCTGGTATCGTCGTGCAATAGTACGTACAACCCTAAGCTATTTTACCTTTTTCTAAATAAATGGTTTAGAGAATAAATAGAATATGAGTATAGGGTAACTGATTATTGAATACGTTTTATTATTTGCATTATCACAATAATTGTGTAGGTAAAATTTTGGTAAAGTGTGAGTCCAAACCGTTCGCTTTTAATATAAAAACTTTGCTTTCTGGAGAGATATTCGAGATATGGCACATACTTAGATACTTTCACTTGAAATTAAAAAAAGCATTATTAGACACCGCTTGTACAAATTCTTTTAAGAACTATTTCTTAACAAATTGAATAGACAGTTTGAATAGACCCTTGGCATCTATTTCTCATCTGCAGATAAAATGCATCATGATTCCAAATAATTCTTCTAATGATGATCAACAGTGATTATTTTCATTTTGTTTAAAGATTAAATAGTTTCATTAATTATAGTTAAAGAAAATAGTTATGGCCATGTTTGCTTCGTAAGTCTGGTGAAATAAGTTTTGTTTTCCATATGTTAAATTAGTTTATGCACTAACAGTTTTATCTATAAGCATTTATACTTATACTATAAAAAGTATATTTAAGCAATACTAGACGTCATAATGAATAGACGTGGTTTGAATAGACTTATCGGCATCTGTTTCTCATCAATATTCAAAATTAAAAAAAAAAAAAAAAAAATGAATAATGATTTTAAATTAATCCTCTAATCATTATCTCAGTGATTATTTTGAGTTTCAGTAATTAAATTCAATACAATTAGTTATAGCAATGTTTACTTTACAAGTCTAGTGCAATAGAAACCAACATCAGTATTGTGTAGTTTATGTTAGCACGTTAAAACAGTACAGAAATATATAGCTCTTCCGCTTGAAATTATGTAAAGTAAATTCGGTTTCAACAGTTATATCTTGAACATATCTAATGTCTGCGATTTTTCTCTATTGTTCTCTATATTTATGTAGCCCTAACTACTACGATACGATAATGATCGCAGCCGTCTCACTACCTTCGGTTCTAAATTCGTGACCGTTCTCTGCTTTCGTTTGTGAAGATTTCTTGTTTCCATACTACTCTTCACATGTTGAAGCATAGAAGTTTGTATTTTCTTGTCTCACAGCCAGGGGAGTTAACTCAGCCCTCGGAAAGTTTTAAACTTTTATTGATCGCCGGCTTTTATTGATATTGGATATATTAAAACAAAAATCCTATTTGCTAATTATATGTTTTCTCGACGTTTCTAGTCATTCTAAATCGAATGAGACCAAATATGGAAAGTATGTATGAATATGTGTGCATAGAGCCTTTTCTACTTTTCGTCAACGTTTCCTTAAAAACGGCTGGATTAATTTCAAAAATTTAAAAGCCATTCGATGTATCTCGATAAGGACTATCGTTAGTCAGCGACGATAATGGGCTAAGCCGTTTCTTTGTAATTAGAAGAAAAGTCAAACCGCAATTTTGAATCGATTTTAGAATCGAATAAAGTTTTTGGTAAAGATCGTCCTTTAATGTTGAAAAAATTTTGCTTGGTAATTTTGGATGAAACTTTGTATAACGATAGATTTCGTATTCTGAAATAACGTACTAAAATATTATAGGTTTACGATAGTCAGTTGTTAATTATTGTTGATTAAGTCGATTATTACATGTATCGGAAAGTTGTTGTAACTTACCTTAAGCCAAAATGCTACTGATTATTTTATTTGCTGGAATAGTTGGTCGCCACAGGCGTCTTTCTGAAGAATTTGCCAGAACTGGTAAGACAGTAGAAGAACTGGAGCAGGAATTACTGCATGGAAATCGGCTACAAGGCCCCCATATCGCCAGAGAAACTTATAATGCAATTGTTCACGAAGATTGTGTTAACAGGTAAAAGTTGTAAACTATAAAAGCATACAAAATTATTGTTATTGGTTCTGTGTTTTTATATAAAAAACTTAGCTTTTAGTGTATACGATAAAGGAAAATTGAAAATATATCTGCATATATTGAATAGTGAATATTAAAACAACATTTTCGTTTTTTTGGTTCAACTTACTAACATATTACAAATGTATAAGTGAAAATAAATTAAAAATCATAAATCTGTAAATTGTAAAAACCAAAAATATTAATATTATTACTTGTTCCAGAATTTAATTTTTTTAGAAAAATTATATTTTTCAAAAAATTAAAAAAATATTTTCCAAATTGTTCAAAAATTTCAATTTTTTTTAAGTTCAAAAATATGAATACAGTCTCAGACAATTTCTTAAAAATTATAAAAAATATTATTTTCATACTGCATATTATAAAATGTATAAGTAGAAACTAATTAAAATTCATAAATCCGTTAACTTTTAAAATTGATTATATGTTCCAGAATTTAAATTTTTCAAAAAAATATATATTTTTCATAAATAAAAAAAAATGTTTTTCTTGTACTGCAGAAAATATCAGTTTATTTCAAGTTCAAAATAATGAACACAGTTATTTGTTCAGTATATGTTATTCTAATTTAATTTCTTCATATATATAATTTAACACATCATTTTATTCTGAAAATTTCAATGCGTTTTAGATGTTTCTATAATATGCTATATTTTGCTCTCTAATCGACTTGAATAAGTTACTACAACAGCAAATTCAAGAGATATGATATAATCTATTTCAGTTTTCCATTATTTGTGACAGTCCATAAAATTTTCGAAAAGGAACTCCTTCCAGATGAAATTTTGAGAAGTATTGCTAGCCGCACTGAACATATGTGAGTAAAATAAATTATTCAAATGTATTGAAATCAGCATTTCAGTTTTGAATTCTAAATATGTTGCAGATTTGCGCCACGTCATATCGCCATGTTTTGAATAACAACAAAAGACTACGATATGCGATTAGCTGAATTCGTAATTTTATTTTTATTATTCATAGAATGCTTATATTTAATACACACAAAGCTATTTTGAATAAACATTCGCAGCAGTATTTTATTTAAATTTTAATCGTATTATTTTAGTATAATGAATACTATTTAAATTTCAAGAATATGCAAGTATTGTTTATAGATCGGAAAACCTCTAATACTTCTAACATATGAAAAGTTTAAAATTCAATTACCCACTGTAAAACAATGAGTAAAATTTACATTATTTTCTGATTATTATTGTAAATTTTTAACTTGTAAAAAAACTGGAAATTATACAAATTCAAGAAAAAAATATTTTCAAAACTTGATATTTTGAACATATAAGAAAATTATTAACTTATTTACAAATTAAATTTAAGTTAGTTAGGAACGATTAATAAAATAGTTAATTTATTTTAAATTTTATAGTCAAGTTATAAATTATTTTATTCATTAGCTCGAAACTATGAATATCATTATAAGTAAAATTATAATGAATTTCTAATTTCTGAAAAACAACAGTACATGTGAATTGTTAAAAATGTTAATTGCTAAAGGCGAGCTGAGCCTTGTTTGATAAACTTCTCAGGTTCAAACAATATAACTCATTGTATTATCTTTTATAAGTTTTGGTGAATGTTTAATTTAATTTTTAATGACTGTTTGGTTTTAAACGATTTTTAATTTCCACATTTAAAAAATAAAAAATGAATTTTTACAAGTCTTAAACTAAGTGGTACATAGCATCATTCCTTAATGTAAATTCTTGGAACTTCCCAAATCGTAATTTAAGATATCAAAAATATTGTAAAGTTTTTTCTGAAAATCATAATTATTTTTTAACATTTTTGATTTTTTTGAAAATTTTGGAAAAAATCGATTTTAATTTTTTTTTTTGAAAATTTTGTATTTTTTGAAAAGAGTTTGAAAGGAATTGGATACAAAATTTGTCCTTATTATTAAAATCTCTATAAAATATCTGATAATTAGATGTGCATATATCAAATGATCAATCTTGACAGCCAAATAATTTTTTTAACTTCTTCTATAACTGATAGACCTGCACTTCGTCATGGAAATCGGACGCTACGTCTTCTCAGAAACTGAATTGCCATTTTGACACTTTTTGCTTCGTATCTTCAAAACGGCTCGATATGCCTTGGTCAAAAACTAATAAGCACGTTTCTCCAACAATAGGAATGAACTATTTTTTTTTGAATCAATAAAATTGGCATATATAAACACATGCATACATACATCCGCTTTTGTTCTAAGATAAGCCAAAATGCTCAGAAGGTTTTAAAGCGTAAAGATATACAGACATTTTCATTTTCGATTTTTTTGAGATTACAATAACTTAACTAAGGGGAAATTAAAAACAAGTTTTATTATAAATAGTTTTGCAATTCGAATTACTGCAATACACAAATAATGATATATTGTTTAAGATTTATACTAAACTAGTGATGTATGGCATCGTGTTTTATGGCAAATTGCTGGTACTTCCCATACCGTAACGAAATGTTCGAGGCATATTAAATGTTTTCAAATAGATTATTATAAATGTTGTAACATTGTCTAATATTTATAAGAATTATAAAAACTGAATTGCAAAGATAAATTTATAATTTGTTTAAAAGATATTAGAACTTTAGTCAGAATTAAAATTAAATTCTGAATTATTTTCGATATACAAAGAAAATTTTTTTAAAAAATTGAAACAATTTTTTTTTTAAAGCGATGATTTTGTTAAAACAAGCAGAAAGTTCTTTGAATTATTCAAATCGGACGCTTAGTTCTCACAAAAACTGCCATTTTTTGCACATTTAGCTCTGTATCTTCGAAATGGCTGGGCCTGCATTTGCCAAAAACTAATCATTACTTCGCTCAATCATTACTAATTTAATGTTTTCTGGATCATTCAAATCGGATACTCCGTTCTCTCAAAAACTCGATTTGTATTTTCTGCACTCTTTGCTCTGTATTTCCGTAACGGCTGGACCTGCCTTTGCCAAAAACTAATCAGCACATCTCCCTATCAATAGGAATCGAATGTTTTTTGAACCATTTAAATCGGTTGATCCGTGCGCCCGAAAACGTCGACGAAAAAATGCCGACATACAAAACACACACATCCATATTTTCTGAGGTATGACAAAATGTTCAGAAACCTTCAAAACGTGAAGATATGCAAAAAAAATATTTTTGATTTTTGGCCCATTACTGTTACTACCCTACGGGAAGTTAAAAAAAACATTTAGCCAAATATAAATATTTTAATATAACCAGTTAAATACGGTAATTTTATTGAAATATTTATATTTTTTACAAAGTATTAACCGAATACATCGATATTCAGTTAATACCCAAACCAAATTTATCGGTTGATATTTATGTAATAATTTTATAGCATTATTAATTTCAAAAATCTACCAAAATTACCTGTAAAAATAATATTTACATTCTTTTAGTTAAAGTGATGGAATGGTTTCAGTTCCATTATTTACATATATAGCATAACTTATAAATAAGTAAATAATCGAAATGCCTCATGCTTAAACAAACAAAAAATTCAACAGCAAGAACGTTAAGCATAATATCTTAATGCTAATTACACCAAAATGCTTTTATCCGTTTCTAACACGAAGATAATTTACTTTTTATACATAAAAAGTTTACATTCTTTCATCTAATCGCTGACAGTGATAAAATATACAATTCTGTAATATCATTGTAATTGTATGCGTGCTGTGTAGAGCTGTTCAGAATTACAAGGTCGGTATGAGAGTTTGAATGTATTTATGATTATATATAGTAGTCCCCCCCATATAACTGCACGCTCGTCGTGTATACTGTATACCGCAGCCGGCAACACACTTTCAGAGATCGGGCGAAACCATTCCGCTGGCGAGGGGAGTCCGCACCGTTATAACTTTCCGAGTTATCGTTCGATAAAGGCGAAGCTTTCGTTCTTTGACAACGAAGCAGACATACCATACCCACGAGTGTACCCTGGAATAGGGATTTTAACATTCAGCTTTAATACAATGCAGGTCGTTCAACCGGATGTCGGTTGATGGTATTAATTGTATTAATTTATTTTCATGGTTAGATCAGTAAAACAAACTGTATACATATTTAATATAATACTAATTTAAATTCTTCAGTTTTTTTACTAATTATGCTAATTACTAATTCTGAAACATGGGCTAATGAAGTACTGTCTTAATGTAAATTTTTATTTTTGGAAAATTTCATAAATAACGTTCATTATGCTAATTGTTTCACACGGCTTTTCGATACAATATAAATTGCAGAAATAAATATTATTAATTTCCCGTAGAGTAGTTATATAAAGCAAGAAATCGAAAATGAAATTTTTT
>NW_020537646.1:45735801-45757686 GCF_003426905.1 Ctenocephalides felis | reverse complement strand
TAACCAATGGGTATATAATCATATTCAACAATAATCAAAAGTTGAACGTTTTGCTCTGTATAGCATGATATAGTAGATGACAGAGATCAGTATATAATCTCTTCTCTCTTCAAATACCATGTTCCGTTCTATTCTACATTCACATACGTACTTTGTATACAGTACACGCACTCATACTACGACGAAAAGTTGAAAAACGCGATTTTAAAACAAGCGTTGCTAGCACACGTTTCTCCAACTTTGGTCGATATTATGTTTGCCCGGATGCGGTTCTCGTTTATGCTAGAATATAGCTTAATAGCTTCTGTTTACAAGAGGCGGAGTAGTCTTTATATACAAATGCCGCAAAACTAATTTATGAATGTAGATCATCGTAGAGCACTATCAGGCGGCTAAATTTGAAGTATCATAGTTGCAGATGAGCTACTCGTATCTGACAATGAGGAAAGAACTCTCTTCTTAGTGTTAGCAAGTACAAATGATAGATGCTTCCATACATAAATATAATGGATGCATGGTGTTGCCATGGAACACTACATTCATGAAATATGCGCCTCGAAATAAACATATACTATGGTCCCAAGTACGTGAATTAGTGTATTAGATGCGTTTTCAACAACGTTGGATTACAAGTTTGACATGCCCCTTCGTTGACGCTGGAACAGTTTCAATTTATAGGGGTCACAAAATAACGAGGGGTATCGCACGGAGATAGTTCAAGTTTAAAGCAGGCACGGCAAAAATACGTAAATAAAAAACTTGGGCGCTGAAATGCTAAATGTTAAGTTAATAGAAAAACAGTCTCAAGCAAATGCAACTTTTTTTTAGTTTGAGACAACATTTAAACATTTTTTAAGAATTTAAATTTAGAAAATTCCAATATTTATAAAATAACTAAGGAAGTCAGATCTATTTTAATTTACTAAACATTAAAATCTCATTGAAATTTGAAATAAAATTGAAAATTTTCAAAATATTGAGTTTTTTTTAGAGTTTGCAATTATATATTTTAAAGTACTTGAAATTTTACACTCGCAGATTTCAAACGGTTTAATTATTAAGGTACCCTAGGGCAAGTTATAGTAATCGCAAAAAAATCGAAAATAATAGATTTTATTTTTACATACATGTATACGTTACAAGCTTCCTGAATAATTCGGCATACCTTAAAAAAAATGATGAATTTGTGTGCGTGTGTGTATATTGGCAAAGGCGGGTCCAACAAAAAGGGCAAAAATTAACCGTTTTTGAGATAATGAAGCATTTGATTAGAATGATAAAAAAATTTGATTGCTATTGGTGGGGACATGTGCTGATTAGTTTTTGGAAAAGGCATTCGCAGCTATAGCAATATATTTTGTAGATACGAAGCGAAAAGTGCAATAAATAGATATTTTTGGAGAATGAAGCATCCGATTAGAATGATTCAATAAACATTCGATTCGTATGGTAGGGAGACATGCAAGCTAGTTTTCAAAATTAATATTATTTTATAAAATTATATTATACTAGCTGTACCCCTTCACGCTTTGCCGTGATTTAGTTCAAATTAAAAAGTTGAACAAAGATGTTCAAAAATTTACCTATTCAACAATTTGTCTACTAATTTACCTATAAACCCGTTTATCAATCTACCATTTTACCGGCCTACAAATTTATTTGTCATTCCATTCTACATGTTTACCAATCAACCTGTCAGCCTGTTTATTCGTCTACATATTCGCCTATCTACCAGTTTTTCTCTCTACCATTTTACCCGTCCATCAGTTTACCTTTATAAATTCTCTAATTCACCTTATTTATTGACGCATTATAAAACAATAAAACTCAATTAATTCTACTTAAGAATCATCCTGGGACATCAACTAACATTTAAAAAAAAGAATTGGCCATATTGGTCCAGGCGTTATTGAGTTATGCGCTTATCAACACATTTTGCGATTCATTTTTTATTTATAGATAATATTTCAAAATTAATATTTTATTCGAATTTTGATATTCAAAAATATACAAAATTTTGAATTGCAAAAAATCTAAAACTTATTTAATATACTTGAAATTCATTCATTGATCAATTTTTGATTATTTTTATTCCTCGAATATTCAATTACAGTAGCAATTTGCTTTAAGGCACAATGCCATGCACCACTAGTTTTTATCTTTATCTATAATATGCGTTTGAAACGGAAATTTCAATCAATTTGCTTAAGATCGGAATTTTATACGCCATTAGCAATTCAATTACTTTGATACCATTTTGTCAATTGGTTGCAATTGGAATTGAATAAATAAATATATAACTTGAACCAGCTCTTGGCAACCGTTGACGTCAACAGAATGCGACAGACAGAGCGCGAGCACAAGCTATATGTTTTCTCTCACGTTCTGTTTTGATGCTCCACAGGGCATAGTAGCGTGCGCGGCTGGTTTTGCTGACGCCTTGGGACAGGGCCAATGCACGAAGGGGGCCATACTGCGGGCTGGCATACTGGAAATGATTCGCTTCATTGATGTGTTTCACCCGCAGAGTCGTCTCTCCACGTTCTTCGAATCGTGCGGACTTGCCGATCTGGTATCGTCGTGCAATAGTACGTACAACCCTAAGCTATTTTACCTTTTTCTAAATAAATGGTTTAGAGAATAAATAGAATATGAGTATAGGGTAACTGATTATTGAATACGTTTTATTATTTGCATTATCACAATAATTGTGTAGGTAAAATTTTGGTAAAGTGTGAGTCCAAACCGTTCGCTTTTAATATAAAAACTTTGCTTTCTGGAGAGATATTCGAGATATGGCACATACTTAGATACTTTCACTTGAAATTAAAAAAAGCATTATTAGACACCGCTTGTACAAATTCTTTTAAGAACTATTTCTTAACAAATTGAATAGACAGTTTGAATAGACCCTTGGCATCTATTTCTCATCTGCAGATAAAATGCATCATGATTCCAAATAATTCTTCTAATGATGATCAACAGTGATTATTTTCATTTTGTTTAAAGATTAAATAGTTTCATTAATTATAGTTAAAGAAAATAGTTATGGCCATGTTTGCTTCGTAAGTCTGGTGAAATAAGTTTTGTTTTCCATATGTTAAATTAGTTTATGCACTAACAGTTTTATCTATAAGCATTTATACTTATACTATAAAAAGTATATTTAAGCAATACTAGACGTCATAATGAATAGACGTGGTTTGAATAGACTTATCGGCATCTGTTTCTCATCAATATTCAAAATTAAAAAAAAAAAAAAAAAAATGAATAATGATTTTAAATTAATCCTCTAATCATTATCTCAGTGATTATTTTGAGTTTCAGTAATTAAATTCAATACAATTAGTTATAGCAATGTTTACTTTACAAGTCTAGTGCAATAGAAACCAACATCAGTATTGTGTAGTTTATGTTAGCACGTTAAAACAGTACAGAAATATATAGCTCTTCCGCTTGAAATTATGTAAAGTAAATTCGGTTTCAACAGTTATATCTTGAACATATCTAATGTCTGCGATTTTTCTCTATTGTTCTCTATATTTATGTAGCCCTAACTACTACGATACGATAATGATCGCAGCCGTCTCACTACCTTCGGTTCTAAATTCGTGACCGTTCTCTGCTTTCGTTTGTGAAGATTTCTTGTTTCCATACTACTCTTCACATGTTGAAGCATAGAAGTTTGTATTTTCTTGTCTCACAGCCAGGGGAGTTAACTCAGCCCTCGGAAAGTTTTAAACTTTTATTGATCGCCGGCTTTTATTGATATTGGATATATTAAAACAAAAATCCTATTTGCTAATTATATGTTTTCTCGACGTTTCTAGTCATTCTAAATCGAATGAGACCAAATATGGAAAGTATGTATGAATATGTGTGCATAGAGCCTTTTCTACTTTTCGTCAACGTTTCCTTAAAAACGGCTGGATTAATTTCAAAAATTTAAAAGCCATTCGATGTATCTCGATAAGGACTATCGTTAGTCAGCGACGATAATGGGCTAAGCCGTTTCTTTGTAATTAGAAGAAAAGTCAAACCGCAATTTTGAATCGATTTTAGAATCGAATAAAGTTTTTGGTAAAGATCGTCCTTTAATGTTGAAAAAATTTTGCTTGGTAATTTTGGATGAAACTTTGTATAACGATAGATTTCGTATTCTGAAATAACGTACTAAAATATTATAGGTTTACGATAGTCAGTTGTTAATTATTGTTGATTAAGTCGATTATTACATGTATCGGAAAGTTGTTGTAACTTACCCTAAGCCAAAATGCTACTGATTATTTTATTTGCTGGAATAGTTGGTCGCCACAGGCGTCTTTCTGAAGAATTTGCCAGAACTGGTAAGACAGTAGAAGAACTGGAGCAGGAATTACTGCATGGAAATCGGCTACAAGGCCCCCATATCGCCAGAGAAACTTATAATGCAATTGTTCACGAAGATTGTGTTAACAGGTAAAAGTTGTAAACTATAAAAGCATACAAAATTATTGTTATTGGTTCTGTGTTTTTATATAAAAAACTTAGCTTTTAGTGTATACGATAAAGGAAAATTGAAAATATATCTGCATATATTGAATAGTGAATATTAAAACAACATTTTCGTTTTTTTGGTTCAACTTACTAACATATTACAAATGTATAAGTGAAAATAAATTAAAAATCATAAATCTGTAAATTGTAAAAACCAAAAATATTAATATTATTACTTGTTCCAGAATTTAATTTTTTTAGAAAAATTATATTTTTCAAAAAATTAAAAAAATATTTTCCAAATTGTTCAAAAATTTCAATTTTTTTTAAGTTCAAAAATATGAATACAGTCTCAGACAATTTCTTAAAAATTATAAAAAATATTATTTTCATACTGCATATTATAAAATGTATAAGTAGAAACTAATTAAAATTCATAAATCCGTTAACTTTTAAAATTGATTATATGTTCCAGAATTTAAATTTTTCAAAAAAATATATATTTTTCATAAATAAAAAAAAATGTTTTTCTTGTACTGCAGAAAATATCAGTTTATTTCAAGTTCAAAATAATGAACACAGTTATTTGTTCAGTATATGTTATTCTAATTTAATTTCTTCATATATATAATTTAACACATCATTTTATTCTGAAAATTTCAATGCGTTTTAGATGTTTCTATAATATGCTATATTTTGCTCTCTAATCGACTTGAATAAGTTACTACAACAGCAAATTCAAGAGATATGATATAATCTATTTCAGTTTTCCATTATTTGTGACAGTCCATAAAATTTTCGAAAAGGAACTCCTTCCAGATGAAATTTTGAGAAGTATTGCTAGCCGCACTGAACATATGTGAGTAAAATAAATTATTCAAATGTATTGAAATCAGCATTTCAGTTTTGAATTCTAAATATGTTGCAGATTTGCGCCACGTCATATCGCCATGTTTTGAATAACAACAAAAGACTACGATATGCGATTAGCTGAATTCGTAATTTTATTTTTATTATTCATAGAATGCTTATATTTAATACACACAAAGCTATTTTGAATAAACATTCGCAGCAGTATTTTATTTAAATTTTAATCGTATTATTTTAGTATAATGAATACTATTTAAATTTCAAGAATATGCAAGTATTGTTTATAGATCGGAAAACCTCTAATACTTCTAACATATGAAAAGTTTAAAATTCAATTACCCACTGTAAAACAATGAGTAAAATTTACATTATTTTCTGATTATTATTGTAAATTTTTAACTTGTAAAAAAACTGGAAATTATACAAATTCAAGAAAAAAATATTTTCAAAACTTGATATTTTGAACATATAAGAAAATTATTAACTTATTTACAAATTAAATTTAAGTTAGTTAGGAACGATTAATAAAATAGTTAATTTATTTTAAATTTTATAGTCAAGTTATAAATTATTTTATTCATTAGCTCGAAACTATGAATATCATTATAAGTAAAATTATAATGAATTTCTAATTTCTGAAAAACAACAGTACATGTGAATTGTTAAAAATGTTAATTGCTAAAGGCGAGCTGAGCCTTGTTTGATAAACTTCTCAGGTTCAAACAATATAACTCATTGTATTATCTTTTATAAGTTTTGGTGAATGTTTAATTTAATTTTTAATGACTGTTTGGTTTTAAACGATTTTTAATTTCCACATTTAAAAAATAAAAAATGAATTTTTACAAGTCTTAAACTAAGTGGTACATAGCATCATTCCTTAATGTAAATTCTTGGAACTTCCCAAATCGTAATTTAAGATATCAAAAATATTGTAAAGTTTTTTCTGAAAATCATAATTATTTTTTAACATTTTTGATTTTTTTGAAAATTTTGGAAAAAATCGATTTTAATTTTTTTTTTTGAAAATTTTGTATTTTTTGAAAAGAGTTTGAAAGGAATTGGATACAAAATTTGTCCTTATTATTAAAATCTCTATAAAATATCTGATAATTAGATGTGCATATATCAAATGATCAATCTTGACAGCCAAATAATTTTTTTAACTTCTTCTATAACTGATAGACCTGCACTTCGTCATGGAAATCGGACGCTACGTCTTCTCAGAAACTGAATTGCCATTTTGACACTTTTTGCTTCGTATCTTCAAAACGGCTCGATATGCCTTGGTCAAAAACTAATAAGCACGTTTCTCCAACAATAGGAATGAACTATTTTTTTTTGAATCAATAAAATTGGCATATATAAACACATGCATACATACATCCGCTTTTGTTCTAAGATAAGCCAAAATGCTCAGAAGGTTTTAAAGCGTAAAGATATACAGACATTTTCATTTTCGATTTTTTTGAGATTACAATAACTTAACTAAGGGGAAATTAAAAACAAGTTTTATTATAAATAGTTTTGCAATTCGAATTACTGCAATACACAAATAATGATATATTGTTTAAGATTTATACTAAACTAGTGATGTATGGCATCGTGTTTTATGGCAAATTGCTGGTACTTCCCATACCGTAACGAAATGTTCGAGGCATATTAAATGTTTTCAAATAGATTATTATAAATGTTGTAACATTGTCTAATATTTATAAGAATTATAAAAACTGAATTGCAAAGATAAATTTATAATTTGTTTAAAAGATATTAGAACTTTAGTCAGAATTAAAATTAAATTCTGAATTATTTTCGATATACAAAGAAAATTTTTTTAAAAAATTGAAACAATTTTTTTTTTAAAGCGATGATTTTGTTAAAACAAGCAGAAAGTTCTTTGAATTATTCAAATCGGACGCTTAGTTCTCACAAAAACTGCCATTTTTTGCACATTTAGCTCTGTATCTTCGAAATGGCTGGGCCTGCATTTGCCAAAAACTAATCATTACTTCGCTCAATCATTACTAATTTAATGTTTTCTGGATCATTCAAATCGGATACTCCGTTCTCTCAAAAACTCGATTTGTATTTTCTGCACTCTTTGCTCTGTATTTCCGTAACGGCTGGACCTGCCTTTGCCAAAAACTAATCAGCACATCTCCCTATCAATAGGAATCGAATGTTTTTTGAACCATTTAAATCGGTTGATCCGTGCGCCCGAAAACGTCGACGAAAAAATGCCGACATACAAAACACACACATCCATATTTTCTGAGGTATGACAAAATGTTCAGAAACCTTCAAAACGTGAAGATATGCAAAAAAAATATTTTTGATTTTTGGCCCATTACTGTTACTACCCTACAGGAAGTTAAAAAAAACATTTAGCCAAATATAAATATTTTAATATAACCAGTTAAATACGGTAATTTTATTGAAATATTTATATTTTTTACAAAGTATTAACCGAATACATCGATATTCAGTTAATACCCAAACCAAATTTATCGGTTGATATTTATGTAATAATTTTATAGCATTATTAATTTCAAAAATCTACCAAAATTACCTGTAAAAATAATATTTACATTCTTTTAGTTAAAGTGATGGAATGGTTTCAGTTCCATTATTTACATATATAGCATAACTTATAAATAAGTAAATAATCGAAATGCCTCATGCTTAAACAAACAAAAAATTCAACAGCAAGAACGTTAAGCATAATATCTTAATGCTAATTACACCAAAATGCTTTTATCCGTTTCTAACACGAAGATAATTTATTTTTATACATAAAAAGTTTACATTCTTTCACCTAATCGCTGGCAGTGATAAAACATACAATTCTGTAATATCATTGTCGTTGTATGCGTGCTGTGTAGAGCTGTTCAGAATTACAAGGCCGGTATTTCCACGGTACGAGAGTTTAAATGTATTTATGTTTATATCTAGTCCCCCCCATATAACTGCACGCTCGTCGTGTATACTGTATACCGCAGCCGGCAACACACTTTCAGAGATCGGGCGAAACCATTCCGCAGGCGAGGGGAGTCCGCACCGTTATAACTTTCCGAGTTATCGTTCGATAAAGGCGAAGCTTTCGTTCTTTGACAACGAAGCAGACATACCCACGAGTGTACTCTGGAATAGGGATTTTAACATTCAGCTTTAATACAATGCAGGTCGTTCAACCGGATGTCGGTTGATGGTATTAATTACATTAATTTATATTCATGGTTAGATATAGTAGTCGAGCAGTAAAAGAAACTGTATACAAATTTAATACTATTTTAATTCTTAATATTATTCTTATTTAATACTATTTGAATTCTTCAGTTTTTTTACTAATTATGCTAATCACTAATTCTGAAACATTAGGCTAATGAAGTACTTGCTTAATGTAAATTATTATTTTTGGAAAATTTCATAAATAACGTTCATTATGCTAATTGTTTTCAAGGCTTTTTGATACAATATAAATTGCAGAAATAAATATTATTAATTTCCCGTAGAGTAGTTATAATAATAGCAAGAAATCGAAAATGAAATTTTTTGTATATCTTGTTGTGCCTCATCCAGCAACGGAGCCAACAAAATGTAGGTTCTTCCTGCTGCTAAGTATCAAGCTGGTACCAAACTGTGAAAGCGAATCAGTGAAACAGATGAAGACTTTTGATGTTTACACTTTACATATAACTTGAACACTGAACTTAAATATAATTCCATTGATTGCAATGGTATGACGCAATCATTTTCTAGAATGTTCGTTATATGTGAGTCAGAAACTACGCTTTACTTAATCGTAAGGCACAGTTTGTGGTTTCAAAAGGAATTTTATCAACACTTGCAAGGTTACTGCAAGCTTACAATAGCTATGAGTAATACTAACTGCGTTGTTCATATTCTGGCCGTTATATTGTAATTTATAATATTATTTATAATTATTACAAAGGGGTGGATACCACTACAATCTTTACGTTTCAAATGTTTCTGAACATTTTGACATACTTTAGTAAAAATTGATGTATGTGCGTGTGTGTCAATGTATGTATGTGCGGATACAATTTTCCGTCGACGATTTCGTGAGCACGAATCAACCGATTTGAATGATTCAAAACACATTCGATTCCTATTGATGGAGAGACGTGCTGATTAGTTTTTAGCAAAGTCAGGTCCGGCCATTTCGAAGTTACAGGGCAAAAAGTGCCAATAATAGTAATTCAATTTTTGAGAGAGCGGAATGTTCGATTTGAATGATTCAAATAATGTTTTACTTGTATTGACGAAATGAAGAACTCTTTGAATTTTTGGGAAGGCAGGTCCAGCCGTACAAATTTTATTTAGATTTCCATGGGTTCCGTACCAAGATTTATAATTTTAACCGTAAGACTACAACGCGGCGCTTACGCCCTTTGATATTATCCTCTAAAATAGCTACATCGGACAATTGCTTTGAAAAAAACATCTGTTTTCAAAAAATTTCAAAGTAAAATAAAAATTGAAAAAAGTCAATTTGTTTCAAAATATTCTCAAAAACCTAATATTTTCAGTTTTCAAAAAAATTTAAAGATTTTAAAAAGTTTAAATTACGGTATGAGAAGTTCCAGCAATTTGCTCTAAGGCACGATGTCATGGCACCACTAGTTTCTAATTCAATTCGACATATTTTGTAAAAAGTCATGATGCTATTGTGTTATATTGTGCGGCGTGAGAAATGTATTCAAGTTATAAAGTTATAGTTGCTATTGCTATTATCTTTTGTTCATCAGTTATAATCTTATATACTTGTTATCTAGAATAATATTTTAATTTATACATACATTTCAAATTAATCTATGCATCTCTAATTATGCGTCAAAATATAACAATAGTAAAACCCGGTTAAGACGATTTTTAAGAAATAGGAATAAAAACGCTTCTTAAGCGTGATAGGGACGTATGTTTTAAAATGCAGTGAGCGGCTTAAAGTCGCGTAATACGCGAGAAATCGTATTAAGCATGATCGTCTTAACGGGGTTCAACTGTATTTATAAATAAACCGTAACTTTAATGAGTTAGATTATTGTACTTAAATTAGAAATACTTTGTATCTTAAATTAGTTTATGTAAGTAATTTTTCTCTTAGTTTTTAGCCATAACCAAACCACGATTTTTTTTTAAAAAAAAAACCTATTTTCTAATTGTTGTTTCAGATAAATCTAAGAGAGTTATTTATCAGTTAATCATTCAAGATTCGGCAATATAAGCTATAGTTCCCACTGGCATTATTATTATATCTGTAGCCTGTAACGAGAACGTAGAATATTATACGTCGAGCGGGCCTCCCCTCGCACACAACATTGGTTTGGCCCATGCTTCATCATTCCGGCACACTGCGTATTAAACTATACCAACACTGACGTCAATTATTGAATATGTGTTGATGTTATTGCATTATTATTTGTGAATATATTCACGTATTGTTAATTGCGTGTTTTTGTGGAAACTTTGGAAATTGTTCAAGGCAATGAGGTTAGTACTTGCAAACTCAAATTATTATTATAGAGCGATAAGATAAATGACAGTAGTAGGCGAAATGATTGATATTATTTTAGGTTAATCTACATTAGCGCTGAATATTTTGATAGCATAAGCATTAGAAGTTAGTCGTATTATCTGTATAAATATATGATAAATTTTATCATATGACTAATAGATTAAATATAAAGAATAAAACGTAATTTTTGAATAAACAATACCCTTAAAAATCTATTATCATTTTGATGATAATTCAGTTATAGTTCTTTTAAAACTATATATAAAGGCCAAATCTACGATACAATAGACCGTAACATAGCATTGTAATGGTAACGCTATGTTACGCTTCTTTCTTCATATAAATTTGCAGTAAAAACTGGCCTAATAAAACCTAACCTAGAAAACGCAGAAAAATGTTATTACAACTGCCTCTTTCTGATGAGTCATGATAACACATACGTGAACTAAGGTCTGATCGCATAGCAAATACATAGCATTTTGACAGTTTGTTTTTGAAATTATATGCAAAAAAAAGATCTTATACATGTATTATAAGGTCTATGAAAAATGAGTCATAACAACGCTATGTTACTGTCTATTTTATTGGAGAATTGGCCCCATAGTTTATAGATTATACGCGTGTAAATAATTTTGATAAGAAAAAAGGAGTGCGCGTAAGGTTCACACGCGATTGAAGTAAAACTTATTTGCTACTGTTCAAGATGGCATTTGAGTAAAAATAAATACATCATATAACAATTTTGAATAATGTTTATTAATAATATGGTAACACTCGTGATGCACATATTTATTAGTGTCAACTATTATACACATTAATATAATGATAAATTATAAATAATATATTTAAAATAGCATTAAAAATATGTATAATATTTAAAAACAATAATGATTATGTTAAACAACGCCTTAAAAATATTGTTTTCGCAACTTTACCCATCATGCAATTGTGTTTGAAGAACTTCATGTAACTAAAATTAACATACATTCATTGACTGCTTGTATTTTTGTTTATATAATCTGATTATTTGAACAGCTGTAATATCTGTTTTGCCTAAAAAATATTTTCCATTTTAATAACTTCAAAGATTTATAGAAATTATGAATAATATAGAAATAATTTCGAAGGAACAGGGCAAAATATTAAGGAACAGTGTAAAATATTCTTCTGATTCATTTTTCATTAAATAAACATTTGTACTACGATGTAACTTTAAAATGTTTATTTATATATGCTGATTTGCTTGTTGATATCGGTACGCATACAACGTTGACGCCGGTGCGCACAACTCTATTAACACATCTCTATTCACATACGCGACGACTAATCACAATCGACCCGTATAGAAATAATTTCATCGAGAGCGAATGACGAATCATTGGCACTCGATTCTTATTTTATATGCCGTAACGCACTTCCGTTGCATTTGCACGGATTTACACCCTAGTCGCGCCTAAAAAAGTTTTACTTAAAAAAAAATTATAAATATTTTCTACGTTTCGTGGATACGGAATGACTCCTTCTTCAGGTACTTTAAACTATTGGAAATTCAGTTCAATTATTTTAGTTTGAAAAATAAAATCATTAAAAAATATATAATTTTATAAAACTTTGTTGTTATAGTAAATACTTTTAGATTTAAAGGTACTTTCTATAAATATACTATATTATAATTTACTTATATTATAACCCAGTTAATATCTGTACTGCGTATTTGTATAACATGTATATTCCGCATTGTAAATAATTCATTAGTAGGTCGTCGCATTATAGGTCAGGTATTAGTCATGAAAGTTATACCTATACCAATAACAAATTACATAAATCCATCATGAATAACGTAAGCCTCTCACAAAAGAATTTTGCTTTTGTATAGCGATTGCAACAGAACAGACTATAGATCTTCTGATTCTCCAGTATATTGAAATTGGGTGGGGATAGGAATTCCATCCGGGACAGTGGCCGCATCCGTCCTCTTCTGAGGATCAATACCGCTTGCACAACATTTTCTATTTGCTTTTACGTACTTTTTACGAAAGTAAACGTTGATAATATTGGTGTTCAAAGTTGTAGCATTTGAGTCGACATATAGATACCGGTTATAGAAACTGTAGAGAAAAGAGAACATTTAAAGACATTATAAAGTTAGTAATATATACAGGTAGATAGATAGATATTACACTTTTTTATTCGACGTTGAAATATGTATATTCTTGAAATGCTTATTTGCAGCCAAATAGTCTAAATAAAAATCAATAAATAATTAACTATTTATTATGTACGTTTCGACACTGTGTGTGTCATCATGCAAGTTCTAAACAATATTTTACAAAGTTTATAATATTACAAGATTACTAGAAGATATAACAAATATAAAAAATATCAACTCATACCAAACCATGAAAAAACATAAAAATTTAATGACATTGTTGAATGGAAAAAAACAAAGCAATAAAATAAAACTACAAACTAAAAGTTAAACGTTAAAATTATGTAGTTAATACATAGACATTACACTACATGGACTGCTAGTTCTCATATGTTTACCGCTGTATATAGTGCTCAAACATAGAAGGGTATGTGACGTCACATGTCTGAACGAATATTGCCGACGACAATCGCGGACTCTCCCGATTATTAATAACACTTCTTATTATTAATACCATTAATAACAAGTCATATTATTAATATCATTTCTTATAAAATTATTAGCCATAATAATTGCCATTATATTATTGTAATAAAAGTATCACAAATAATATTTAAATTAAATTAACTATTATGATAAATATTATTGAATATTATTAATAACATTTTTTAGGAATTGCCATTATATTATTAAAATAAAACATATGACATATGACATTTAATCAATAGGAGAGTCCGCGATTGTCGTCGGCAATATTCGCAGACATGTGACGTCCATAGACTTTATATTACAGGGACTCGGGCTGCCATACATTTCTCAGGTAAAAAATGTCAGAAGATGTTCTCTGTTAGGAGGGTAAATGTGCCGTCGAGAAATGTCAAGATAGATTAAATAAATGAATACGAACACGAGCGTTGCCGAGAACAGTCGAATGCTCTCGCAACAGAGAACACCTTTTTACATTTTGTATGCGTTCGACTAGCAGTCCATGTAATATAAGGTCTATGACTAATTCACATGATCAACAAATTGTAAATGGAAAACGAAATGCAAGGTCATGCCTTATAGAAACAACGGGGTTCACAAACGCTGATCCAGGGACGAATGCTTTGGAATACTAGCTGGTTGTGGTGATTCAAGGGTGGGAAAAAGACAAACAAAAATATAACAAAGTACATATTAAAAAATTAAAATTAAAAACGAAAAATATAAAAATGTAAAAAGTAATACGAGAATTTGTTAACGTGCTGAATGATGCACATACACAGGGTGGAAAGCTACATACTAAATAGTTAATTATTTATTGCTTTTTGCGTTGACTATTTGTCTGCAAATAAGTATTTCAAGAATATATATGTATGTATTTGTATACACTATTTGGCTTTAATAATAACATATATCTCTAACGGCGAAATTAGTTCAAATAAATAATATTTTATTTTAAAAAATATAATTATTAAGGTTATTTAAAAGAATATAATTATTTATATGTGCTAACATTAGATATGTTTCATTCAGCTAAAATAAAATGTTATAAAACATTGTATAAATACAAATAAATTATTATTATTATTGAGAATCATATTAGGATAGGAATATTGATCGTCGTTTATTTTCAATAAATATAACATATGACTACTAACACATGTTTAATAATAATCTTTCAAATCTCTAAAAATAATTTTCTATACTACACCAAGTTTTTCTGACAACGACTCATCGCCATAATTCATTGTCGTCGATATAGTTATATTTTACTTATGTTTCTGAAACAGTTTGTGCAACTTCTGTGTCGTTATATTGTGCAAATAGCATAAAATATTTTAGAATTGTATGGGTGAAACTGTATGTGTTATATGATTGAAAAAGGAAAAGTCTGCATTATAGTCAGCTCGCATAAGAACGAGAAAGGAGAATTTACTACAGACGACGTTGAAACTACAGACTTTAGGCCTGTATATGTTAAATTTTTGTATATAATAAGTTAACAGTTTCAAGTAGAACAAATAAAACTGTTATATTTCTACTGCATCATTCACTATTTTATGATCTCGTTTATTAATGCTGTTATGATTGCTCATGAATTTGATGTTATATACTAATGGTTATAATTTTGGTAATTAGCTTCACGTGTGAAAAGGTAAATACACGATCTCGTGATCCTTATGGCAGTCCTTAGCTAAATTGGATGTATGTATGTTCATATACAATTGTTGATCTATACTTTACAGAAACGGATCTACTGAACCAATTAGAATTAACATTTTATTTGCATTTGCGGTGTGAAGTAAAATTGCCAAAAATGGTTGCTTTGTAAGAAATAAATGTGCACATTAAAAGATTTTTTTGTTCTGATAATAGGAAGTATATTTTAATTTAATTTTTTTACAAAAGATTTGTTTAAATCTAATATTCATAATTTCAATATTTAAAAATATTTATAAAATTCAATCAAAAGCTTTTTTTTTTCAAATCGTCCCGGATTCGATACCCATTTCGAGTCTGATGTCGAGCAGTAGAGACATTTTTATAGTGATAGGTTTATAGATTTTTATAGTGAGTTTTATAGGTTTTATATTTGGAAATATAGATAGCAATATGTGAAAATTATAATTAATATGAGAAATTGTAATAATAAAATTGTTCACATAGAGATATTGTTTGGGTTGGCATCTATAAAAACCGACCTAACTAGTAGTAACTCATTAAAACAGCTCGAAATAGTTATCGATTAAAGGCCTGTTTTCTGGGCTGGTTAGCATGCTTGATTTTTTTTAGATTTCATGATGGTTTTTCAAACCGTTCAAATCACACGATGCGAGAAAGCTTGCTTGCTCTGAGCGATATTTGTTTTAGCTTGCTAGATTTTTAAATGTGATAAACCACATGTCAAAATACTGCTTCCCTATTGGTTCGAACAAATGAATCCATCCACAAAAATGGTTTCGTTGATTTTTTGGTCTGCTGCCTAGCATGCTGGGCATGCTGGTTAGGGCCGTGCGCTATTTTTAACTTCCTGAAGGTTAAGTTATTGTATTAGGCCAAAAATCGAAATTGAAAATTTTTACATTTCTCGACGTTTTGAAGGTTTCTGAACATTTTGGCATACCTCTGAAAAAATGGATGTGTGTGTGTGTATGTATGTATGGATACAATTTTTCGTCCGCGTTTTCGGGCGCACGGATCCACCGATTTGAATGATTCAAAATACATTCGATTCCTATTGATAGGGAAATGTGCTGATTAGTTTTTGGCAAAGGCAGGTCCAGCAGTTACGGAGATAAAGAGCAAAGAGTGCAGAAAATAGGAATCGAATTTTTGAGAGAACGGAGCATCCGATTTGAATGATCTAAAAAACATTCAATTAGTAATGATTGGGAGAAATGGTTACTAGTTTTTGGCAAAAGCAGGCCTAGCCATTTCGGAGATACAGAGCTAAATGTTAAAAAAAATGGCAGTTTTTGAGAGAACTAAGCGTCCGATTTGAATGATTCAAAAAATTTTCTGCTTGTTTTAACAAAATAATTGATTTTGTAAAAAAAAATTTTTTGTTTCAAAAAATTTTTTTTCAATTTTTTTTTTCAAAAAATATTTTTTTTTTGTATATCGAAAATAATTCAAATTTTAATCGTAATTCTGATTAAAGTTCTAATGTACCTTAAACAAATATGTTTAAGTTTGCAATTCAGTTTATATAATTCTCATAAATATTAGACAATGTTACATTATTTATAGTAATCTATCTACATTCAATATTTCTCGAACATTTCGTTACCTAATCAATTTTTTTTTACAAAAGCAATTGTTTAGTCAACACAAACAGATTTTTTTTTGAATCATTCAATTCCGATTCTTATTTCTCTCAAAAACTGCAATTTTTTGTACATTTAGCTCCGTATCTTCGAAATGGCTGGGCCTTCCTTTGCCAAAAACTAATAACCACTTCTCCCAATCATTACTAATCGAATGTTTTTTTTTTTTTTTTTTTTTTTTTTTTTTTTTTTTTTTTTTTTTACATGGCTGTGGATCTTGCGATCATTACGCCAGTTATAATTTT
Organism: Ctenocephalides felis; assembly: GCF_003426905.1. NCBI lineage: Eukaryota > Metazoa > Arthropoda > Insecta > Siphonaptera > Pulicidae > Ctenocephalides > Ctenocephalides felis. Next base: position 45,740,598 of record NW_020537646.1, on the reverse strand, counting down.
ACATTATTGAGTATTTATACAGTAATTTTACTATTATCTATAAAACTATATACAATTTTATATAAATCTACATTATTACTAGATATTAATACTTGTGTGTTTACTGGAAATATAATATTTTTTTTTTGCAGTTTCTGATACATATTTCTTCTTGGATTCTCATACATTCTGCATTCCCAGAACATATGATCTAATGTCTCCGGTTCGTCACCACATTGGCATATATAATCTTGGATTATTCCCAACCTCCAGAGATGAATCTTGCACATTGTATGCCCCAGCCTTAATCTTGTAATTGTTGATACGAATTTCCTACTGCTTGTATCATTTTTGAACCAGGTTGTTTGAGATACCTTTTCTTTTGACAGGGCATAAATTATACCCTTGCTTTTTGTTGACGTTGAGAAGTCTTTTTGCCACACATCTATGCTCCGCTCTTTGATTAAATTTTTCAGCTCCAACGCAGGTATTTTTTCACATTGTACTCCAATTTGACCAGCTTCTTTTGCAAGAGTATCAGCAATCTCATTTCCTGTGATACCTGAATGTCCCCTGATCCACGTCAATATTAAAGAATTTATGCCATTATTTATTGCATTCATTTTATTTATAATTTCTATTATCATGTTATTTGATCTTCTATTTGGGTTCGCTATCGCTGATATACATGCTTTGCTGTCACTAAATATAATTGTTTTCGTGATGTTCTTCTCCCACGCATAATTTACAGCACAGTATATAGCCACCATTTCTGCTGTGTAATTAGACGCATAATTTGGTAGCTTAATTCTCTTACTAAAATTGTGATATGGCACAAATATAGCGCAACCACAACTGTACCCTGCTTTAGATCCGTCTGTGTAAATGTGTACATATCCTGGCCATCTTCTAGTCACATTATTTTGAAATTCTTTATTTTTTGCGGTATCATTCAAATGTGTCAAGTGAGTTAAATCCATATCCATTACTATGCAATATTTTGTTGATGTGTATTCATTCGTAAGATGATAAATTGGCAACTTTTTATTCATTATTACATCCTCTTCGTATGGTTTCAGCTCATAAAAGCTATTTATCAAGGGTGGGATTGGTCTATTTCTCCAATATATATTGGTAAAATGTAGCCTCGCTAATACTTCTAATTGTTTCGGTATATCATCACATGCTCCATTATATTTTTTTATTAAGAATCTATTTGATAGGATCTGCTTTCTAATGCTTAGTGGAGGTTCACCTGCTTCAGCTATTAATGCATTCGTTGGAGTTGATCGAAATGCCCCCAAACATGTTCTTATCGCCGAGTATTGAATCCTGTCCAACTTTTTTTGGATATTCGTTGAGAGTGCTCCATATATAAAGTAACCATAATCTATTTGTGATCTTATTAAGCTTCTATATATATTGAGACAAGTTTCTGGGTGAGCCCCCCATTTCATGCTTGTTATTTTTCTGAGAACATTTAATCCTTTTTCACATTTGCTTAATATATCATCTACATGCTTTTTAAAATTCATTTTCTTATCCAAATTGATGCCCAGAACTTTAATATTTTCTTTTATTTGTATCTCCTGACATCCTATCCTTATTTGTCTCCTAGTATGTTCTTTTCTGTGTCTGGTAAAGATAGCTGCAGAAAACTTATCCTGTGATAAATTCAGGTTATTGTCCAATAACCATCTTCTGCTCTCCTCGATAGCATTGCTCATCGATGAAATACATCTATCCATAGTTGGACAAGATACATACAGATAAATGTCGTCTGCATATTGCAATTTTTTAACATTCGGTTCTGTTACTACTTTAAAATCTGCCATGTATATATTAAACAAGATGGGGCTCAATATTGAACCCTGAGTGAGACCTTTGTTCATAACTCTAGGGCCAATTAGACCTGAGTCGGTTCGAATATATAATTGTCTAAAAGATAGTAAATTAATTATCACATTAATTAATTTGTGTGGTAAATTTAAATGTTTTAATTTTTTCTCCAATATATTGTGATCTACATTGTCATACGCCTTTTCTATGTCCATCGAGATTACCAACATATATTGATTATACGAATTGGATATATGTATATCATTTGTTAATTTGCTCAGTAAGTCCAACGTACTTTTCCCTCTCCGGAAACCAAACATAGAATTATTTAAAACTTCTTTATTTTCAATATATCTATCTATTCTCTCTTTTACAATTCTTTCAAAAGTTTTAGCGATGCATGATATTAAGGAAATGGGTCGATATGAGTCTATTTCCAAGGGTCTTCTGTGTGGCTTCATACATGGAACTATTATAATTTTCCTCCACTCTTCGGGAATCCAATTATTTGCTATGATTTGGTTGAATACAGTTAGTAATTCAATTTTTCATTTCCGTAGGCCAATTTTTTATCATCGTATACGGTATATTGTCATATCCAGGAGCCGTATTTTTCCTCTTTTTTAATGCATCCTCTAATTCCTCTAATTTGAAATTCCTTGTCAGTGCGCTTTCTTCACAATACTCCTATATTTTCTTTACGATTGTCCGAAACAAAGTCTGGTGCATAATTTTGTAATAGTAATTGCCCAATTCTTTTTTAATTTTTTGTGTTGTGTTTATAATGTTATTTTTATTTTTAAAAAGTCTAATTTTGTTCCAAATTACTGCGGGACTCATGTCCTGATTGATGGAATTAATGAAATTCAGCCAACTTTCTTTTTTCTTGTTTTTCAAAAACTTTTTAGTGCGTGCATTGATTTTTTGGTATTGTATGAAGTTTTCGTAATTACAATGCTGACGCATCTTTTTATATGTTGTTCTTCGATCTGAAATGGCTTTTTCGCAATCTTGATCCCACCATATCGCTGGCTTAAAAATCGGTCTCTTAATTTCTTTATATTGTTTTATATTTTTCTCTGCAGATTTTTCGGTAATCTGTATGATACGTTTATATCTCGCTGTTATATCGTCTGAGATTTGTCCTGTTTGGATATATTGCATAATATCTCGGGAGTATCCCTGCCAGTTAGCAAATTTTATATTCCACTTTTTTGTAGGGCGCGTTCTTATGACCAAAGGCACCTTTATCTCCAAAGTTATTGTTATAGGCAAATGATCCGATCCCAATACCTCTTGGCATACATCCCATTTAATAGTATCTATAAAATTTCCTGAGCACAGTGTTAGATCTATGTTCGTAGCACTCCTGTATTTATTTGCTACTGTAGTTGGACGTCCGTCATTAAGAATTAGTATTGCGTTGTCCTCTATGATTTCATATAACATATTACCTTCCCTGCTATTGTATTTGCTTCCCCTCCATGCCATGATGACAATTAAAATCGCCAGTAATTAAAAAGCTCATGTTGATTGTTGAGATAGTGTCCTTGATATCTGAAAAATCTAATTCTGTTCTAGTAGAGCAATATACTGAGAGAATGCAAAATGGAGTATCTGTTTTAATTATGGCGGCGCAATTTGTATATTCTCATTATTGTTGACTGAAGAAATTCCTCACAATTTATGTCATTTCTAACAATGATTGCTGCTCCTCCATATCCATCTTCCCTGTCTTTGCGAAACATTCGTATCCTCTGAAAGAGTATTGATATTCCGGTTTAAACCATGTTTCAGTGAAAGCCGCGATTGAAATTTCATTTTCATAAAGGAAATGTTCAATACTACTGGCCTTATTAGCTGTAACAGATCTGCAATTATTTGTAGTATTTTTATTTTTTTCCAGTCATTTATTTGTCATATATTATTTTTGTCATCTATCCATATCTTTAATTAACTCTTTCAGAATTTTTAATGTGGTAATCTTTTTTTTTGATATGTTAATAATTAATTCTTCGATTAATTTATCGAATGGAATTTCACCTTTCTCACTATTGTATGTGAGGAAGATTTTGTTTTGTGTTAATATTGTATTTAAATTTGTACCTGTTTCGCTCCTGTGTACTGGACATATTTTCGATTGTTTTGTTGTTGTCACCATAATTTGTTACGTTTTTGGAATTGCTATTCCTATATGTCTGTTTAGATATTGTTGTTGAAGGCTTCGTGGTTACAACTTTTGATTTATTTCTGCATGTTTTTCCTGCTGCGTATTGGGCAATTCAGGAAATTTCACTTTGTTTTCTGATTTCTTGGCATATGTTCTATTGTTTATAAATGCCCTGGCTTCTCTGAAACTTATGTTATTTTCGTTCATTATATTTTAATTTTCATATGAAACAAATATTTTTCCACTTTTTATCTATAGCTTGATGCTCCCCATTGCATAACGCACAAATCGGATTCTTATCTTTATTTACACAATCCTTGAAACTGTGTTCTTGTGCACAATAGCTGCCCTCGCTTTACCTTTACACTGGCTAGTCACGTGGCCATTCCTTGGCATTTAAAACATTGTGTCACTTTGTTGTAAATTTCGACCCTGCATTTGACAGCGTATATCGAAACACGGTCAGGTAAACTTTGACCTCTGAACGTTTATTACGCATACCCTTGTTGGTACTAATGCATTGTCTTGTTTTTTTTTTATTCTTCTAATATCTAAAACAGGAATTTCTGATTTTATATTTCCATAATATCTGATTCAGTCATATCGGTGTCGACGTCATATATAACGCCCTTTCCTAATCAACATAGAAATAGGTTTATGCTGTTAATTTCGTTTCCATAAATAATTTCTCATTAATTATTTTATTTGCAGCGTCATATGTATTAAACGTAATTTAATTCTGTTAATGCTATGGATTTTTATTTCTATAATATCGTTGTTATATTGAGGTAAACTGCTAAATAATATTC
>NW_020537646.1:45676802-45734801 GCF_003426905.1 Ctenocephalides felis | reverse complement strand
AATAAATATATGAATGAGGAAATGAATATTTGAATAAAAGTATATTTTGCTTGAAATAATTGGTGCAATATAACCAATGGGTATATAATCATATTCAACAATAATAAAAAGTTGAACGTTTTTGCTCTGTTATAGCATGATATAGTAGATGACAGAGAATCAGTATATAATCTCTTCTCTCTTCAAATACCATGTTCCGTTCTATTCTACACCCACATACGTACTTTGTATACAGTACACGCACTCATACTACGACGAAAAGTTGAAAAACGCGATTTTAAAACAAGCGTTGCTAGCACACGTTTCTCCAACTTTGGTCGATATTATGTTTGCCCGGATGCGGTTCTCGTTTATGCTAGAATATAGCTTAATAGCTTCTGTTTACAAGAGGCGGAAGTAGTCTTTATATACAAATGCCGCAAACTAATTTATGAATGTAGATCATCGTAGAGCACTATCAGGCGGCTAAATTTGAAGTAACATAGTTGCAGATGAGCTACTCGTATCTGACAATGAGGAAAGAACTCTCTTCTTAGTGTTAGCAAGTACAAATGATAGATGCTTCCATACATAAATATAATGGATGCATGGTGTTGCCATGGAACACTACATTCATGAAATATGCGCCTCGAAATAAACAATATACTATGGTCCCAAGTACGTGAATTAGTGTATTAGATGCGTTTTCAACAACGTTGGATTACAAGTTTGACATGCCCCTTCGTTGACGCTGTTTCAATTTATAGGGGTCACAAAATAACGAGGGGTATCGCACGGAGATAGTTCAAGTTTAAAGCAGGCACGGCAAAAATACGTAAATAAAAAACTTGGGCGCTGAAATGCTAAATGTTAAGTTAATAGAAAAACAGTCTCAAGCAAATGCAACTTTTTTTTAGTTTGAGACAACATTTAAACATTTTTTAAGAATTTAAATTTAGAAAATTCCAATATTTATAAAAATAACTAAGGAAGTCAGATCTATTTTAATTTACTAAACATTAAAAATCTCATTGAAATTTGGAATAAAATTGAAAATTTTCAAAATATTGAGTTTTTTTTAGAGTTTGCAAATTATATATTTTAAAGTACTTGAAATTTTACACTCGCAGATTTCAAACGGTTTAATTATTAAGGTACCCTAGGGCAAGTTATAGTAATCGCAAAAAAATCGAAAATAATAGATTTTATTTTTACATACATGTATACGTTACAAGCTTCCTGAATAATTCGGCATACCTTAAAAAAATGATGAATTTGTGTGCGTGTGTGTATATTGGCAAAGGCGGGTCCAACAAAAAGGGCAAAAATTAACCGTTTTTGAGATAATGAAGCATTTGATTAGAATGATAAAAAAAATTTGATTGCTATTGGTGGGGACATGTGCTGATTAGTTTTTGGAAAAGGCATTCGCAGCTATAGCAAATATATTTTGTAGATACGAAGCGAAAAGTGCAATAAATAGATATTTTTGGAGAATGAAGCATCCGATTAGAATGATTCAATAAACATTCGATTCGTATGGTAGGGAGACATGCAAGCTAGTTTTCAAAATTAATATTATTTTATAAAATTATATTATACTAGCTGTACCCCTTCACGCTTTGCCGTGATTTAGTTCAAATTAAAAAGTTGAACAAAGATGTTCAAAAATTTACCTATTCAACAATTTGTCTACTAATTTACCTATAAACCCGTTTATCAATCTACCATTTTACCGGCCTACAAATTTATTTGTCATTCCATTCTACATGTTTACCAATCAACCTGTCAGCCTGTTTATTCGTCTACATATTCGCCTATCTACCAGTTTTTCTCTCTACCATTTTACCCGTCCATCAGTTTACCTTTATAAATTCTCTAATTCACCTTATTTATTGACGCATTATAAAACAATTAAAACTCAAATTAATTCTACTTAAGAATCATCCTGGGACATCAACTAACATTTAAAAAAAAGAATTGGCCATATTGGTCCAGGCGTTATTGAGTTATGCGCTTATCAACACATTTTGCGATTCATTTTTATATTATAGATAATATTTCAAAATTAATATTATTCGAATTTTGATATTCAAAAATATACAAAATTTTGAATTGCAAAAAATCTAAAACTTATTTAATATACTTGAAATTCATTGATCATTGATCAATTTTTGATTATTTTTATTCCTCGAATATTCAATTACAGTAGCAATTTGCTTTAAGGCACAATGCCATGCACCACTAGTTTTTATCTTTATCTATAATATGCGTTTGAAACGGAAATTTCAATCAATTTGCTTAAGATCGGAATTTTATACGCCATTAGCAATTCAATTACTTTGATACCATTTTGTCAATTGGTTGCAATTGGAATTGAATAAATAAATATATAACTTGAACCAGCTCTTGGCAACCGTTGACGTCAACAGAATGCGACAGACAGAGCGCGAGCACAAGCTATATGTTTTCTCTCACGTTCTGTTTTGATGCTCCACAGGGCATAGTAGCGTGCGCGGCTGGTTTTGCTGACGCCTTGGGACAGGGCCAATGCACGAAGGGGGCCATACTGCGGGCTGGCATACTGGAAATGATTCGCTTCATTGATGTGTTTCACCCGCAGAGTCGTCTCTCCACGTTCTTCGAATCGTGCGGACTTGCCGATCTGGTATCGTCGTGCAATAGTACGTACAACCCTAAGCTATTTTACCTTTTTCTAAATAAATGGTTTAGAGAATAAATAGAATATGAGTATAGGGTAACTGATTATTGAATACGTTTTATTATTTGCATTATCACAATAATTGTGTAGGTAAAATTTTGGTAAAGTGTGAGTCCAAACCGTTCGCTTTTAATATAAAAACTTTGCTTTCTGGAGAGATATTCGAGATATGGCACATACTTAGATACTTTCACTTGAAATTAAAAAAAGCATTATTAGACACCGCTTGTACAAATTCTTTTAAGAACTATTTCTTAACAAATTGAATAGACAGTTTGAATAGACCCTTGGCATCTATTTCTCATCTGCAGATAAAATGCATCATGATTCCAAATAATTCTTCTAATGATGATCAACAGTGATTATTTTCATTTTGTTTAAAGATTAAATAGTTTCATTAATTATAGTTAAAGAAAATAGTTATGGCCATGTTTGCTTCGTAAGTCTGGTGAAATAAGTTTTGTTTTCCATATGTTAAATTAGTTTATGCACTAACAGTTTTATCTATAAGCATTTATACTTATACTATAAAAAGTATATTTAAGCAATACTAGACGTCATAATGAATAGACGTGGTTTGAATAGACTTATCGGCATCTGTTTCTCATCAATATTCAAAATTAAAAAAAAAAAAAAAAAAATGAATAATGATTTTAAATTAATCCTCTAATCATTATCTCAGTGATTATTTTGAGTTTCAGTAATTAAATTCAATACAATTAGTTATAGCAATGTTTACTTTACAAGTCTAGTGCAATAGAAACCAACATCAGTATTGTGTAGTTTATGTTAGCACGTTAAAACAGTACAGAAATATATAGCTCTTCCGCTTGAAATTATGTAAAGTAAATTCGGTTTCAACAGTTATATCTTGAACATATCTAATGTCTGCGATTTTTCTCTATTGTTCTCTATATTTATGTAGCCCTAACTACTACGATACGATAATGATCGCAGCCGTCTCACTACCTTCGGTTCTAAATTCGTGACCGTTCTCTGCTTTCGTTTGTGAAGATTTCTTGTTTCCATACTACTCTTCACATGTTGAAGCATAGAAGTTTGTATTTTCTTGTCTCACAGCCAGGGGAGTTAACTCAGCCCTCGGAAAGTTTTAAACTTTTATTGATCGCCGGCTTTTATTGATATTGGATATATTAAAACAAAAATCCTATTTGCTAATTATATGTTTTCTCGACGTTTCTAGTCATTCTAAATCGAATGAGACCAAATATGGAAAGTATGTATGAATATGTGTGCATAGAGCCTTTTCTACTTTTCGTCAACGTTTCCTTAAAAACGGCTGGATTAATTTCAAAAATTTAAAAGCCATTCGATGTATCTCGATAAGGACTATCGTTAGTCAGCGACGATAATGGGCTAAGCCGTTTCTTTGTAATTAGAAGAAAAGTCAAACCGCAATTTTGAATCGATTTTAGAATCGAATAAAGTTTTTGGTAAAGATCGTCCTTTAATGTTGAAAAAATTTTGCTTGGTAATTTTGGATGAAACTTTGTATAACGATAGATTTCGTATTCTGAAATAACGTACTAAAATATTATAGGTTTACGATAGTCAGTTGTTAATTATTGTTGATTAAGTCGATTATTACATGTATCGGAAAGTTGTTGTAACTTACCTTAAGCCAAAATGCTACTGATTATTTTATTTGCTGGAATAGTTGGTCGCCACAGGCGTCTTTCTGAAGAATTTGCCAGAACTGGTAAGACAGTAGAAGAACTGGAGCAGGAATTACTGCATGGAAATCGGCTACAAGGCCCCCATATCGCCAGAGAAACTTATAATGCAATTGTTCACGAAGATTGTGTTAACAGGTAAAAGTTGTAAACTATAAAAGCATACAAAATTATTGTTATTGGTTCTGTGTTTTTATATAAAAAACTTAGCTTTTAGTGTATACGATAAAGGAAAATTGAAAATATATCTGCATATATTGAATAGTGAATATTAAAACAACATTTTCGTTTTTTTGGTTCAACTTACTAACATATTACAAATGTATAAGTGAAAATAAATTAAAAATCATAAATCTGTAAATTGTAAAAACCAAAAATATTAATATTATTACTTGTTCCAGAATTTAATTTTTTTAGAAAAATTATATTTTTCAAAAAATTAAAAAAATATTTTCCAAATTGTTCAAAAATTTCAATTTTTTTTAAGTTCAAAAATATGAATACAGTCTCAGACAATTTCTTAAAAATTATAAAAAATATTATTTTCATACTGCATATTATAAAATGTATAAGTAGAAACTAATTAAAATTCATAAATCCGTTAACTTTTAAAATTGATTATATGTTCCAGAATTTAAATTTTTCAAAAAAATATATATTTTTCATAAATAAAAAAAAATGTTTTTCTTGTACTGCAGAAAATATCAGTTTATTTCAAGTTCAAAATAATGAACACAGTTATTTGTTCAGTATATGTTATTCTAATTTAATTTCTTCATATATATAATTTAACACATCATTTTATTCTGAAAATTTCAATGCGTTTTAGATGTTTCTATAATATGCTATATTTTGCTCTCTAATCGACTTGAATAAGTTACTACAACAGCAAATTCAAGAGATATGATATAATCTATTTCAGTTTTCCATTATTTGTGACAGTCCATAAAATTTTCGAAAAGGAACTCCTTCCAGATGAAATTTTGAGAAGTATTGCTAGCCGCACTGAACATATGTGAGTAAAATAAATTATTCAAATGTATTGAAATCAGCATTTCAGTTTTGAATTCTAAATATGTTGCAGATTTGCGCCACGTCATATCGCCATGTTTTGAATAACAACAAAAGACTACGATATGCGATTAGCTGAATTCGTAATTTTATTTTTATTATTCATAGAATGCTTATATTTAATACACACAAAGCTATTTTGAATAAACATTCGCAGCAGTATTTTATTTAAATTTTAATCGTATTATTTTAGTATAATGAATACTATTTAAATTTCAAGAATATGCAAGTATTGTTTATAGATCGGAAAACCTCTAATACTTCTAACATATGAAAAGTTTAAAATTCAATTACCCACTGTAAAACAATGAGTAAAATTTACATTATTTTCTGATTATTATTGTAAATTTTTAACTTGTAAAAAAACTGGAAATTATACAAATTCAAGAAAAAAATATTTTCAAAACTTGATATTTTGAACATATAAGAAAATTATTAACTTATTTACAAATTAAATTTAAGTTAGTTAGGAACGATTAATAAAATAGTTAATTTATTTTAAATTTTATAGTCAAGTTATAAATTATTTTATTCATTAGCTCGAAACTATGAATATCATTATAAGTAAAATTATAATGAATTTCTAATTTCTGAAAAACAACAGTACATGTGAATTGTTAAAAATGTTAATTGCTAAAGGCGAGCTGAGCCTTGTTTGATAAACTTCTCAGGTTCAAACAATATAACTCATTGTATTATCTTTTATAAGTTTTGGTGAATGTTTAATTTAATTTTTAATGACTGTTTGGTTTTAAACGATTTTTAATTTCCACATTTAAAAAATAAAAAATGAATTTTTACAAGTCTTAAACTAAGTGGTACATAGCATCATTCCTTAATGTAAATTCTTGGAACTTCCCAAATCGTAATTTAAGATATCAAAAATATTGTAAAGTTTTTTCTGAAAATCATAATTATTTTTTAACATTTTTGATTTTTTTGAAAATTTTGGAAAAAATCGATTTTAATTTTTTTTTTTGAAAATTTTGTATTTTTTGAAAAGAGTTTGAAAGGAATTGGATACAAAATTTGTCCTTATTATTAAAATCTCTATAAAATATCTGATAATTAGATGTGCATATATCAAATGATCAATCTTGACAGCCAAATAATTTTTTTAACTTCTTCTATAACTGATAGACCTGCACTTCGTCATGGAAATCGGACGCTACGTCTTCTCAGAAACTGAATTGCCATTTTGACACTTTTTGCTTCGTATCTTCAAAACGGCTCGATATGCCTTGGTCAAAAACTAATAAGCACGTTTCTCCAACAATAGGAATGAACTATTTTTTTTTGAATCAATAAAATTGGCATATATAAACACATGCATACATACATCCGCTTTTGTTCTAAGATAAGCCAAAATGCTCAGAAGGTTTTAAAGCGTAAAGATATACAGACATTTTCATTTTCGATTTTTTTGAGATTACAATAACTTAACTAAGGGGAAATTAAAAACAAGTTTTATTATAAATAGTTTTGCAATTCGAATTACTGCAATACACAAATAATGATATATTGTTTAAGATTTATACTAAACTAGTGATGTATGGCATCGTGTTTTATGGCAAATTGCTGGTACTTCCCATACCGTAACGAAATGTTCGAGGCATATTAAATGTTTTCAAATAGATTATTATAAATGTTGTAACATTGTCTAATATTTATAAGAATTATAAAAACTGAATTGCAAAGATAAATTTATAATTTGTTTAAAAGATATTAGAACTTTAGTCAGAATTAAAATTAAATTCTGAATTATTTTCGATATACAAAGAAAATTTTTTTAAAAAATTGAAACAATTTTTTTTTTAAAGCGATGATTTTGTTAAAACAAGCAGAAAGTTCTTTGAATTATTCAAATCGGACGCTTAGTTCTCACAAAAACTGCCATTTTTTGCACATTTAGCTCTGTATCTTCGAAATGGCTGGGCCTGCATTTGCCAAAAACTAATCATTACTTCGCTCAATCATTACTAATTTAATGTTTTCTGGATCATTCAAATCGGATACTCCGTTCTCTCAAAAACTCGATTTGTATTTTCGGACCTGCCTTTGCCAAAAACTAATCAGCACATCTCCCTATCAATAGGAATCGAATGTTTTTTGAACCATTTAAATCGGTTGATCCGTGCGCCCGAAAACGTCGACGAAAAAATGCCGACATACAAAACACACACATCCATATTTTCTGAGGTATGACAAAATGTTCAGAAACCTTCAAAACGTGAAGATATGCAAAAAAAATATTTTTGATTTTTGGCCCATTACTGTTACTACCCTACGGGAAGTTAAAAAAAACATTTAGCCAAATATAAATATTTTAATATAACCAGTTAAATACGGTAATTTTATTGAAATATTTATATTTTTTACAAAGTATTAACCGAATACATCGATATTCAGTTAATACCCAAACCAAATTTATCGGTTGATATTTATGTAATAATTTTATAGCATTATTAATTTCAAAAATCTACCAAAATTACCTGTAAAAATAATATTTACATTCTTTTAGTTAAAGTGATGGAATGGTTTCAGTTCCATTATTTACATATATAGCATAACTTATAAATAAGTAAATAATCGAAATGCCTCATGCTTAAACAAACAAAAAATTCAACAGCAAGAACGTTAAGCATAATATCTTAATGCTAATTACACCAAAATGCTTTTATCCGTTTCTAACACGAAGATAATTTACTTTTATACATAAAAAGTTTACATTCTTTCATCTAATCGCTGACAGTGATAAAATATACAATTCTGTAATATCATTGTAATTGTATGCGTGCTGTGTAGAGCTGTTCAGAATTACAAGGTCGGTATGAGAGTTTGAATGTATTTATGATTATATATAGTCCCCCCCATATAACTGCACGCTCGTCGTGTATACTGTATACCGCAGCCGGCAACACACTTTCAGAGATCGGGCGAAACCATTCCGCTGGCGAGGGGAGTCCGCACCGTTATAACTTTCCGAGTTATCGTTCGATAAAGGCGAAGCTTTCGTTCTTTGACAACGAAGCAGACATACCATACCCACGAGTGTACCCTGGAATAGGGATTTTAACATTCAGCTTTAATACAATGCAGGTCGTTCAACCGGATGTCGGTTGATGGTATTAATTGTATTAATTTATTTTCATGGTTAGATCAGTAAAACAAACTGTATACATATTTAATATAATACTATTTAAATTCTTCAGTTTTTTTACTAATTATACTAATTACTAATTCTGAAACATTGGGCTAATGAAGTACTGTCTTAATGTAAATTTTTATTTTTGGAAAATTTCATAAATAACGTTCATTATGCTAATTGTTTTCACGGCTTTTCGATACAATATAAATTGCAGAAATAAATATTATTAATTTCCCGTAGAGTAGTTATAATAATAGCAAGAAATCGAAAATGAAATTTTTTGTATATCTTGTTGTGCCTCATCCAGCAACGGAGCCAACAAAATGTAGGTTCTTCCTGCTGCTAAGTATCAAGCTGGTACCAAACTGTGAAAGCGAATCAGTAAAACAGATGAAGACTTTTGATGTATACGCTTATTTAATGATTCTTGTACACTTTACATATAACTTGGACACTGAACTTAAATATAATTCCATTGATTACTAAATATTTCTAACTCATAAAGATCTGAACATTATTATAACTTGATTACAACTGAACTATATTGATCTTAATCCATACTGATCTTGACTCATACTGACCCTTACTCATACTGACTGTTTATTGTATCATCCAGAACCTTAAATAAGGAGTATTTTTTTTTTTTTTTTTTTAACATTATCCAACAGCAATCAGAACATATTGTTGTTCTATGGCTGTTTGGTTCAATATTAACTCAAGTAGAGTTGCACTTGAGTATACAAGTTGGCATGGTAGATAACCCTCCAATGAGGATTACTAGACACTTAGAGAAGATCTGCCGGTTGTTTCTTCTTGAGTCTTCTGGGTTGAGAGTCCAACAGCAGCGGTTGTATGATGGAATTTACGTGGTTATGTAGCCGGGCAAAGTGAGATATGCTTCTTTTACTGATCACTTCTTGTACTGTTTCCATATGGAGGTCATTATGCAAGATTTCGTTGGATACATACCAAGGCGCGCTTGTGATAAGTCGTAAAATTTTTGATTGCTGTCTCTGTAAGGCCTTGATTCTGGTTTTGCTGGCGCATCCCCAGAGCTCGACTCCATAGGTTCATATAGGTTTAATGGAAGATTTGTAAATAAGAAGTTTGTTGTACAGCGACAGCTTGGAGTGATGTCCTATTAACCAATACAGTGACCTGACTTTGCTTCGTATCTCTTTTATTTTTTGGTTTATATGTTGTATCCAGTTTATTTTATGGTCCAAGTGAATACCGAGATATTTGATGTTGGAGACCTCTGGTATAGCCTTGTTATTCATGCTGACAGGAGGGCATTTACCCTTTTTCAGCGTGAAGGTTATGTGGCACGACTTGCTTTCATTAATTTTTACCCTCCATTTTTTGGACCAGAGTTCAATTGAGTCTAGATGCTCTTGGAGTATCTTGCTGGCTACAATAGGATTAGAGTCGGTAGCCATTATAACAGTGTCGTCAGCAAAAGTTCCTGTAAGGGTGCCGTTGCAAGTCGGAATATCATGGGTATAAATGATATACAAAATAGGCCCCAGAGCACTTCCCTGGGGGACCCCGGCTTCAATTTTGCGAAATGTCGATACCTGCCTGCCTACTTTTGTCCGAAAAGTTCTGTCCGATAAATAGGATTTGAAAAATTCATAGTAATCAGGCATAATTTTGTTGATTTTTATTAGGAGACCATGATGCCAAATAAGGAGTATTTAAATAAACAGGTATGACGCAATTTTCTAGAATGTTCGTTATATGTGAGTCAGAAACTACGCTTTACTTAATCGTAAGGCACAGTTTGTGGTTTCAAAAGGAATTTTATCAACACTTGCAAGGTTACTGCAAGCTTACAATGTTAGCTATGAGTAATACTAACTGCGTTGTTCATATTCTGGCCGTTATATAGTAATTTATAATATTATTTATAATTATTACAAAGGGGTGGATACCACTACAATCTTTACGTTTCAAATGTTTCTGAACATTTTGACATTCTTTAGTAAAAATTGATGCATGTGTGTGTGTGTGTGTCAATGTATGTATGTGAGGATACAATTTTCCGTCGACGATTTCGCGAACACGAATCAACCGATTCGAATGATTCAAAACACATTCGATTCCTATTGATGGAGAGACGTGCTGATTAGTTTTTAGCGAAGGCAGGTCTAGCCATTTCGAAGATACGGGGCAAAAAGTACCAATAATGGTAATTCATTTTTTGAGAGAGCGGAGTGAACGATTTGAATGATTCAAAAAACAATTTACTTGCATTGACAAAATGAAGAACACTTTAAATTTTTGGTAAAGCAGGTTCAGTCGTACAAATTTTGTTCACATATCCATGGGTTCCGTACCAAGATTTATAATTTTAATCGTAAGACTGTGACGCGGCGCTTATGCGCTTCAATATTTTGCCTCTGAAATAGCTACATAGAACAATTGCATTGAAAAAAAACATCTTAGTTTTAAAAAAAATTAAAGCAAAAAATATTCAAAAAAAGTCAATTTGTTTCAAAAATTCTCAAAAACCTAATATTTTCAGTTTTCAAATTTTGTTAAAGCTTTTAAAAAGCTTAAATTACTGTACGAAAAGTTCCGTAATTACGGTACGAGAAGTTCCAGCAATTTGTCTTAAGTCACGATGTCATGCACCACTAGTTTCTAATTCAATACGACATATTTTGTAAAACTGCGAAGTCATGGTGCTATTGTATTATATTGTGCGGCGTGAGAAATATATTCAACTCAAAGTTATAGTTGCTTTTGCTATTATCTTTTGTTATCAGTTATAAGTTTATATACTTGTTATCTAGAATAATATTTTAATTTATACATAAATTTTAAATTAAGCATCTCTAATTATGCGTCAAAATATAACAATGGTAAAACCCGGTTAAGACGATTTTTAAGGAATAGGAATAAAAACGCGTGTTAAACGTGATAGGGACGTATGTTTTAAAACGCAGTGAGCGTTTAAAAGAGAAATCGTATTAAGCATGATCGTCTTAACGGGGTTCAACTGTATTTATAAATAAACCGAAACTTTAATGAGTTAGATTATTGTACTTAAATTAGCAATACTCAGTATCTTTAAAAAAAATTATGTAAGTAATTTTTCTCTTAGTTTTTAGCCATAATCGAATCACGATTTTTTAAATTATAACCTATTTTCTAATTGTTGTTTCAGATAAATCTAAGAGAATTATTTATCAGGTAATCATTCAAGGTTTGGCAATATAAGCTATAGTCCCACTGGCATTATTATTATATCTGTAGCCTGTAACGAGAACGTAGAATATTATACGTCGAGCGGGCCTCCCCTCGCACACAACATTGGTTTGGCCCATGCTTCATCATTCCGGCACACTGCGTATTAAACTATACCAACACTGACGTCAATTATTGAATATGTGTTGATGTTATTGCATTATTATTTGTGAATATATTCACGTATTGTTAATTACGTGTTTTTGTGGAAACTTTGGAAATTGTTCAAGGCTATGAGGTTAGTACTTGCAAACTCAAATTATTATTATAGAGCGATAAGATAAATGACAGTACAGTGGCATCGTAGTAGGCGAAATGAATGATATTAATTTTAGGTTATCTACATTAGCGCTGAATATTTTGATAGCATAAGCATTAGAAGTTAGTCGTATTATCTGTATAAATATATGATAAATTTTATCATATGACTAATAGATTAAATATAAAGAATAAAACGTCATTTTTAAATAAACAATGCCCTTGTAAATCTGTTATAATTTTGATGATGATTCAGTTATAGTTCTTTTAAAACTATATATAAAGGCCAAATCTACGATACAATAGACCGTAACATAGCATTGATATGGTAACGCTATGTTACGCTTCTTTCTTCATATAAATTTGTAGTAAAAACTTGCCTAATAAAACCTAACCTAGAAAACGCAAAAAAATGTTATTACAACTGCCTCTTTCTGATGAGTCATGATAACACATACGTGAACTAAGGTCTGATCGCATAGCAAATACATAGCATTTTGACAGTTTTTGCCAAGAAATTACATGCAAAAAAGATCTTATACTTGTATTATAAGGTCTATGAAAAATGAGTCATAACAACGCTATGTTACTGTCTATTTTATCGGAGAATTGGCCCCATAGTTTATAGATTATACGCGTGTAAATAATTTTGATAAGAAAAAAGGAGTGCGCGTAAGGTTCACACGCGATTGAAGTAAAACTTATTTGCTACTGTAGAAGGTGGCATTTGAGTAAAAATAAATACATGATATAACAATTTTGAATAATGTTTATTAATAATATGGTAACACTCGTGATGCACATATTTATTAGTGTCAACCATTATACACATTTATATAATGATAAATTATAAATAATATATTTATAATAGCATTAAAAATATGTATAATATTTAAAAACAATGATGTAATTAAAGTCATACATCAAATATGACATGATCGGTTTGTCATTGTAATTAGCATTTAGAAATGAACTTTTATTAGAGAAATGAAGTAATTGCTGATTAATAACTTCTATAATATTTGTTGAAATAATAACTTCTATAATATTCGTTTACACAGTGGATTATGTTAAACAACGCCTAAACAAAATTTGTTTTTGCAACTTCACCCATCATGCAATTGTGTTTGAAGAACTTCATGTAACTAAAATTAACATACATTCATTGACTGCTTGTAGTTTTGCTTATATAATCTGATTATTTGAACAGCTGTAATATCTGTCTTGCCTAAAAAATATTTTCCATTTTAATAACTTATAGAAACTACGAATAATATAGAAATAATTTCGAAAGAAACATGGCAAAATATTAAGGAACAGTGTAAAATATTCTTCTGATTCAGGCATTTTTCATTAAATCAACATTTGTACTACGATGTAACTTTAAAATGTTTATTTATCTATGCTGATTTCCTTGTTGATATCGGTACGCATACAACGTTGACGCCAGTACGCATACAACGACGGATCTCTATTCACATACGCGACGACTAATCACAATCGACCCGTATAGAAATGATTTCATCGAGAGCGAATGACGAATCATTGGCACTCGATTCTTATCTTATCTTATCTGCCGTAACGCACTTCCGTTGCATTTGTACGGATTTACACCCTAGTCGCGCCTAAAGAAGTTTTACTTCAAACATTTATAAATATTTTCTACGTTTCGTGGATACCTCCTGCTTCAGGTACTTTAAGCTATTGGAAATTCAGTTCAATTATTTTAGTTTGAAAAATAAAATCATTAAAAATATCTAATTTTATAGAACTTTGTTGTTATAGTAAATACTTTTAGATTTAGAGGGTACTATCTATAAATATACTATAGGTTATATTATATTATAAACCAGTTAATATCTGTACTGCGTATTTGTATAACATGTATATTCCGTATTGTAAATAATTCATTAGTAGGTCGTCGCATTATAGGTCAGGTATCAGTCATGAAAGTTATACCTATACCAATAACAAATTACATAAATCCATCATGAATAACGTAAGCCTCTCACAAAAGAATTTTCCTTTTGAGTAGCGATTGCAACAGAACAGACTATAGATCTTCTGATTCTCCAGTATATTGAAATTGGGTGGGGATAGGAATTCCATCCGGGACAGTGGCCGCATCCGTCCTCTTCTGAGGATCAATACCGCTTGCACAACATTTTCTATTTGCTTTTACGTACTTTTTACGAAAGTAAACGTTGATAATATTGGTGTTCAAAGTTGTAGCATTTGAGTCGACATATAGATACCGGTTATAGAAACTGTAGAGAAAAGAGAACATTTAAAGACATTATAAATAAGTTAGTAATATATACAGATAGATAGATAGTATTACACTTTTTTATTCGACGTTGAAATATGTATATTCTTGAAATGCTTGTTTGCAGCCAAATAGTCTAAATAAAAATCAATAAATAATTAACTATTTATTATGTACGTTTCGACACTGTGTGTGTCATCATGCAAGTTCTAAACAATATTTTACAAAGTTTATAATATTACAAGATTACTAGAAGATATAACAAATATAAAAAATATCAACTCATACCAAACCATGAAAAAACATAAAAATTTAATGACATTGTTGAATGGAAAAAAACAAAGCAATAAAATAAAACTACAAACTAAAAGTTAAACGTTAAAATTATGTAGTTAATACATAGACATTACACTACATGGACTGCTAGTTCTCATATGTTTACCGCTGTATATAGTGCTCAAACATAGAAGGGTATGTGACGTCACATGTCTGAACGAATATTGCCGACGACAATCGCGGACTCTCCCGATTATTAATAACACTTCTTATTATTAATACCATTAATAACAAGTCATATTATTAATATCATTTCTTATAAAATATTAGCCATAATAATTGCCATTATATTATTGTAATAAAAGTATCACAAATAATATTTAAATTAAATTAACTATTATGATAATATTATTGAATATTATTAATAACATTTTTTAGGAATTGCCATTATATTATTAAAATAAAACATATGACATATGACATTTAATCAATAGGAGAGTCCGCGATTGTCGTCGGCAATATTCGCAGACATGTGACGTCCATAGACTTTATATTACAGGGACTCGGGCTGCCATACATTTCTCAGGTAAAAAATGTCAGAAGATGTTCTCTGTTAGGAGGGTAAATGTGCCGTCGAGAAATGTCAAGATAGATTAAATAAATGAATACGAACACGAGCGTTGCCGAGAACAGTCGAATGCTCTCGCAACAGAGAACACCTTTTTACATTTTGTATGCGTTCGACTAGCAGTCCATGTAATATAAGGTCTATGACTAATTCACATGATCAACAAATTGTAAATGGAAAACGAAATGCAAGGTCATGCCTTATAGAAACAACGGGGTTCACAAACGCTGATCCAGGGACGAATGCTTTGGAATACTAGCTGGTTGTGGTGATTCAAGGGTGGGAAAAAGACAAACAAAAATATAACAAAGTACATATTAAAAAATTAAAATTAAAAACGAAAAATATAAAAATGTAAAAAGTAATACGAGAATTGTTAACGTGCTGAATGATGCACATACACAGGGTGGAAAGCTACATACTAAATAGTTAATTATTTATTGCTTTTTGCGTTGACTATTTGTCTGCAAATAAGTATTTCAAGAATATATATGTATGTATTTGTATACACTATTTGGCTTTAATAATAACATATATCTCTAACGGCGAAATTAGTTCAAATAAATAATATTTTATTTTAAAAAATATAATTATTAAGGTTATTTAAAAGAATATAATTATTTATATGTGCTAACATTAGATATGTTTCATTCAGCTAAAATAAAATGTTATAAAACATTGTATAAATACAAATAAATTATTATTATTATTGAGAATCATATTAGGATAGGAATATTGATCGTCGTTTATTTTCAATAAATATAACATATGACTACTAACACATGTTTAATAATAATCTTTCAAATCTCTAAAAATAATTTTCTATACTACACCAAGTTTTTCTGACAACGACTCATCGCCATAATTCATTGTCGTCGATATAGTTATATTTTACTTATGTTTCTGAAACAGTTTGTGCAACTTCTGTGTCGTTATATTGTGCAAATAGCATAAAATATTTTAGAATTGTATGGGTGAAACTGTATGTGTTATATGATTGAAAAAGGAAAAGTCTGCATTATAGTCAGCTCGCATAAGAACGAGAAAGGAGAATTTACTACAGACGACGTTGAAACTACAGACTTTAGGCCTGTATATGTTAAATTTTTGTATATAATAAGTTAACAGTTTCAAGTAGAACAAATAAAACTGTTATATTTCTACTGCATCATTCACTATTTTATGATCTCGTTTATTAATGCTGTTATGATTGCTCATGAATTTGATGTTATATACTAATGGTTATAATTTTGGTAATTAGCTTCACGTGTGAAAAGGTAAATACACGATCTCGTGATCCTTATGGCAGTCCTTAGATAAATTGGATGTATGTGTGTTTATATACAATTGTTGATCTATACTTTATAGAAACGGATCTGCTAATTAGAACCAATTAGAATTAACAGACATTTTATTGCATTTGCGGTTTATAGATAGGTGATAGGTTTATAGATTTTTATAGGTTTTTATTTGGAAATATAGCAATATGTGAAAATAGCCCTTATCCGGCATTACTGCATCAATAAAAATTTATCAATATTACAGAAATTGTAATAATAAAATTGTTCACATAGAGATATTGTTTGGGTTGCCATCTATAAAAACCGACCAAATTAGTAGTAAATAATTAAAACAGCTCGAAATAGTTACCGATTAAAGGGCTGTTTTCTAGACTGAATAGCATGCTTGATTTTTTTTTAGATTTCATGATAGTTTTTCAAACCGTTCAAATCACGATGCGAGAAAGCTTGCTTGCTCTGAGCGAGATATGTTATAGCTTGCTAGATTTTTAAATGTGATAAACCACATGTCAATACTGCTTCCCTATTTGTTCGAACAAATGAATCCATCCACAAAAATTATTTCGTTGACTTTTTGGTCTGCTGTCTAGCATGCTGGTTAGGACTGTGCGCTATTTTTGTAAATGGATTTATTCGTTCGACCCATGTGATTTATAATATTTGATAATCTAGCACGCTAAAACAAATGACACTCAAAAATCTAGCAAGCCAAAACAAATCACACTCAAAAATCAAGCAAGCTAAAACAAATCACAGTTAAAAATCAAACATGCTGTGTGGCCAGCTCAGAAAACAAATGTGTGATTTTTTTATAGGTCTATGATCTGATCTTAAGTTCTGATCGTTGTTCAATAATAATAATAAACTAGTGCCTTAAGGCAAATTGCTGGAACTTTCCGTAACGTAACGAAATGTTCGAGGAATATCAAATAGATATTATAAATACTGTACATTGTGTAATATTTATAAGAATTATATAAACCGAATTACAAAGTCAAAAATATTTATTTAAAGTATATAAGGGAGTTTCAAAACTTTAGCCAGAATTAATATTGAAATCTGAATTATTTTCGATATACAAAAAAAATGAAAAAAAAAAATTGAAATGAATTTTTTTGTCCAAAAGCAATTGTTTTGTCAACACAAGCAGATTTTTTTTTGAATCATTCAATTCGGATGCTTATTTCTCTCAAAAACTGCATTTTTTTATACATTTAGCTCTGTATCTTCGAAATGGCTGGGCCTTCCTTTGCCAAAAACTAATAACCACTTCTCCCAATCATTACTAATCGAATGTTTTTTAGATCATTCAAATCGGATGCTCCGTTCTCTCCAAAACTCGATTTCTATTTTCTGCACACTTTGCTTTTTATCTCCGTAACGGCTGGACCTGCCTTTGCCGACAACTAAACAACATATTTCCCTATCAATAGGAATCCAATGTTTTTTGAACCATTCAAATTGGTTGATCCGTGCGCCCGAAAACGCGAACGAAAAAATGCGGACACACAAAACACACACACATGCATCCATTTTTTTCTGAGGAATGCCAAAATGTTCAGAAACCTTCAAAACGTGGGGAAATGCAAAAATTTTCATTTTCGATTTTCGGCCCATTACAATAACTACCCTACATGAAGTTAAAAATGATTATTAGACATATGCACCATCAGATTAATTTGATAATAATCAGATAAATTTGGAATTTCAGATAATGTTTTATATAACACATGTTGAGAAATCGAAAAATTTACAGCAACTTGTCTTAAGGTAGAATTTAATATACCTCTTGTTCAATTGCATTCATAAGACCTTTAGGATTAAAATCCCTAACCCAATTTGGAATATATGTGTGTACATAATTCCTACTCGTCAGAGCGCTTTCTTTCATGCGGCAGGTATTAATACTTGGATTAAACCATTTCCAGATTGAGGGGAAGCTCGTTCGTTGTGCAACCAAATGTAAACTAGAATATACACATCATGTCAATTTCAACGTTCGCATATCGTTTATCTCGTTTGTGTACAGTTACAACTGCTGATAATGGTGCTAACGCAAACGTTATTTTTATTATAAATGGTTTTGAATATTAATAGCTGATTAATGATTGTTATTACTATTAAATTAATAATATCACCTTGGAGTGAGCTTGTCCTAATTATATTTGATGCATCTGAGCGGGACAGAGCTATGTCTTTGTTCATCGTTCAACTCATATGGTGGGGAGCCAGCTCATGTGTACTGTGCTCAGGCGCAACGCAGTTCTCACTTTTCTGCCTCCCGTAATGATTGTGATGAGAGGGACGGAAGATGTGTTACTCGTACAATGTTCGAACTCTGCTTGGTAATGCGGTTGTTGAGTATAATCCGGCTTTCCATTGGTTCCCGCGAACCTTTTTCTCCCCACCATTCTATAGAACAGTGTTGTAACTGTTCTCCAACAAACTGATGTGAACTTGGCTTCAAACATTCATGCCAGATGTGAGCTCTATGTAGATATTCTGTGTATGTTTATCTTTATAGTGATTTTCATGATTTGTTTTTACGGTTGAAGTTATTTAACTTGAATATAAATTTTTTTTTAACTACCTACGTGATACGATAATTAAATTCATGTGACTAAATGTTTGTTTTCAAATAAATAATTCAGACATTTTAAAGTGTGAACCGGCGTCACGTCCAAACATAAATGATGAGTGCGTATATTAACGTAAGTGTATTGGTTTATCGTTGATTGTGTCACGCTTGTTGTAGTGAATTTACAGTTTGTTTTTATGTAATTTTTGACAAAACAAGGTTCGAATGTTGATCATCTTAGGGCAGTGGTTTTCAACCTTTTCGGAGCGCCTCCCATTTTTACAAAAAAATTGTTGTGCTCCTCTTAATTTGCCAACAATCTATTTTCATATATACTCAACTGATATTATAATTTAATTACTACAAATTAATATACGATATTATGTGAAAATATACCCGAAAAATAATTAAATAATTATTTTGATTTTATATCTTTCAACATTTTTTGTTTATTTTGGTAAATAGTATTTTGGAAACAGCTATACACCCCCCCGAGGGTCGCGCCTCACAGATTGGAAGCCACTGTCTTAGGGGTTTATGACATTTCCGAACGAGATGATTACGGAAATTGTTAATTGCTGTTATGCAATATCAACATGTATTTTTGTTTTTGTGACTTTTAGTTTTATTAATTTAGTGCATTTTATACATATTAGTTTTATTTATTTTCCTTTATATATAGTTATTTTTATATATAATTTCATAGTGGATTTACCGATAAATTCTAATTTTGTCTAGACTCGCAATGACAACGGACATCACCACTGATGGTCAGTTTCCGGATCAACCAGATTCATTACATCCGTTAGGTATGTCATTGTTTTCATTCATTTGCTTCCATCTATTGTCTCACTCTATGTGTTGTTGAAGATTAAATTGCAACCCTTGGTTTCGAAATTAAAAACGACGAAAAGAATTTGTTTTGATGTCAATGAGCGTCACGTCTGGAGTTACGCAATTTAGTGTTGGGGTTGGTGTTTAAGAGTTGCTTATGTTATACCTATACCTAAACTTTTTGATTTTGAAGACAAATTTGTCATAATAAACATATTAATTTATAATTTGTTATATTTTTTAAGAATATATACATCAAGAATTTATTTATTATTGTTTTGAATCGCCTACGCCAAACGAATGTAAACACAAGAGTCCAACTGCTATTTATGGTTTGATGCAGTGGATATTAAGGGGTTCAATTGTAATTAATTGCTAGTACCTTCTTTTTGGTTTCATGGTTTAATAAACTTTAATATTATTTTTCGGTTCTATTTTGCTATAATTACGATACTACGTGCATCTAATTTTTCCTTGTCTTTTTTCTTTTTTAGTATATGATTTAGTTTTGTTTATATTGTAATTGAATATTGTTATTCACTTACCACCTATAATTAAAATCTTTCTGATACTTTTTCAGATAATTGTTTGTCTGCAGAGATTGAGTCTAATAGCGGCATTAGTTCAGGACCAGTATCTCCTAATGAACTGAATGAATCTTCAGGAATATCTGAAATAAAATTAACCGAGGGAAAAAAATTGAACAATAAAAAGAAGCGAAAATTGATATCGCTTGAGTGCTTAGAATGCGGACAGACCTTTAAACAGCAGCGCACATTCAAAAAGCATTTATTGCGCCACGTGAAACAACCTCTTGTAGCCACGCAGCGCTGCGATCAATCTCAATTGTATAGCGAAGCGCTGCGCCGCAGCACTCGATTGTCCACTAAGCCGATGCCTGCAGCAGCAGGTAAGATTCGTCTAATAATAAGACATATTTGTAAACGTACTCTTTACAATTATTATTCAATGATTGCACATTTTTGTTACAGGCAACGGTTTAAAGTTGAAAATCAAGCTGGACGGTTCGGGTGACGGAAATAATTTTGAAGTTGTGCAATACGAAGAATCAGGTACGGGGCAACTTGCCGACGAATTGAGTAATCACAGCAGCACGGCAACAAATAGCGTAGCCGGAGAGAACACGCGGGACCACAATCTAGAACAGGTGATCATTTTTAATAGTTTTAGGAAATTATTCTCAACTATTTTGAATCATGGTGCAATCCTTGGATTAGTCAAATATATAAAGCAAGGACGAACAACCTGCGGCCTGCGGCTCGCTAAGCATTTTTCAACAACAGATTATTAACTTCCCGTAGGGCAAGTTATAGTAATCGCAAAAAAATCGAAAATGAAAATTTTTATAGATCTTAACGTTTTAAAGGTTTCTGAACATTTTGGCATACCTTAGAAAAAATGGATGTATGTGTGTGTGTATGTATGTGCGGATACAAATTTTCGTCGACGATTTCGGGAACACGGATCAACCGATTTGAATAATTCAAAAAACATTCGATTCGTATTGATAAGGAGACGTGCTGATTAGTTTTTGGCGAAGGCAGGTCTAGCCGTTCCGAAGATACGGGGCAAAAAGTGCCGAAAACGGTAACTCAGTTTTTAAGAGAACGGAGTGTCCGATTTGAATAATTAAAAAAACGTTTCACTTGTATTGACAAGATGAAGAATTGATCAAATTTTCATGAAGGCAGGTCTAGCGGTTTCGGAGATATGGAGGAAAAAGTAAAAAAATGAGCCATTTGGCGGCCAAAAATGAACATTAGACATATGCACATCAAATTATCAGATATTTTATAGAGATTTTAACAATGAGTATAATTTTTTTTTACATTTCTATGGGTTCCGTACCAATGCTTATGCGTTAGACGGCGGCGCGGCACTTGCGCGCTTTGACATTTCGTCTCTATGCAGTTCAAGCAATACGATTGCTTTGAAAAAAATTTTAGAATTTCCAAAATATGTCAAAATGAAAAAAACATTTTTTTTTTCAAAAAAATTTTGTTTTCAAAAAAAAAATTTTTTTTTCAAAAAGTAATTTTTTGTCAAATTTATAGTTTCTCAAAAATCTCAAAAAAGTAATTTTTTTTCAAAAATGTTAATCGTTTTTAAAAAAATAATTTTTGGTACGGGAAATTCCAGCAATTTGCATTAAGGCACGATGCCTTAAATGCCTTAAGACAGAGTTCCACTTACAGCTAGTTTTTCTAGATATCTTATCAAATACAAAGGTAAAGGTTAATTTTGTTGTCAGTCAAATACTGGTAAAAACTGTTGTTCGCAGAAATAGCATGTCCTTACCAAATTTAAACTAATTATAAGTAAATCCTATGAAGTTGCGAGGGTTAATTTACCGTAAATTTAAAGAATTCCTGAATAATTTAGAGTGTGAATATGCCGATGCGATTTTTAATACCAAAATACGTTAGCTCAATAGAAGTGTAATGCTTAAAGATGTGTGAATAAATAATAAATTGCGAAATATAATTGTTCTTGGATATAAAGGAATATACCTTTCCTCATTTTGGTATTAAAGAATGGGCGTGCAATTTTGTATTTCTTATCGACATCACTCAGCATCTCATTGATCTCGATGTGGAACTTTAAGGCGAAGAACATTTTATTAACAATTTGTGTGATAAAAATCAATGCTTTGAGTGCAAAATAAAATTGTGGAAAAAATATCTATTGCAGAATCTTGTTTCACTTTTCATATTTAGAAAAGAAAAGTGAACAAATTGTGATTCCAAATGTTCAAAGCTAAGAAGGAAGCTGTTTTCATGTAAATGTTGAAAATGGAATTTTTTCAGAGTCATTGAAATAGTCTAAAAATAAAATTTTAAAATTTAAATTGGCCCGTGGGTTGCATTTGCACTTGATATAAAAAAGCTATATTCTATCATTGCTAAATTATATCGTGTATTGTTTAAAAAAACATAATAAAACATATTTCTACATCCATCTTCAATTAATTTAAATTAATTTTTTAGGGAAATGATGAATCATCAAGAGATGCACAATCAGACACGTCGGTGACAAATACCAACAATAGTGCACAAGTAGCACTAACTAGTATAGCAAATGCAATAACAGGACAAGAAGAGGGAAATAGTTCAAGCAATATTTCCCAAAATGAAGAAGTTGAAGAGAGCCTAGCAAGTATTTTGTCAAAATCTATACAAGACGATGAGAATTCATCAGCGCCAGCTATCGATCCTTTTCATGGCATACTCGAAGAGCAGGAAGAACAAGAACGCGCTATCAATGCAGGTAAAGAAAACAAATATAAATAATATAATTACAAAAAATTAATAATGTACAAAGGTATATTCCTGTTGAAAAAAAAGTGTGCTACCTATTATTTTATTTACATTAGATGTTATGGTGATGCTTATTGTGGTTAATAACCATAAGATGTAAGCACTTAAAAAATAATATTTTAGGTTGTGATTTTAATCCACTAAAAATGCATCATTTCACAAATTTTTATTTGTTAATGACTTTTTATTTATTTATAAAACTTGGCAACCACAAAAAATTTTACTAATCAATTTGAAATATTTATTTATTCTGGTTTTGTATTGATTTTATTATTAACTTCCTGAAGGGCAAGTAATAGTAATCGCAAAAAAATCGAAAATGAAAATTTTTATATATCTTTACGTTTCAGAGGTTTCTTGGCATGCCTTAGAAAAAATGGATGTATGTGTTTGTGCGGATACAAATTTTTGTCGACGATTTCGGGACGTTAAAAAAATTCAAAATTTACAAAATATTTCAAACTAAAAAAAAACATTTTAAAAAGTAATTTTTTTCAAAAATTTAAAATTCTTTCAAAGTTTAAAACATATTTAATCTTTTTTTTTAAATTTAATTTTTGGTACGGGAAGTTCCAGCCTTAAGGCACAATACACCTTTAGTTTGTATATACATATATTTATATTGATTTTTTATATTGTATGACAGGTGGTCTTCGTGTGCTAACATTGACTCCGCAGACATCAGCGTCTCAATCTTCAACACCTTCATCTCCTCAATCAACATTTATTAAGGAAAATACTAGTCCAGCTTATTTTCCTACCCAGGCACCAGGTTTGCCCTGTCGACTGGGAGAGAACGTCATGGTGGAACTGAATACAACAATGTTAACACCCAGGAGCATGGACTCACCATCAGGAGGAACCAGTACTCCTCCAACATCGAGTACAGATCATGGAAAATTGTTGCATCAAATGCTTAGCGATAGTAAGTGATTCTTATCAGATCACATTTTTATTTTTTTATTTTTTTCTATGAATTTATCTTAAGTTTGAGTTTTAGATGTATTTAAAAAAAAACATTGATTAAATCCAGAAATGTATTACAATATCATTACCATTTGAAAGTATATTTTTTTGAGTTAAAAATATTTATGAAACTGAATTTAAATGTTTAAGGTAATATCATTATCAAACTATAATGTGTTATTGTTTTGTTTAGATAATAATCAGAATGCTAATGGATCATCGCAGAGTGAATACATACCTTTAGATAAACTGCCTATTCAACACATCTGTGCAACATGCAATCTAGGTTTCTCTAATATGCCAGCATTTGAAGAGCATTGCCGGACACAAGGACACGTTTTTCCTGTTTCTACTGCTTCTTGCAGCAATATTGGAAATACTGCTCCAGCCTACACACAACTCCAAACTCCTGCTCAACAACAACAGGTAAACATTATTTCAAATTGATATCTCCTATATCTTGATCTTAAGAAAAATATTTTATTGCTTTTATTGAAAATTTATATTTAATATTTTTTGTTGTTAGTATGATGGTTACCGTTTTCACTTTTTTATTTATAGCAACAACAATCTCTATTCCAACCACAATACACAACTCTGCAACCTTCTCAATATACTTCTGCACCTCCGCCGTATAATGGATCTATATCTTCGCAACAGCAATTTGGAACAATGGCTGGGCATCAGATGCCATACGGACAACCAGCTGTTCCTATGGAACAACTTGCGCAGCAAGTTAGAAATATGCCAGTACCGCCTCATAGCCAGCAGCCGCATAATAACATGGGCATTAGGTAAAACTTAGAAAAAAATCACATTTAATTTTATAAGATCAAGGTTTAGCTCTTTTAACATCTCGAAAGATAAATTTGTTCTCACCATAAAATCCGACTTGATCATTTAAAGTTATTTTGTATCAGCTGAGATCAAAGTTGGAAAATGTACGGATGTGTGTATGTTAGCTGAAATTTGACTTGTCGCCGACGTTTTCTAAAAAGCGGGGAAACCGATTTCAGAATTTCAAAAGCTATTTGCACATGAAACTCGATAAGAACTTGCGTTGATTAGCGTTTTGCAACGAACGACCGAGCCGTGTTATTACAATTAGCAGAACAAGTACTTACTTTAAACTGCTTTCTAAAACTTTTCTAAATTCTGATTATAATTCCTAAACTTGCTAATATGTATAGAATCGAGTTGGAGCACTAGGGCAGTTTCACCCATTATTATACAGCATATATACGTGCGGTGTCTTATGTGGATAGGGTTGTCAGTTCGAATCCCCGCTCTGGATAACCTGATATTATGCATTAGTGATATCAATTTTCACTTGAAAATTTAGACCTAAATTATGTTTGCAATTGAAAATAGCTGCAGTTTGGGAACTGTGGTGTGAAGTGGCAATTGAAATCTTTCACACTATTCTTCCCTGAATTGAATTAGATTAGCTGACTCATTGTCAGGTTGCGAGCCTAATTTTCTTTTGACTTACTTTATTTGCTTTTTCATTTTGTCTGAATTTTAAACAATATAACTTACCAAAAATAGTAACTTTAGCATTTTGTTTTCAATTAATATTTCATTCAAAAGGTACATGACACAGCAAAATATGATGCCAAGTTTAACATCTCAACAACCATCTCAACAAGGTGGATTGCCTCAACCTGGCCAACCAAATCAACCTCCTTATGGGATGCCTCCTTCTGCGTCTAGTGCGCCAATATCGCAGCATCAACAACAAAGCCACCCACAGCCATATTCTAGATTGACCACACCTTATAGGATGAGGTCGGCAGGAAGCGGACCGTATCCGCAACAACAATTTTACCCTCAGCAACCGCAGAGAGCGCCTTATCAGAGGTAAGCAAGCTACAAGGTTATGAATGTTTAAAGACTGCGCGGCCGCGCAAATTGCAAAAAAAAGTTTTTATAAAATCGTGAGTTTTCTGAAAATAGTTTGTACAAAAGTAGTGAATCTGCTAGAATCCATCAAGATGTCTATAGTGAAGGGAATTCTAGATGAAATGTGAATTACTTTAATTCTGGTGGAAATGGCGCTCATTAAACCATATAATTTAAAAGAAAAAAACTTCGTATATTCTTCTTATTTGCATGATAGCTCACTCATTTTACACGCAAAAAACTTGTAACAGCACTTTTCTGTTTGCTCTTTCAAATCGTGCTTAATATTTTTCCTAGAACACTATGTAACACCGATTTATTAAGATTTTTATTGACATTATTTTGTTCATTACATGATTTTCGCTAAAATGTAACTTGAAAAGTATTAGTTTTTTTGAAAAACTATTAAAGACTTTTTTTTCTTATAATTAGTTCTTCTATCGATTTCCGACGTTATTTTGAAAAAATGTAATTACACAATTTAGAAGGGGTGTCATCCCCCCGGTGAGTGATGGCGCAACCCGAATTGTTTTCACTTTTGAAATTGAGGGTAAGATGAACCTAATTCCAAAATTTCATTCAATTCGGAGCTCAGTAAAAAAAATTCAGACCTAAAACGCTCCGTTTACTGCACTTTTAAAAAGTTCCAAATTTTCAAAATATTTCAAAATAAGAAAGACATTTTTTTCCAAAAGCAATTTCTCCAATAAAGCCAAGATCATTAAAAAAAAATCTTTTTTTTTAAAAAAAAATTGAACTTTTGGTACGAGAAGTTTCAGCAATTTGTCTTAAGGCACGATGCCATACACCACTAGTTTTATTTTGGAAACCATAGTGGGTAGAAACCAATTAGCAATAGGCAACTAAGCATATGTATTGTTTTTGTCAATCCTTTGAGAGTTGATATTTGTGCATGGTATTATTTCAAGGATAAAAATGTTTGAGTAGATGTGTATGAAAGCTTGTACAACAAAAATTCTTTAAATCAATTAAAATATTGGCAAATGTGGTTTGGTTATGACCATTAGGTTCAAATTTTAGAGCATCTCACATTGCTTGCACTTGCACATACATGCCTAGATATATGTAAGACGTAGTTATATGAAGAATATATTTGATGTTGTAGAACTGTTTTTAAAGAAACATATTTTATTTTAAAAATAATAGAAAGCAATTTTGTTCAAAAATTAATCTCAAAAATATACGAGGGGCATGTAAAAAATAAGGTTCCCAACGCTGTACACTTGCCGCGCGAGGTACTAGGGGAAATCCGGCAACACCATTTACATTGTTGATCCTTGCCACTCCATTCCAACTACCTGGAAGATCACTGCAAAGCTTAGTGCCAATCTAACAGCCATCCGCGATGGAGCGCGCAATCGCTGTCACCGCCAGGTGTGAAATCCGTTCAGTCATTAGATTTTTAAACGCGAAGAAGCTTACATACACCTATTGAAATTCATAGACAGTTGGAAGAAGTTTATGGCAAAACTTGCGGGAGTTCTCCGAAGGACGCACAGACGTTCACGACGAGCAAAGGAGCGGGGAGCCATCGAGTTTTGGGACCGAAAATGTGTCTTGCTTACCGAGTTAATGCTTAAAGGATCCACTATAAATTCGGACAAGTACTGCGAGACACTAACAAAACTCAAAAAAGTCATCCAAAATCGCCGGAGAAGAAGACCGAGCAAGGGCGTGGCGGCGGAGTTCTTCGAAGCGGGTTTTCAGAAGTGGAAAACTCCCCAGAAAAAATGCGTTGAAAGATCTGGCGACTATGTAGAAAAATAGTTTGAAATACAAGCTTTCCGATGGTATACACATTTATTGCAATAAGAAATGCCTCAACCCTGAAAAAAATGTGGGAACCTTATTTTTTACATGACCCTTGTATCTTTGGTATCAGAACTGGAACACATTGTTGCATTCAACATAAAGCTTATATACATTGCATTTCAGTTGGCATTATTTAAAATAAATATATGAAGTTACTTGATTATCATTTTTTCAGAAATTTTGATTATTATTTGCAAAGATGAAGTATTGAAAATTAAAATAATAAATATTGAACCAATACTAAATGTTTTCATTTTATTTCCATGGAATATGGTATTATTAATAGTATTTTTTTACGGTTTAATTAAAATACAATTGCTATATTACACAGATATGCGCCACGAATGGTTAATGGTGTACGGCACTCCGGTCCAATGGGAAGCAGACCGACAGCTATGGGCCCTGGAGGTGGAAGGCCATTGAAAAGGCCAAACGCACAATCGTCAATGCGACCTGCTGTAGCAGCAACGGCCACGACTGGCGGGCCGAAGTTAAGGAAAATGTCAGATTTACTTTTACCTTCAAATAATGAGAGTGATGATTGCAGTCTAATATCTGTACAAAATGCAGTAAGTACACCAATAATCTTTAACTTTTATTAAGCATTTATTCTGATAAAAATGTTGTATCAGAAAGCACTAGCACATAGTTATATGTAAACAATTTGGAAAATATTGAAACACGGACCTAGAGGTATTGCACGATAGTAATACTCGCATTTTGTAAAAGAGTAAAGATTTGTTGCTATAAATTGAGACATTTTGAAGAAAAAAATCAATCACAAAATTTCATTTTGTTTCAATTTTACTTTTTCCTCATCTATTCAAGTACCTTGTTTTTTTTAAAAAAAGAAAATGTTGTATTGTGCAAAATATAATTTTCACAGAATGTAACTTAATTAATATAATTCGTTATTTCAATATGAGTTTTCTTTGCTCACTCTGAAGATGTTTTGATGTTTTAAAAATCTGCAAACTTTGTTACTATTTGAATTATTCAACTTTGATTTGAACTCATATTGTAATTTTAATTCTTAATTAACTTCCCGAAGGAGAAGTTTATGTTTTCATAAAAAAATCCGATTCGCTAATTTAATGTTTTCTCGACGTTTCAAGCCATTCTGAATCGAATGAGACTAAATTTGGAAAAAGAATGTGTGTGTGTGCGCGAACAGATTTTTCACCGTAAAACGACGTTTTCTCAAAAACGGCTGGACCGATTTCAAAAATTTTAAATCCATTCGATGTATCTCGATGAGGATTATTGCTTGTCAGTTTTGCGCTATGATCGGCCAAACCGTTTCTTTGTAAATCGCAGAAAAGTGAAAAAAGTTTCGTCCACGTTTTAGCCTGCAATTCTGAATCGATTTTAAAAATTCAAAAACCGTTCGATAGGTACGGGCCGTTTTCTTGTAATAAAGTGTTGAAACAATTTTTTTCGAAGATTTTTATTATTATTTTTTTGACGGTATATAGATACCATAGTCTTACAGATCATACTAAAATATTACGGCCCTACGACAACTTTTACCTTTAAAAATTTGTCAAAGTTTGCAAAAATTAGTATCGTTTTTTGGCATTTGTCAAAATTAGACCTTTCATCGACGTTTGCTCAAAAACGCCTGAACCAATTTCAGAAATTTAAAAACAATTTGATGTATCTCGATGAGGATTATCGTTTGTCAGTTTTATAAGACGATCTGCCGACCCGTTTCTTTGTAATTTGAAATAAAGTGTCGTCCACATTTAAGCCCATACTACCGAATCCATTTTAAATCTAAAATTGTTCGAAAGATATTGGTTGGGAATGATACTGATTAGTTTTAGGTGAAAATTTACCGAGCCGTTTTCTTGTAATTAACTGTTGAAAAACAAAAACCGATTTTAATGGAGCTTTTTTGGCGATATATATCATGGTCATATCGAACTTACTGAAATTTTACGCTCTTACGACAATTAGTTTAATTTTAAAAATTTTGCAAAGTTTGAGAAAATGATTAGTTTTTTTGACGTTTGTTAAAATTAAAATTAGACGATTTACTTGCTATAACAATATAGTTACTTGGTCTAAGTGACAATACTAAACCATTAAAGAAACTGGTTCTATTATAAAAATCATTGATTTATGAAAATTTTCTTTTAGGAAATACCTCGAGTTAACGTGTTCGTTCGTTTTGAAATATGTGTAATAAATGCACTCGGAATACTTTTAATCACTCATAAATTAATTTACTTTTTATTGATTAAGTCGATTATTTACACATATCGGGAAGTTTATGTAACTTGCCTCAAAGCAAAATACCAATACCAACTAGTTTTGAAAGTTTTCAAAATGTCTTTTTAAATTTTATTTTAGGACCCAACCCTACCAGTGATACAAAACGTTCATGGTAATGCAAATACTTCTTCTACATTACCTAAAGAAGCAATTCGTTTATCAGACCAAATAACTCTGAGTGTTCGAAACAAAGAGCCTGTGGCAGCTTCAAACAATCAGCCACGAAGCAAAGAAGCTAAGGCAGTCGCCAGTATTTTAGCTCAGCGCGGGATTACTGTCACTACAGGTAATGAGAGCACAATAATATTTGATAGTTCAATGGAATTATAATTTAGAAAGAGCTATAGATATAGCTATAGAGACAAATAGATTTAAAAAGTACTTCCAATATGGAAACAAAAATTTTTTTGGGAATATGTTATGTATGTTACTAATTTAACATTTTTATATTAATTTAATAATATGATTCAATTTTATGTTGATTAAGATTTTCTGTAGTGATTACTCATATATTCCATTGTCAATATATATTATTTTTGCTAAGATCACTTTGAGACTGCACAAGTTCACTTGTCCTAAACAGTTTATTTCTATTTGATTTTATTGAAAGCCTTCTGTCTATCTACAAGATAGATGCAAGTTTTTTTGTTGACATAGGTTTTCAATTAAATACTGTTTTTTTTATTTTTTATAAGAGAATTTTGATAGTCTGGTTTTGATCATACAATTTCTGTGTTTTATATGTTTCGTTTTCTTCTTTCTTATGTCTATACTGTTTTCTCGACTCGACTCTTTTGTATACAGCAATTATCTAGAGTCCATTTTTCTTTTTTTTCTACATATTCTCATCGACTGTGAGAGTTTAAGTTGGCATCTGAAAAAGTCTTAATGTTTTTCACACTGCTTCTCAAAATAGTTTTGACTTTTCAGTCGTACGACCGTACATTTTTTAAGCATCTTTTCAGAATTACTTGCGTCCTACAAATTATCAATTAGTCTTACAAAAACTCAAATATTTATTTTAAAAAAAGTATTATAGCGACATCTCTTACTCTGATATTCTGCTTCAGGTGCAAATGGCAGAAAAAATGGCTCTTCCACAGAGTCTCAAGAATCGAGACAGGAAGTTAGTCTCAATTTAAACAATGCGGTATCTCTGATTCCAACAAACAAAAGCGGTAATAAATCAATTGTGGCTACTGTTGATTTAACCGATGATAAGCCTCAACCAAAAGAAGTTTTTGCAGCTGGCAGCAAATTATTGAATTGTCAACTTTGTAATAAACAATTTTTGAAACAAGCTGCTCTCAACCTACACGTCGTCAAGAATCACCCTTCAGTGAAACTGCCATATAGATGTGGAGAATGTACTGCAAAATATCCCACATTGGACGGCTTGACGGCCCATCAAAGAGCCTATCACGTGCCATCGGCGGAGCTTGGTTTACCTGTTGTAGATTTATCTAGACAGAGTACTTTAACAGCATTAGCAAATTTGGGCATTTCTAACTATGTTCCTCTGTCCAGTTTGGACCATCAAGCTGGTTCTTATTATGGAATTCCTATTGTCTCAGTACAAGTTGCGCAAAACTCAGCTTCTTCAAAATTACATGCTTTGGGCGCATCTGATATACTCAGTTTAGGACCTCTTAAACAATTACCTCGATATCAACAGAATTAAATTGTTGGAATTTTAGAAGACTGTTATTATTTTTATTATTCTTTAAATGTAACTTACTATGAAATTGTGATATAGTATGTAAGTATATTTTATTACTATTTACGAAAAATTAAAATATGAATAATTTGAATTAAGATGTTTTTGTAATTAAACTTAAACTAAATAAAAACATATTTATATGAAAATAAAACAAACAATGTTTCATTAAATTTCTTATTGACATTAAATTTTGACAGTTTTTTTTCAAGTTAAATTTTTGTTATTGTCAGTCATTCATACAGCCCATAATATTTATAAATATAAATAATAAACAAAATTTAAATTTAGTATTTCAGCCAAAAATTAATTTTAAATTCTAGTTAAATTTTTAAAAGTATGCGCTTTGCTGAATATACACTTGGTAAAATAAACTGCAAGTAATAATTGTCAAAATGACAAGGAAAATTAATCCACCAATTCAAATATAATCGATGTCCTGGTCCGAGATTATGTAATAAATATGTTTTGGATTAGGAATCGTTATTATGAACGTATCAGATTTTATCGCTGGTTATGTGGGCGGCGCTCTGGCAATAACAGTTGTCACACCGATAGACACCGTCAAATCCTGGGTTCAACATCGAGATTTACCTAGTTTACAAGTCATCAAAGCTCTGTTGCAAAATGAAGGGATTTTAGGTTTTTATAGAGGATACACTTTTCCAGTACTGACAATTGGAATCAATAACGCAGTTGTGTTTGGTGTTTATCATTCAATGTTAGATATTTTCAAACACGAAAACTTTCCATTCAAATTCAAAGAATTTCAACAGAGATGCGCTGCATCCGCCCTTGGTGCATTTGGCCAGGTCGATAATAAAATTCATATGTACTATTAATATATATTATTTCAATATTTAAACTTAAAGGATTCAATGCTCTTATTATTTTTTATGTTTCAGGTGTTATTCGCCGCTCCCGTGGAATGTGTTAAGATACGACAGCAAGTTAGTAGAGTTAAAACTACCACATTTGGTATGTTACGTGAAATAGTAACACAAGAAGGAGTACTAGGTAAAATTATATTATTTTAATTATAAATATATATTCCTTTTAAAATCACTTACTATTTACTATAAAATAACACTCACAATAGTTGTTTCCTAAGCTTTATATCGTGGAGCGAAACCAATGTTTTTAAATGATATACCTGGAAGCATGATATATTTTTTGATATATGAATCCACGTCTGATTATTTGAGAGATCACTATAATATTTTACTATGCAATGAACCATTGTATTCATGCTTACTTGGCGGAACCGCAGGAACAATAGCATATTTTCCATTGGCTCCCTTGGATCACGTACAAACGAAGATGATGTCGGACAAAAAACAAAAGTGTGTTATTTTTACGTTTATAGTCTTATTGAAAAATTTTACGTTCTCTGGTAGTTGTGTAAAATAATTGAAATTTTTTGAATGAAAATATTAGGATTGAATGCATTTACTGATCAGTTTGCATAACAGAACGATTGGTCCTAGTTTCATATTAACGTTTATGATGCTGGACAAGAAGCAAAAGTGTATTACATTCACGTTTATAGTTTTATATAAATTTTCAAGCTCTCTTTTTAGTTCTTAGTCAGATCTGAGCATTCATTCAACCCAATTTTTATGGAACATGCAATTGAAAAATTCAAAAAATGTCAGGATTAAATGCATTTACTAATAACCTGGATAGGCCTTATTTTATATAAAAACGAATATTGTTACAGATACACTGGTGTGTTGCAGTGTCTGAGGTCGATAATAAAAACAAATGGTTATTTGGGATTGTATCAAGGAGCCGGCTTATATACAATACGTACGTTTCCTATGTATGGTTTTGTGTTTCTCGGATATGAACAAGCAAAATTATTTATAAGAACTTACTTGCCCTTTTTGGATGATTAACTTATTTTTATAAATTTATGTTATTTGTGATTTATATATCGGCAACAAACAATGTAATCCTTATGATATTCCTATATGCAACGTTACAAATAAATATCATGTCATACATTGTTTTCATGAATAAATATATCGGCGAAACAAAAAATCGGTGACACCGATTCTTTAAGAATCGAATTTTCTTCGGACATCAAAAGTCGAATTTGACCACTGGAGCTAATTTTTTTTTTGTAAAATTAAAGTTATTTTTCATACATTAATAAAAAATATTATTTATCAGGAATCGCCATGAGAAATTGTAAAAATAAAAGTAAAATTTGACTAAACGAAGTAAACCAAATATTATATTAAACTAAACGACCTAATCAAAATAATTTACACGCATTCAAAATTAACGTCATTTTTAAAACGTTCATTTATGTTATTATTTTTGTATTACTGTTTTAATTTAATTTTTATTTTAACTTTTTTCATTTTATATTCAATGCATTGCATTTTTTGTTTTTTTTTGTATTTTTTTTTGCTCATATCAATTTTGTAAATAAGACATTAAAGTCTTGATTAACAAAAATAAATTGTAAAAAAAAAAAAAATTTCAAAACTTTTCATTTCGAAATAATCGAATGAATGAAAAGTTATCTAAATTGCTAAATCTCAGTTTTTGTTGGATAAGTCGATTATACTCATCATGCAAGTTCTCTCAAAGCAAAATGCCACTTACAACTAGTTTAATTAGTCTCAGAAGTACGTATACTTCTGTATATTCTCATATCCACAAATCAAAAATAATTGGACCAAATTATCGCATTATTTTGACTGTTACTTTGTTAGGAAATTGTGGAAACATTAATTTTTAAATAGATATTTTAGATTGAATATATTTTTTTATAAAATAAATATTAGAATTACTATAGATTAAAAAATGTTATTGTTTAAAAATGAAATACGTTATTACAAATACAACAGTATGTATGATATGTTTGCATACTCTATTATTTGTCTCAATCGTACATCTCTAACAGTACAGCGTTTTTTAAAAGTTTTTTTTGGACTTTACAATTTTATTTTATTAGATTGTAATTATATAGCACCATAATGTTATAAAGGATACGCTGATATTTTTACCTTTTTGTACAAAACCTTAAAAGCTTATTTATTGAAAACAAAAGAAATTGTTTTTTTTTGTACAAATGACATTGTTAATATTTTTGTATCACCGCATGTAATATTCGATACTATTTAACGAGTTAAGTAGATGAAATGAGGAATGTTCAGTTTATCAGATTTCGTCGCTGGTTCAGTGGGTGGAGCTGCCGGGCTGGTTGTCGCCCAGCCATTCGATACGGTTAAATCTAGACTGCAATCTGGTGATTTGCCGTTGGGTCGAACTATTATTGATCTATATTCTCGAGAGGGCTTTTACGGATTTTATCGCGGATTTTTCTTTCCTTTGTTAACCACAGGTTTAAACAATTCTGTATTCTTTGGAGTTTATGGATCTTGCATGGATTGGCTAGAAAGAGGAAAGGATTTAAGAAAAAGAGAACAGGAACGGTACTGGAATTGGAGTATAGCTTCAGCGATCGCTTCATTCTTTCAGGTATTCGTATTTGAATAGCAAATCGCTTAATGGTTTTAAAAGTAAGTTATGGAGACGATTTTGCAAAAGAAAGTCAGAAGTAAAAAAAATGCTAAATATTTAAATATTGTTACTCAATTTTATTAACTTCTCGTAGGGCAAGTTATAGTAATCGCAAAAAAATCGAAAATGAAAATTTCTATATATCTTTACGTTTCAAAGGTTTCTGAACATTTTGGTATACCTCAGGAAAAAAGAATGTATGTCACACGTATCAACCGATTTAAATAATTCATAATGGCTGGACCTGCCTTCCCAAAAATTTAATCAGTTTTTCCTTTTGTCAATACAAGTAAAATGTTTTCTGATTTATTAAAATCGGACGCTCAGTTCTCTTAAAAACTTAGTTACCGTTTTTGGCACTTTTTGCCCTGTATCTGTAAAAAACTAATCAGCACGTCTTCTTATTAATATGAATCGAATGTTTTTTGAATTATTCAAATCAGTTGATCGGTGTTCCAGAAATCGTCGACGAAAATTTGTATCCGCACACACACACAACACACACACACGTACATCCATTTTTACTCTATTTGTGTAGAATTTTCGGATAATTTTTTTTAGCTGATATCATATCACCTGATGTGTATACTTATGTATTTACCGGTAACAGTCAAATGTTATAATATTTAATAATTATTATAAATATTATATTATATAACAATTTTATTTAATTTTCTAACAAATGATTTTCCTAAATTTTGTATCCGTAGTTTCTCGTGCTCAATTAGTCAAATTGTTACATTAGTTTAATTGTTAAATATACATATTTGAGATTGCAATTTACAAAGATAGATAGTATAGCTAATATTTTAACAGAAAATATTGTACCACTTTCCTTTATTTTTTTCATGAATTCATTATATAAATTGTTTATTATTGATTATTTTTTTATAATATTATTGATAAAGTACTTAATTTAAATCGTCACAAATATTTTGGTAGAAATTTAAAACATTAAAAATATAAACAGGTTTTGGTAGCATGTCCAGTTGATCTAGTAAAAATTCGACAACAAACGGATGCAGATAGCCAATTGAGAACTGTGCAGGTTCTGAGAGAAATTGTGGCAAAAGATGGTCCTTTAGGTATATTAAATTTATTTTCACAGTATGGTACATTTTCAAACAAAATGTTTCATGAATGATAAGATTACACAGGCCAACAATTTTTTTTCGTTTGGTGCATCAAATGTTAGACTCTTATAGTATTTTTTGCGCTGATTTCAAATCTGCAATCCATTTTTTTTGTATCAGCTCTAGTTTGGAACTTGGAAAGAAGTTGCCGAAACCAGGTCCATTTGAGGTCGTCTCGGAAAAGAACTTTTCACAGTGTCAACTAATGTCCCAACTAAATGCCGAATGAGTCTTGAAAGTTTGTATGTACGAGTAGGCATATCTCATTAAAGTAACATTCTGAATTGTATTACTATTTTGTACTTTCGTTTCTTATATTAGGTGCGCAACTAAGTTCTCGCTGTTCGTCAGTATATGGCTCTAGCAGTAAGGGTTGGTCGATTTTGACAATTCCAAAACGTCTTGAAGCAAGCTCAGACATATGGTAAACAAACTGCTGCGACACAATTGATTTCGTTTTTGCATTATATATTTCTGGTTAAGTGAATATGTCCAATTTTATGCCAAACAATCGTCATTTGCGGGGATGTTGATTTTCGTCTTCCATTCAAAAAAAAAAAAAAAAAACGGCAGCTCAAGTGCATCGAGAGCTACGGAAATGTTGCTCTGACCCAAACAACATGCCGTGAGGGGTTTTGTCGCTTCAAAAATGGTGATTTTGATGTTGACGACTACCCTCGTGAAGGAAGGCCAAAACCTTCAAAAACGCTAAATTGAAGGCCTTGTTCGAAGAGGATTCGTGCCAAACTCAAGAAGATCTTGCTTAAGAATTAGGAGTTACCCATCAAGCCATTTCCAAGCTATTGCATGCGTTGGGGATTTAGAAGCAAGAAACTTTGGTTCCTTATGAGTTGAAGCCAAGAGACGTCGAGCGTCGTTTTTTCGCCTCTGAACAACTGCTCCAGCGGCGAGAAAAGAAGAGGTTCATCATCCCATCGTGACCGGTGATAAAAAATTAATACATTACAGCAATCCAAAGACGAGAAAATCTCGGTTCAAATATTCACTGCGAAGGTTATGCTCTACATATGGTGGGACAGGTCGGTGTTATTTGTTATGAGC
The DNA here is from genome assembly GCF_003426905.1 of Ctenocephalides felis. Taxonomy (NCBI): domain Eukaryota; kingdom Metazoa; phylum Arthropoda; class Insecta; order Siphonaptera; family Pulicidae; genus Ctenocephalides; species Ctenocephalides felis. The sequence goes on along the minus strand of NW_020537646.1, from coordinate 45,697,029 downwards.
TGTTGAAACCGAGCGAAATGAATTAATATATTAGAGCGAAACCATCACCGAAGAACTGTATCGAACTCAATTGATGCAATTTTTTTATAATAAAGTTACATTTTCATCGAAAAAACAGCGAGAACTTAGTTGCGCACCTAATATATCATATATATCATATCTTGAAAACTAAAGCTCATAAAAAAAACAATGTCATTTTTTAAATCAGCGCCCCAAATATACTTAAAAACAGCATTCAAATCATTTGCACCATTTTCTTTGTTGGCCTGTGTTATATATAGATATAAATTATTACATCGGTCACATGCCGTTCTTAATTGTTGTATTATGAAAATAGAAATCACTATACATTGTTTGAGTAAAATATTGTATTGAATGCTAACATAATAATTCATTTTGATTTTTAGAGTGTATTGTTCGAATATCAAAATTAGTTGTATATAAATGTCTTTCCCACAGGTAGCATTTCTCCAGCATCTTTAACCAAAAAAGAAAAATGCGCAATATAAAATAATATTAATATTCCAAGAAATCATAAATCGCTAAAATTAATTTAATAATTAATTTTTTATAGGTATTTTTCGGGGAATTACACCGATGCTTTTCCGGGACGTGCCAACGGGCGCGGTTTACATAATCGTGTATGAAAAGCTCAGTGAGTGGTTTTCATCTGGCACGGATCGCACGATACTTGGCACCTGTGTCGCAGGAGGAGTGGCCGGCGTTTGTGCCTGGATGCCGGTATTGCCCTTCGATGTTGTGCAGACTCGAATGATGGCCGATAACAAAGGGAAGTAAGTACGCTCTAACAATCCTGGTTCTAAATATTAGACACTTAGGTATTACCCGTAAATTAGTGATCTTTCAACCAGGTGGATGCAGGTTTGATACCTATCTGATTTCAAGCAATAGCTTTTTTACTTGAAAAAAAAATCTAGATGGAAATATGTTTCTACGTGCAAATATATTTTCCTAATTCATCACAATTAACTAAATTCTATTGATAAAAAATATCAAATACAGATCGGCCAAACGATTCTAAAAACAGTACGTTGCCTTCTAAAAAAAACAACGTAGCTGAGATGTATCATTAAAACAGCTCGTAGGGGCCTTAATATAGTTGCACTATTTGTCAATTTTTTCATCTTTAATTATAACTAAAACAATCGATCAAAATCAATATTCATCCTTTGAAAAAAATTTGAAATCAGATTCGAAATTCTATTTCTTTTGAAAAATGTATCAAACTATTTTGAAATGCTCAAACAAAATAAAAACTCAAAGCAAATGAAACAATCATAAAAATACTCATAAAAGTATTATTTTGAAAAATACAAGCATGTATTGTTTTTTTGAAAATTTACGACATATAGATTTAAAGAAATAAAACCAAAAATAAAAACAAAATTTTATAAAACATATAATAAATTATAGTATACGTATAATAATAATAATAATGGGTGTACTGCCCTAGGGCAGGTCCGACTGCTGAGTTAAAACTCCAACTCGATTCAGGAAAGAATATCACAGACTCCGAAACAATTTTTAAACTTTTGAAAAAATAACCCGTAGACACCCAAAAAAATGGCAACCTCTCTGAAAAGGGGTGAAAAAAAGTTTTTTGTTTTATATTAAGTAGGCGAGCAAAAAATTGGGCATTTTCAAAATTGACAATTTTCATAAATTGGTAATTTAGGAATTTTTCGATGCCTAAAAATTATGATCGGTAAAATTTTTCCGAAAAATAATTGCACTATTCGACAGCAAAAAAATCACTGACAACGATAAAACAATTTAAAAAAATTTTTTTTTGAATTTTTAGAAGGGTCTGTGCTGATGACTATACTTTTATAGTTAGCACCGAATTTGGCCCCATCCACTTATCTCGAGAACGAAAAGAGCAAAAAAATTTTAGATTACACCAATAGACAAGAAAAAAATGTCAAAAACCAGGTCATATCAGTTTTGCCAATTTCCACCATCGCGGTGTTAAGTATACATACGCCAAAAATCCTGCAACGATTTCAAAAATTCGGAAAATGTTCGAAAGATATCATTTGGGAATCGTGCAGATTAGTCTTGAGAGATCGGTCGGGTCATTTCTTCGCATTTAATTGTTAAATGTTTCTTCACGATGATATTTTTTGCGATAAAGGTCATGGTCTCAAATATAACTAAATATAAGCCTACGTAAGGTTGTTTAAATTTTTAAAATACTATTTTTAAATACTTTAATATACGATTTTGGATCCTGTTTTTAATGTTCATTAAAACAGACTGCAAGTTTTGTGTTCAATAATATGTAATTTTTAAGTCGTTTATAAAAAAATAACTAACATGTTTAAAAAATTTGTATAAAATTGAGTAATCTGCGATAGTTTTTCACATTACAATGCACTCATGAATTAATATATTTTTGTAGTTAAGTCGATTGTTTACACATGTTGGAAAGTTTGAAACTTCAATGACCGTTTTTTGATTCGATCTCGCTTTCAATGCCGCCTTCGGCTGATAGCGGACTTTCAATACGGCCGCAAATGAATTCAGCGGACTTTTAGTTAGGCTGCTCTCAATCCAGCCAGCGGTCTTTTTATTTGGCCGCCTTTTAATGCAGTGGACTTTTAAAACGACCGTTTTTCATTACGGCTGCTTTATTATGGTCGCCTAAGAATTAGTTCTTTTCTTGATTTGGCCGCCTCTCGACCGCCTCAAAAGACGGCCGCCTGCGTACGGTGCACTCACTGCTCACTGGCCAGGCACGGCCCTGGATGTTGTCATTTTGCTTTATATAATATTATGATAACTGCACCATCTAGAATTTTGTTATAACATTATTCCTTGCTTGTTTTTATGTGAAATGCGCGTGATCGCACGGCAAATAGATAGACATTTTCATAATTATCAATACCAAGAACAACCATAAGAGAGCGTTGATAAGGCTATTTTATGAGCTCTGTTACGGCAGAATTGCCCCATGAATGTTATAGTTTTGAATATTTTGGTATTGAACATTAAATATCTTACAGCAAATCAAATTGCGATTTAATTTAAACCGGAAACAGTGGTCTGGTTTCAAAATTGTATTTGAAATCCAATGATTGGTTTGATTTGATTTAAAGTTGAAATGGTTTCAAATATTTGCTTATGGTTTAACTTTGTTTATGAATCTCCTATTATTTACTTTACCATCGTATTAAATATTGAACATAAATAATTGACTTACAATAAAAAAGTCTATATAAAAAAATATTTCTAGATATAGGGGCATGACACATTGTTTCCGTGAGAGTTTGAAGACACGAGGTTTGAAAGGATTATACCAAGGAGCCACTATAGTCGGGATACGCGCTTTTCCAGTTAATGCAGCAATATTTCTTGGTTATGAACAAACCAAACAAGTTTGGAATTTTATGTTAAACCCAACATAATTCTTACGATATTCCTAATATAACTTATTTCAAATTTTTACTAATTAGAATTTTTACTAGTGAAAATAGAAAATGAAAGTTTTAAATTTAATTTTTTTTATTTAAGATTATTATGCTATCATATATAGAGCATAATAATCTTCTAATAATATCTTATACATCAATTTGATAATCTTGAAATTTATATAAATATTGAAAAACAGAATAATTAATCTTAAATTTGGCGTCTCAGTCGCATACGGCAATCTCATCATTACAATAAACTTACAAGCAGATACTAAAGAACCACTGCCGATTCTTTAGAATTTTTTATATTTGGGTTCTAGACAATATTAGAATCATGGATAAATAAGCATAAATGATTAGAATATAATATGTACTAATGTACCATATATTCATATGGTTCATGTGCCAAGTGATGTGCCTCATGTTTTTTTGTAAGCTTTTAATTAGAAGGCAATGATGTTTCTATACTGTAGAATCTACAGTATCAATTCAATGTCGCTTGTACATCAGTAAACTATCTTTAAGCATAAGGCAAGCTATTTTCTCGCTGTGGATAATAATGCAAAAATCTGAAGCCAATGACAAACTATTAGCTGGTTTGTTAAGTGATATCTGATATGTAAGTACAGTAAACCCTCGCTTTACGCGGCAAGTGCATACCGTGCAGTATGGAAGATTAATTAATAAATCAAAATCTGTAAACTTCAATACGCACATAAATTTATTTTGTTAAAATTTCACAAATTAAATAAAAATATTTTAATATAAATAAAACGTACAAAATATTCCTAACATCCCTCTCGACATGGATTACTTACATGCAAAAATGTATATGATAGAAAAATTATTTAAATTCGCAATAATAGCAACAAATTCATATTATTCATTCATTCAAGTCATGATGGTAGATTTTTTTTATTTATTTTATTGTAATTTATTGGCCTCGCTTACTTGAGCATTTAGCCACCTACCAAATATTTCAATTTCAATACAATCTTCATGTTCATACTTCTTATATAAACCCTATTCTTGTTTCTATGTTATATTCTATTCTATTCAACAATAGTTCATATTATTAATAACATAATGTAAAAACTAAGAATTTTTTTTCCCAAAATTTTTATCCAAAAAATTTTTTTCCCAAAAATCAAAGACTTTATGATTTTTCTCCAATTTTTTCCCCAAATTTTTCCAAAAAAATTTTTCCCAAAGTTTTTTTCCCAAAATTTTTTTTCCAAAAAATTTTTTCCCCAAAAAAATCAAAGAATGGTCCATGGTTTTTCTCCAAAAATTTTTTTTCCCTAAAATTTTTTTTCCCAAATAAGTTTTTTTCCAGAATTTTTTTCCACTAAATTTTTTTTCAAAATTTTATTTTCACAAAAATACTTTTCCCCAAAAATTAGTCCAAATAATAAGGCAATGTGTATAGTCTTTGGATATGTGATATGAATACATACGGTAAAAAGCAAAGTGTACATATTTCAAATCTACAATTTTTTATATAAAAATTTATCTATCACATATCTAAAGACTTTGCTTTTTTACCGTATATATTCATATCACATATCCAAAGACTATACACATTGCCTTCTACCGTATGTATTAAAATAGGTGAATTTCAAAATGTTTTAAATTTCTATTTGAATTTCGCGCTTTATATTGTACAAGTGGCCACAGAATTTTGACACATGTTGCTAACTTTAATTGCTTCGATTGTCAAATAAATGTTCGTGAATTAACATGTGCTCGCGTTAATTAAGATTTTTTAATTAAATATTTGATTGGATTCTGTTAATTTGTACATCAACTCGTTTAATTAATTTATAATGATATAGGAAATTCATCGCGAAATGTTCATAAAAAGTAAAAAAATTGGATGTGTTGTGGAAGTGCCTAGGTGAATAGTTTGATAAGTATCTCTTTCAGGGTCTCCATTTTAAATCAATTTTATACTTAAACAATTTATTTACAGCGCCAATGTATCCTTTAATTATATACATGCAATTATGAACAGTATAATTTATATATGTGCTTTTGTAGGTTATATTTGAGTACTTCCATTACATATCTGTTTTTATCGAATTCTAAATTCACGAAAGTCTCTAATATAAGTCTTGTGTCGTGTATTGTGTAAAGACTTTACTCGGACAATTGCTACAGGTCAAATAGACTTGTGAAAGACTAAAGTTATGTAGTGGTTCTAAAGTAGTGATTTTGTGTCGAGTACTTGAGATTTCTGGCAGATGCTCCAGAGGTGGTTCCAGTAATATCCAGGTGGTCCAGACAATTAACAATGTAAGTGCAAAGCATGTTTTATACATAGCGAGTCAAAGAATATTTTTTTGGAATTATATACAGGTATTTATTGTACTATATCTGTTGCAACTATAGTGTTTTAAATATTCAATATTTAACTCATATATGTATGAGTTAAGCATATATTGCATTAAGTTTTTCTTAATTTTAAATTTAAAGCAGTTAAATGATTTTGAAAATCTTTACTTCAACACAATATTGTTTGTCATCTTTAGTGAAACTATAATTTTAATAGAAATAAATAAAAAGATATTACTTATAATTTATTTTCTGAAAGGAGTATACGATTATTGACCGAGTTTGTATGTTTTTACTACTACTACTTTTTATGTTTGTAACAATAATATTTCTTATTAATTATGTATTTAATGCTTGTTTTTCATATTAAATGAAATTAATAAATGAAAATTCATTTGAAGGTGCCTTGAGAACTTGTCACTTTGTTATTCAATATCATTTATAAAGCAGTCTGTATATATTTTAGTGGAATATTTTCTGGCTCGTGCATTATTAATATAATTATAAACATATATCTGCTGAAAATATTGTTTATATCATAATATTTGAGTCAATATTATTTTTTACATAGTATACCTTATACTTTATAATTTCTATTACATATAATACAGTCTATTTTTTGTTTATTTAACAACAACTATAATGCGAATAAAATATTTTAAATTAATTTGGCAGACATATGTGTAAAAGACTAAGTTCTTATTTAATTTGTTATGGGGAAAACATGTTGATTCAGTTTTTTTTATTTATTTATACAAGTACCTTTTATACATGTTCTAAATCAGTATAAAACAATAAAGTTTGTACTTCTCGTATGTATCAAAGATATTGAAAGTAATTTAATGCCATAAATAGTCAATCAAAAATTCTTTTGTTCTATAAATAGCAGATTTTGTGTAGAATTCTGAATTATTATTTATATTAAATTTTTGTTACCAAATTATTAGTTAACCAATACAGCTTTTTGTATGCATTGATTACTTGTTCATTGAAGTGGCCCTAGCACCCCTCCTTATGTAACTTCTAAATTGATGGTATTTTGTTACAAATTACGAATTTACCTTGTAATAAAATCTCTTTTTTATAACACCTCTTGTCTATTATTCTACAGAAACAATTTTCAAAATTACATTTTTAGTATCAAGAACCATGTGTTTTCCCTGTAGCGATATTGACTGCATGAACATTCTTATTTATGGATAACACAATTGTTGGTTTTGATCAAATTATTTCAAATTCTCAAATACGACTTACCGAATTGTTAATTAAATGCAGCTTTTTAAAGTATTTTATTCTATTTTATTAATAGATTATTATCTATAATATTATTATAGATTTTTATTCTTTTATTGCTAAAAACAATTTTGATCAGGACATGCAATCAAAGTTTCGAAGAGTTGACTTGAGTGATTAGACAAAACATAATTTTGTTTACAAGTTTATTATTCGATTCAAGTTGTAAAAGTTATTTAACTCAATTTCTAAAGGATAACAATCAGCTTTAAACAGTTTTGAAGTTTTTAATGTTTAAGTTTTTGAACACTTTTTTATTATTTCATTTTATAAGTTTTATTGAATTTCTTTTATGGCAATAATTGGAATTTCCAATAATTTGTATATTATTCAAGTCAACTGCATTTGTTTTTGTCTCGATTAATTGTAAAGGTTTCACATGTTTTATCAAGTCTATATATAAACAATTTTGGTTCGATTATTATCATTTCATTTCATCGATTAATTAAATAATTCTTTCGAATATATTTTTTTTTTTCTAAGTCCAAATTTTCTGAAACCTTTTTGATTAAGACAGATGAGTTAATTTTGCATGCTATATCATCCCAAAGCCAACATTCGAATGAATGAGGCTCACATTGAATATTTCACAATGAGAAAATTTTATTGGGGCAAAGATAAAATTTTTAACTGAGTCCCAGTAATTTTTTCTCGTTGTGAAAATTTAGGGGGGTTTTTTTTTGGCCTCTCCACTTCCCCCTTTCCTCTCCCTCCTCCTTTTTCCCCTTTCTCCGCTTTTTTTCACATTTTTTTCTTTTTTTTGGTGTTGTTTTTTTTGCATGTTGTGCTTTTTGAGTAGATTTTTGAGTTTTGCATGCATCTTCCGCAATGTGTTCCTCTGCGTGTGACCTGTCACATCATGAACCTCAGGTTGACCATCACTTCGTGTGTTCGTTTCAGGACCCACCGCGCCTGCCAACGGCCAGTCACCGCACTGCTCCATTTTTTCTGCTTCAGAGTTGGTCGTCGTTGCCTTCAGCTGGACTCGATCCGTCTCACCTTGTGCCTCCAGAGCGATTTCACCGAGTATGCGGTCACTTAAACCGCTCGGCTATTTGAGTTATTGATGATAATAGTTATTTTCATTCTCATATTGTATTAATATTGAATTTGAATAAAAAATATGTATCATCTCTCTTATTCATCATCTGCCTCTACCCCTCTCTTTCCCGCGGTTCTTCCTGTACCTTCGTCATCTCTCTCTTTACGTATCTCTCTGGAGCGATTTTTTGTGCCTCTTCTGGAATCGAACCGAGACACGCTGAGCAATCGTAGTGGTCACTTAACGATCTCGGCCAATTGGTTTTACAAAGCCGTAGTCTTTTGTAAAAATATAAAGTGTTATTTTCAAACTGAAAGATATAAGTTTCCTAAAATGGTTGTATGCCAAATGTGCGAATGGCCGAGGTCGTAAAGATACGGTTTAGGCCAGAATAACAATTCGAGGTTCCCCAGTTCGAACCTCATTTATATAAAAAAAAATTGAATTCAATAATTTTTCTAACTGTGTCTATTGATAAATAATTAAATTTATTGAGTGTCAGTATTACAAAAATCGACATAATATATATGCATATATATATATATATATATATAAATATAAATGTATGAGTATGTGTATATGTATATGTATATATATATATATATATATATATATATATATATAATATATTTTTGCTGGCCTCAAAGATTCGGTTAAGGTCGTTTATATGAATCTCTTTGACCTTGACCACATATAAATGACCTTGACCTTGACCGAATCTTTGAGGCCAGCAAAAAACTTTCGAAAAATTCCCATACAAAAATCGCGAAATTTACAAAAAGTCGATTTTCTCGTCTCCTGAGCGAAAAACGGACGAAATTTTCCCCCCTGTAACCCCCCGCTTGAAATTCGCAAGGACCCACAGAATCGAATGAGCCCACTTTCAACCCCCAGTGTGAACATTTAATACTTTCATATCATCCCCCTGTGACCTTGAGTCCAATCATGATGGTCGGTCGTCGAAGAATGTCCTTCCAGTATTTGTCGTCGGACAATCTTGGTCGCCGTGGCCGAATCGGTTAGAGCGTTCAACTAGACCCGAAGGAAGCTGGTTCGAATCCGACAATCCAAAAATATATAACATTTTCAAATTCATCGACTCTAAATCTATCAAAGCCAATCAAAACGCGAAAGAAAACGGATTTTTTTAAAAAAAAAACGACTTTGGAATCAAAGATTTCAAAGATGGATTTATCCAAAAACGCATATGTATCATACACATCTCTCTTATTCATCATACCTCTACCCTTTTCTCTTTCCCCCGTTCTTCCTCTACCTTCGTCATCTCTCTCTTACAGTCAAGTGCGTAACCCTGAGTTTTTTGTTTTTCAGAAATATTCTAAGTGTCAAGGTCGAAATGCGCCACCTGAATTTAATATTTTGAACTAATATTTGATAATTATGAAAAACTATGAATTTAATTTTTGATGCCCTCTTCGGGATTTGAACCGAGAAACAACGAGCAACCGTAGTGGTAACTTAACGATCTCGGCCAACTGGTTATACACAAAGGTCTTCATTTGTAAAAATATAAAGTCTTATTTTAACCGTTTTAAATGAAAGATATGTTTCCTAAAAATATACCATTTCGAGTGAGCGAATGGTCGAGGTCGTAAAGGTACGGTTTAGGCCAGAATAACAGTTCGAGGATCGTCAGTTCGAACCCCGGTGTACAAGTACAAATAATTAAGATATATAGGTAAATAATTATTTAAATTTATTGAGTTTGAAATTTTTGGAAAAAAAATTCTGGAAAAAATTTTGAGGAAAAAAAATTTGGGGAAAAAAATTTTTTGGAAAAAAAATTCTGCAAAACATTTTTTCACCGAATTCAATTTTATTAAATTTTGGTAAAACCGTTTGGGAAAAAAATGTTACGAAAAAAATTTTGGGTAAAAAAATTTTGGAGAAAAAATTTTGTGCTATCGAAAAATGCATACGAATGAATGAATGAATGTGCTGTTGAAAAACGCATACGAATGAATTATGGATGCGACAGCTGTCGCATATGTAGTAAACTGTTAGCAATAAGGTGCAGTTTAAACAAGTAAATATATAATAAATCTATACAATATATTATTCAAAAATTGGCGCGACGCAGTAGTCAGCTCAAACGTGTTCCTAGGCAGCTATTATATAATCAGGCATGCCTAAAAGATAAAAGTCGATAACAAAACTTACATTAATACCCTTTTGATATCAAGTTACTAGAATCACTCATAGGTTGCACAACCACAACGAACTTATAGGCTGTACCAAAATACCGCGTAATAAGAAGTCCGTGTAGTCGGAGGGATGTCGGATTTTTAGCTCCGTGTAGTAGGGGAACCGTGTACCCAGAGTACCGCGTAGAGCGAGGGTCTACTGTATATCTGTATAAATATCACATCATATATAAAGAAGCTTAGCGTGACTTGGCGGGGTCCCGTATCCAAATTGGTTTGGGGGCCCCCTTAAGAAGACTAAAGATTTTTTACAAAATATGAAACATGCATAAAATTAAACAAAAATTATTATAATCTGCAAATTTCCTGAAATATTTTCGAAAAACTGATTATTGAGCGATTATCGCTATAGTTTTTCTAAAGTTTGTACCTCTAGGGACAATAGTGCCAGCGTTGATAGACCGTCTCTAAAAAATTTCTTTCGGTAGTTGCTATTGGAACTGAAATGGCCAAGAAAAAAGCATCCTGTTATCTAACAATAATTCGACGAGTTCCTGACGAGAAAATAAAATTCTTGAATTTACAATTTTAAACATGTTTCTAGAATCATCATAAATTGGTCAAAAAAATTACCTGAGATATTAGTCGACAAATTTCCGGAAGCGTTTATTATCAAAAACATCGACATTTTTCACTCACTTCAATCTTGTTAAAAATCATGAACTACAGTTCGTATAGTCCAAAAAGTGACAAAACATTCACATTTTTCACTCACTTTAATCTTGTTAAAAAGCCATGGACTGTTATCCATGGTTTTTCACTCTAATCAAAACGCGTCATAACATCCACATTTTTCACTCATTTCAAACTTGTTAAAAAATTGTGGACCAATATTTTTTTAATATGTGCTTTGTTCATTACTTATTTACTGACCGTTTTCTTATTTTGCGATCAAAATGAAAAACTCCCGGAATAATGTACTATCTTGAAATAGTGTACATTTACCTTATTAGTATTTTATGAATCAACTGTAGTCCACAGATTTTCAAATTGTAAAGTTTAAATATATGAATCCATTATATTTATTTATCTATGGTCTTACCAAACATCTTAAAATATTACAGATATAAGGTGATTTAATTACAAAAATCGTTAAATTGTGCATTTGAGACACATATACTTGTAATGGAATGATTTTACTACAAAATAACTATTGCGCAATCACAGTTTGATCGATTGTTTGAAAACAATTGTAGTATAGCATCAAATGCTATAACAGATGAAATCGAGTATAAAAATACAAACTAGTAAATTTCCTGTTATCATTATTAAAAGGCCAAACAGTATTCAAATTTTAGTGTAATTTACTAAACCTATCAATCCTAAATACATAAATTTCTTTAATAATTTCACTTTTAACAATGAACATTTTTTCTTTCATTCAATCATAAATACTGCCCTAAGATCACCAATATCACATAAAATTCATATAACAATTAATTACACTTAAAACTATAGACTAATTAAGAACTAAAAGGAATTCATTCAAAATTATTGGACACTTAGCTACATATTTCCATACTGGAACTATGACAAAGTCTTGGAGGTAGTTGAAAATGCCACTCCTCATTGGAGCACTGTCTGTTTGTTGAGGGTCTCAAATGGTCTTTAATCCCATAAGTTGTAGGTCTTTTATCCGGTTCTTGAGATAACATTAACCTTAGCAACTGAAACTACAAAGTATAATTGAATAAATGGTGAAATTATTAATATTTATCAAATAATTTATAATAAAGATTTAGAGTTTTCATCATATCTTGATCTTAATTTCATAAGAATTCTCAAAATGTTATAATATATTATAATATTATTATTTTCTACATAATTCTGTTCCTTGTACAAAACTTTACAACAATATATTAAAGCAAAAATCCATTAATTTTTTGTAAGTAAGTTACTTTGGTTTGTTTATCTCTAATCAAAATCATTCTCTTGTATCAGTTTCTTGACAGATGTCAAGAAGTTCGATGCATTTAGTCTGAAACTCCGATAATAAATAATAATGTTTTAAAAAACTTTTTGCTTTTTTTATTACCATTTGATTCTTTGTTCAAAGCTCTACTCAATGTTTGTTAAATTTGATGTTGAGATATATGAGTAAGTTCTTCTAAGGCAACACATCAAATAAAAGAAAGATGAAGACAGATTGAAAAATTGATCTTTAATTATTCCATATGTTTCAACATTAAATTTTCATCAGTGAGTATGGATATGGTATCTTAAATCAATAGATGTGAGCAAAGCACACACTTTAGCACTACTATTTTACACTTCTTTGTCTTTCACAAAGAGAATTTTTATGTTTACGGGTGGAGAAGGGGTTATGCTAAATAATTTAGGTATGATTTAAAATAAGAAAAATTTTATTTAACAATAAAATAAATATCAGTATCTTTAAATGAATCTTTTGTTTTTGAAATCATAAATTAAGTTCTTACTTCTAGTAAGAACTTAATTATTTGATTATATGTTATAATCTTTTTTTACCTATGATGTTATATTGTAGCTTATATTTTATGTTTATATGTTTTAAACCCGCCTTTGGAATTTTTTATTTGGCAATTTTCTCATCCAGAACACATTGTTTTATTACAAGTATAATTGTTGTCTTGTAACATAATATACATCATTAACTTCCCGTAGGGTAAGTTATTGTAATGGGCCGAAAATCGGAATTGAAAATTTTTACATTTCTCGACGTTTTGAAAGTTTCTGAACGTTTTGGCATACCTCAGAAAAAATGGATGTGTGTGTGTGTGTGTGTGTATGTATGTGTGGATACAAATTTCCAGTCACGTTTTAGGGCGCACGGATCAACCGATCTGAATGGTTCAAAAAAACATCCGATTCCTATTGATAGGGAAAAGAGCTGATTAGTTTTTGGCAAAGGCAGGTCCAGCCGTTTCGGAGATACGGAGCAAAGAGTGCAGAAAATAGAAATCGTATTTTTGAGAGAACGGAGTGTCCGATTTGAATGATCTAAAAAACATTCAATTAGTAATGATTGGGAGAAGTGTTTATTAGTTTTTGGCAAAGGCAGGCCCAGCAAAAAAATTTGTCCCACTTTTTTTTTTTTCTTTTTTTTTTTTTTTTTTTAAGTTTTTTTTATATCGAAAATATTTATTTTTATTTTAAATAAATAATTTCAACTCTGCAATTCAGTTTATATAATATTTATAAATATTAGACAATGTTACAATATTTATAATATTCTATTTGAAAACATTCAGTAATCCTCGAACATTTCGTTACGGTACGGGAAGTTCCAGCAATTTGCCTTAAGGCACGATGCCACCCACCCCACTAGTTTTCTAATGTATTCAATTAAAGCCCATACTTTTCAAAAACCTATGACAATCTGGGGCAAAAGATCTAAATCCGAGGCAAATATTGCTTTTGGAAAAATCCAGGACACGTATGATCACCTTTGTTTTATTCACTGAATTCTCAATTTGGTATGGGAAATATACGGAAATCTATTGAAAATATTTTTTAGAAACATAATTCAGTTTTGCAGCAGATCTACTGTTTTGTATTCTATAAATATTAATGGGCCAATTTTACCATAATGTAGGTATGCTCTGTTCATAAGTGTATACAATACACATAACTGCCAGGAATAGGTGTTACACTTGTTGTCATTTTCAAAAAAAGTGTGACTTTATCGTATTTATGTCAGAAAACAATAGATGTACAAAATCTCATTACTATATGTTTCCAAAACATGGGTATTTACAATATTTGTATTACGTAAAAATTAATATTCTTTACATTACCATTCTTTCAGATATACAGATATATGCGCTTAGTTCAATTCAAGAACTATAAATATATAATTTTTAATATTAAATATTGATATTGTAAACTTACCTCTTTATGGAATGTTTCAGAAAATCCATGTGGAAATTGTAGCTTTCTTATAGTCTTTAAAGTACTTATTCTCTCCATTTCAGTACCAAATTCATACAACAGTTCAAAATAAATTAGGCCCAATGAATAAATGTCAACTTTATAATTATATGCAAGTCCTTGAAGCTGCTCTGGTGACATGTACAAATGAGTCCCTTAAAAACAAATTGCATGATTTGTAAATATTAGGTAATATTGCTCCAAAATAATGGTAATATTGCTATCGAATTTCTCAATTCATGTAACATATAAATAATAATTATGTATAATTGTTTTTCTTATGTTATGTTTCAATTTACTTTATATCTAATTATTTTATGAATAATAATCTAACTAATTCATATTTAAAATAAATCTGTTTTATAAATACTATATACATTTTCTGTTAGAAGTACATACCAACTTGTTGAGTATGTTTATCACATACACCTGAGCATAATTCTATTTCACAAGGTGTTCTCTGATCTGCAGGTGTTTTCTGCATGGTTGTAACAAGTCCAAAATCTCCAATTTTTATTTGACCATCCAGAGAAAAAAATATGTTACTTGGCTGAAAATCACAATGTATATTTTTCAATTAGAACTGAAATTCCAATATAATGTAACTTATTGTATTATGTATGAACTAGTCTATCCTGTAGAACAGATGCAGTTATCATTAACATCGAGCAACCAAATTTTAAAGTTTTATTTATTATACAGATAAACAATTTTAACAACTATAAAAAACTTCTGGCCAATCCCACCAAAAACTAATCAGGGATCAGAAAACTGCTTCAGATTTTCTGCCAAATAAGCGTAAGGGAAGGGGCGCATTAGCTCCGCTAGAAGTTTATATTATATTTTAAAGGTCTTTTTGGGCTGTCTAAATAATCGGACATTCAACTTGCAACGGACTTGTAACTTATCGAACCTATACAAATGTGCCCCTAATATATAAAATTACTTTTTGACATATTCATGAGAGATGAAACACTGACCATTTTATAAAACAACCAGGCTTTCTAGTGTATATATATATATCGTGAGGTTTTTTCAGATGGTAAAATACTATGATAAAATTGTTCTTGGGCATACACCCAATAGTTAAAACGATTTTATTGTAGAAAAATGTTTTTATTGTAATACCATACGTTTCAGGTCCTGATTTGACACATCTTTAGTGCATACAAATAAATTAAAGAGAAAAACACAAAACATATGATATTACAATAAAAAAAAATCCGACACATATGATATTAAAATAAAAACAATTTTCTACAATAAAATCGTTTTACTTATTGGTTGGATGCTCAAAAACAACTATCATATATATATATATATATATATATATATATATATATATATATATATATATATATATATATATATATATATATTATGAGAATCAATTGAGAGTCCTCACTCACTCACGCATCGGAATACGGAATTGCGAGATGTACTATCCAATAAAAAACTCATTCTAAAACTTATATATTGTTTGATTTAAAATGACAAGAATTGTTTTTATTGTGCATCGTGAACAATTATTATTATGAAATAATTAGGATTACTACTGTAGGCGTATGGCAACGTCGCCGTCGTAAGGGTCGTGCCGGATGGCGCGTATGGATTGCTCAACAGGCAGTCGGTCCCGGGTTCTGGTCGCGATAAGTTATCTATGTACATAAACTGCTAATAAACTATTATTATAAATTATCATACACATTTCATTGGTAGTATACCAAAGTGGTGACCCCGACGTGATTTAGTGTGTGTGTGTTAATTTTAAATGAATTCTCGTGCGAAAAAGTTAAGTGCAGTGGAAAACATGAGTACGCCAGTAGTAGTGCCCCGCGATAACGTAAATTTGCCACATTTTTACGAGCAGGACCCAGAGTTGTGGTTTGCTTTAGCGGAAAGTGTGTTTGTGCACGCTAATGTGAAGGATGAAAGTTCAAAATTTCATACGGTCGTTAGTAAGTTGGACCCGCGGTATGCGTCAGAAGTTCGCAATATAATTCTGAAACCCCCTAAAGATAATCCATATAGTGCGTTGAAAAAGGAATTGTTGAAACGGTATGGCATTTCCGATGAAACAAAGCTACGCCAGTTGTTGGAAGGTCAGGAAATGGGTGATAGAACTCCATCACAGTTTTTACGGCACCTACGCTCATTAGCGGGTTCAGCTGTTTCAAAAGAAATGCTGAACCTAATGTGGTCGTCGCGATTGCCTACGCATGTGCAAGCATTAATATCTATACGGGAAAACAGTGACATAGATTCGAATGCGAAAGCCGCCGACAGAATTATGGAATTAGAGACAGCATCGGGTGCAACAACAATGGCGATTGCAAGCACATCAGCGCACGACGATTTTTACGGCAACCTCGCGTCAGAATTGCGGAACATGCGAGCCGAGATTTCTGACTTGAGAAAACAGGTAGAGGATCGACGAGACGGTTCATCCCTTCGCCGTAAGCGCAGATCGCGTACGCCCGCAAGTACTCGGTCAGGTTCGGAAGAGCGCGTACGAACGCTTTGCGAATATCATCGACGGTTCGGTCGGAATGCAATGAGATGTCGATCGCCGTGCGACATGCGTTCGGAAAACTCCGTGGGCCATCGTTATTAGCGGCAAACGATTTACGCCCAGAGAGACAGATAAGCCGCCGTGTTTGCCTAAGTGACAGAAAGAGTCAGGTGTCGTACCTGATTGATACGGGGTCGGACGTTTCAGCGTTTCCGCGCTCATTATTATGCAATCCAAATAGGAAGAGGATTGCATACCAGCTAGCCGCCGCAAATAATACGACTATTGCAACCTATGGTACGGTGGCAATGGTGGTTGATCTTGGGCTACGTCGCGACCTGTCATGGAACTTCATTATAGCAGACGTTACGCAACCAATAATTGGTGTAGATTTTCTCGCTTACTACGGTTTGATTGTGGATGTGAAAAATCGTCAAATAACGGATGCTATGACAGGATTAACGGCGCAGGCGGATATTGCAGCGGGATCAATAGCGACTATAAAGGTGGTAACTGGTTCAACAGCGTACCATAAGTTGCTTGAAAAGTTTCCTGGTTTAACACGACCAGACGGCGCTGTTAGGTTACGCAAGCACGCGACGCAACACCATATAGAAACCAGTCCTGGACCGCCGGTGGTTCAAAAACCTCGGAGATTAGCTCCGGACAGACTCATTGCTGCTAGAAAGGAGTTTGAAGCTATGCTGAAATTAGGAACGGCTCGACCATCGAAAAGTTGTTGGGCAGCCCCGCTACATATGGTTCCAAAAGGATGTGATGAGTGGCGTCCATGTGGCGATTATAGAGGTTTGAATGCGCGAACGAAGCCTGACAAATATCCAGTACGCCATATTCATGATTTCGCCCAAGCCTTAGACGGAAAAACTATATTCTCGACTATAGACTTGGTGAAAGCGTTTAACCAAATTCCGGTGGCGGAAGAAGAAGATATTGCAAAAACCGCTATTACAACACCGTTTGGACTATATGAGTTTCCGTACATGACGTTTGGATTGCGCAACGCCGCGCAAACATTCCAGAGATTTATCGATGAGGTGTTGCAAGGGTTAGATTTTTGTTACGCCTACATCGATGACATTCTTGTAGCTTCGTCGTCCGAGGAAGAACATATGGCGCACCTAGAGACACTGTTTGGTAAACTTCTGGAATTTGGAGTGGTAATAAACCCATCTAAATGTGTGTTCGGCCAAACAAGTGTGAAGTTTTTGGGATATGAGGTGTCGGCTGAGGGTACTCGCCCCTTGCCAGAGAAGGTTGAAGCTATTAGGACATTCACAAAGCCAGCAACAACGCAAGAGCTGAGGCGGTTTTTGGGCATGCTAAACTTTTATAGAAGGTTCATACCAAATGCCGCTCAAATTCAAGCACCGTTGAATGAGTTTCTGCGTGGAGATCCGAAGAGCAAAACCCCGGTAGAGTGGACAGCGCATACGTCAGCTGCTTTTGAAGCGTGTAAGGAGAGTCTGGCTCAAGCAGCACTACTATCCCACCCACACGCAAATGCTCATTTAGCTATTTTCTGCGACGCTTCAGAACATTCCATTGGAGCCTCATTGCAGCAGCAGGTCGCTAACAGCTGGCAACCCTTGGCATTCTTTTCGCGAAAACTGAGCACAACGGAACGGAAATACGCGACTTACGATCGTGAACTACTTGCAGTGTATATGAAGCGGTGAAATACTTTCGTCACATGGTTGAGGCAAGAACTTTTACAATTTTTACTGACCATAAACCAATAGTGTTCGCATTTGTCAAGAAGGATAGTCAGTGTTCGCCTCGTCAATTCCGATATTTAGACTTTATCGCCCAATTTTCGACCGATGTACGTCATATGTCGGGAGAGAAAAATGTTGTCGCCGACGCATTATCGCGGGGTGGAGTCTTTAAGAAGTGCCGAAATAGATATGAAGTTATTAGCAGCGGAGCAGAGAATAGATGAAGAAATAGCTAAGTTGCGCACCGAAAACAACACGTCGCTCAAACTGAAACTTATTCGATTTGAGGACCAAGACGTGTCAGTCTTGTGCGACATTTCTACGCGAACAGCTAGACCGTATGTTCCAACAAAGTTACGGCGGGCGGTGTTTGATAGCTTACACGGATTGTCACACCCCGGTATGAATGCTACGATCAAGCTAGTTACACAAAGATATGTGTGGCCGTACATCAAACGGGATTGCCGCGAGTGGGCTCGATGTTGCGTCGCATGTCAGCGTGCAAAAGTCAGTAGGCACGTGCAGGCCCCAACTGGACAATTTGAACTTCCATCGGGTAGATTTGAGCACGTGCATATCGATATAATGTGATAATGCCATTGTCAGAAGGATATCGGTATTGCCTTACATGCGTCGACAGATTTTCGAGATGGCCGGCGGAAGCAATTCCAATCAGAGACCAAGAAGCCTCCACCGTAGCGCGAGCCTTCTATTCTAATTGGATTGCAAGATTTGGTATACCGCTGCGGCTGACGTCGGACCAAGGAAGGCAGTTCGAGTCACGAATATTCAGTGAATTAAATCAGCTGCTTGGCACGAGTCATTACAAGACTACGGCATACCATCCCGAAGCCAATGGGATGGTTGAAAGATTCCACCGCCAGCTCAAAGCAGCTATCAGATGCCATAGCAGTGAAAGATGGACAGAAATATTACCGACGGTTATGTTAGGAATTCGTGCAGCATGGAAAGAGGATCTGCAAGCTACTGTTGCGGAAATGGTATATGGCGAAGCCTTGCGATTGCCTGGACCAATGCTACACGTAACACCGACGAGTAATTACGGCGAGAGAAACTTTGTAAATAACCTGCGGGACCACATGCAAAATATATGCCCCATCAACGGAACGCGACATGGCCAGAAGAGAACATTTGTGTTCAAAGATTTAGCGACTGCGGAGAGCGTTTTCGTTCGAAACGACGGCCCAAAGAGACCTCTGCAGAATCCATATGAAGGTCCCTTTGAGGTAAAGTCCAGATCAGCAAAGTCTTTTGTGGTATGTATGCGTGGCAAAGATGTCACCATATCTATCGACCGTTTGAAGCCAGCATACACACTAGCACCAGAAGAAAATGCTGAATCCGTTCCGTCGCAGTCTAATGAGATTCCGCAAACAATCCAGCGAGAATCTGACAACAACAGCAGATCTCAGCCGTTGAGCCCGACAGAGCCTGAGCCAGTTGCACAACCAAACTCTTCAACAAGACGAGGACGCCGAGTTCGGTTTCCGGATTTTTGGCAGGCCGGATTTTCGTGAACTTCGTCACTAGAGAGGGGGAGTACTGTAGGCGTATGGCAACGTCGCCGTCGTAAGGGTCGTGCCGGATGGCGCGTATGGATTGCTCAACAGGCAGTCGGTCCCGGGTTCTGGTCGCGATAAGTTATCTATGTACATAAATGCTAATAAACTATTATTATAAATTATCATACACATTTCATTGGTAGTATACCAACTACAATT
>NW_020537646.1:45660806-45675802 GCF_003426905.1 Ctenocephalides felis | reverse complement strand
AAAATCTGCAAACTTTGTTACTATTTGAATTATTCAACTTTGATTTGAACTCATATTGTAATTTTAATTCTTAATTAACTTCCCGAAGGAGAAGTTTATGTTTTCATCAAAAAATCCGATTCGCTAATTTAATGTTTTCTCGACGTTTCAAGCCATTCTGAATCGAATGAGACTAAATTTGGAAAAAGAATGTGTGTGTGTGTGCGCGAACAGATTTTTCACCGTAAAACGACGTTTTCTCAAAAACGGCTGGACCGATTTCAAAAATTTTAAATCCATTCGATGTATCTCGATGAGGATTATTGCTTGTCAGTTTTGCGCTATGATCGGCCAAACCGTTTCTTTGTAAATCGCAGAAAAGTGAAAAAAGTTTCGTCCACGTTTTAGCCTGCAATTCTGAATCGATTTTAAAATTCAAAAACCGTTCGATAGGTACGGGCCGTTTTCTTGTAATAAAGTGTTGAAACAATTTTTTCGAAGATTTTTATTATTATTTTTTTGACGGTATATAGATACCATAGTCTTACAGATCATACTAAAATATTACGGCCCTACGACAACTTTTACCTTTAAAAATTTGTCAAAGTTTGCAAAAATTAGTATCGTTTTTTGGCATTTGTCAAAATTAGACCTTTCATCGACGTTTGCTCAAAAACGCCTGAACCAATTTCAGAAATTTAAAAACAATTTGATGTATCTCGATGAGGATTATCGTTTGTCAGTTTTATAAGACGATCTGCCGACCCGTTTCTTTGTAATTTGAAATAAAGTGTCGTCCACATTTAAGCCCATACTACCGAATCCATTTTAAATCTAAAATTGTTCGAAAGATATTGGTTGGGAATGATACTGATTAGTTTTAGGTGAAAATTTACCGAGCCGTTTTCTTGTAATTAACTGTTGAAAAAAAAAAAGCCGATTTTAATGGAGCTTTTTTGGCGATATATATCATGGTCATATCGAACTTACTGAAATTTTACGCTCTTACGACAATTAGTTTAATTTTAAAAATTTTGCAAAGTTTGAGAAAATGATTAGTTTTTTTGACGTTTGTTAAAATTAAAATTAGACGATTTACTTGCTATAACAATATAGTTACTTAGTCTTAGTGACAATACTAAACCATTAAAGAAACTGGTTCTATTATAAAAATCATTGATTTATGAAAATTTTCTTTTAGGAAATACCTCGAGTTAACGTGTTCGTTCGTTTTGAAATATGTGTAATAAATGCACTCGGAATACTTTTAATCACTCATAAATTAATTTACTTTTTATTGATTAAGTCGATTATTTACACATATCGGGAAGTTTATGTAACTTGCCTCAAAGCAAAATACCAATACCAACTAGTTTTGAAAGTTTTCAAAATGTCTTTTTAAATTTTATTTTAGGACCCAACCCTACCAGTGATACAAAACGTTCATGGTAATGCAAATACTTCTTCTACATTACCTAAAGAAGCAATTCGTTTATCAGACCAAATAACTCTGAGTGTTCGAAACAAAGAGCCTGTGGCAGCTTCAAACAATCAGCCACGAAGCAAAGAAGCTAAGGCAGTCGCCAGTATTTTAGCTCAGCGCGGGATTACTGTCACTACAGGTAATGAGAGCACAATAATATTTGATAGTTCAATGGAATTATAATTTAGAAAGAGCTATAGATATAGCTATAGAGACAAATAGATTTAAAAAGTACTTCCAATATGGAAACAAAAATTTGTTTGGGAATATGTTATGTATGTTACTAATTTAACATTTTTATATTAATTTAATAATATGATTCAATTTTATGTTGATTAAGATTTTCTGTAGTGGTTACTCATATATTCCATTGTCAATATATATTATTTTTGGCAAGATCACTTTGAGACTGCACAAGTTCACTTGTCCTAAACAGTTTATTTCTATTTGATTTTATTGAAAGCCTTCTGTCTATCTACAAGATAGATGCAAGTTTTTTTGTTGACATAGGTTTTCAATTAAATACTGTTTTTTTATTTTTTATAAGAGAATTTTGATAGTCTGGTTTTGATCATACAATTTCTGTGTTTTATATGTTTCGTTTTCTTCTTTCTTATGTCTATACTGTTTTCTCGACTCGACTCTTTTGTATACAGCAATTATCTAGAGTCCATTTTTCTTTTTTTTCTACGTATTCTCATCGACTGTGAGAGTTTAAGTTGGCATCTGAAAAAGTCTTAATGTTTTTCACACTGCTTCTCAAAATAGTTTTGACTTTTCAGTCGTACGACCGTACATTTTTTAAGCATCTTTTCAGAATTACTTGCGTCCTACAAATTATCAATTAGTATTACAAAAACTCAAATATTTATTTTAAAAAAAGTATTATAGCGACATCTCTTACTCTGATATTCTGCTTCAGGTGCAAATGGCAGAAAAAATGGCTCTTCCACAGAGACTCAAGAATCGAGACAGGAAGTTAGTCTCAATTTAAACAATGCGGTATCTCTGATTCCAACAAACAAAAGCGGTAATAAATCAATTGTGGCTACTGTTGATTTAACCGATGATAAGCCTCAACCAAAAGAAGTTTTTGCAGCTGGCAGCAAATTATTGAATTGTCAACTTTGTAATAAACAATTTTTGAAACAAGCTGCTCTCAACCTACACGTCGTCAAGAATCACCCTTCAGTGAAACTGCCATATAGATGTGGAGAATGTACTGCAAAATATCCCACATTGGACGGCTTGACGGCCCATCAAAGAGCCTATCACGTGCCATCGGCGGAGCTTGGTTTACCTGTTGTAGATTTATCTAGACAGAGTACTTTAACAGCATTAGCAAATTTGGGCATTTCTAACTATGTTCCTCTGTCCAGTTTGGACCATCAAGCTGGTTCTTATTATGGAATTCCTATTGTCTCAGTACAAGTTGCGCAAAACTCAGCTTCTTCAAAATTACATGCTTTGGGCGCATCTGATATACTCAGTTTAGGACCTCTTAAACAATTACCTCGATATCAACAGAATTAAATTGTTGGAATTTTAGAAGACTGTTATTATTTTTATTATTCTTTAAATGTAACTTACTATGAAATTGTGATATAGTATGTAAGTATATTTTATTACTAGTTACGAAAAATTAAAATATGAATTATTAAAATAATTTGAATTAAGATGTTTTTGTAATTAAACTTAAACTAAATAAAAACATATTTATATGAAAATAAAACAAACAATGTTTCATTAAATTTCTTATTGACATTAAATTTTGACAGTTTTTTTTTCAAGTTAAATTTTTGTTATTGTCAGTCATTCATACAGCCCATAATATTTATAAATATAAATAATAAACAAAATTTAAATTTAGTATTTCAGCCAAAAATTAATTTTAAATTCTAGTTAAATTTTTAAAAGTATGCGCTTTGCTGAATATACACTTGGTAAAATAAACTGCAAGTAATAATTGTCAAAATGACAAGGAAAATTAATCCACCAATTCAAATATAATCGATGTCCTGGTCCGAGATTATGTAATAAATATGTTTTGGATTAGGAATCGTTATTATGAACGTATCAGATTTTATCGCTGGTTATGTGGGCGGCGCTCTGGCAATAACAGTTGTCACACCGATAGACACCGTCAAATCCTGGGTTCAACATCGAGATTTACCTAGTTTACAAGTCATCAAAGCTCTGTTGCAAAATGAAGGGATTTTAGGTTTTTATAGAGGATACACTTTTCCAGTACTGACAATTGGAATCAATAACGCAGTTGTGTTTGGTGTTTATCATTCAATGTTAGATATTTTCAAACACGAAAACTTTCCATTCAAATTCAAAGAATTTCAACAGAGATGCGCTGCATCCGCCCTTGGTGCATTTGGCCAGGTCGATATTAAAATTCATATGTACTATTAATATATATTATTTCAATATTTAAACTTAAAGGATTCAATGCTCTTATTATTTTTTATGTTTCAGGTGTTATTCGCCGCTCCCGTGGAATGTGTTAAGATACGACAGCAAGTTAGTAGAGTTAAAACTACCACATTTGGTATGTTACGTGAAATAGTAACACAAGAAGGAGTACTAGGTAAAATTATATTATTTTAATTATAAATATATATTCCTTTTAAAATCACTTACTATTTACTATAAAATAACACTCACAATAGTTGTTTCCTAAGCTTTATATCGTGGAGCGAAACCAATGTTTTTAAATGATATACCTGGAAGCATGATATATTTTTTGATATATGAATCCACGTCTGATTATTTGAGAGATCACTATAATATTTTACTATGCAATGAACCATTGTATTCATGCTTACTTGGCGGAACCGCAGGAACAATAGCATATTTTCCATTGGCTCCCTTGGATCACGTACAAACGAAGATGATGTCGGACAAAAAACAAAAGTGTGTTATTTTTACGTTTATAGTCTTATTGAAAAATTTTACGTTCTCTGGTAGTTGTGTAAAATAATTGAAATTTTTTGAATGAAAATATTAGGATTGAATGCATTTACTGATCAGTTTGCATAACAGAACGATTGGTCCTAGTTTCATATTAACGTTTATGATGCTGGACAAGAAGCAAAAGTGTATTACATTCACGTTTATAGTTTTATATAAATTTTCAAGCTCTCTTTTTAGTGCTTAGTCAGATCTGAGCATTCATTCAACCCAATTTTTATGGAACATGCAATTGAAAAATTCAAAAAATGTCAGGATTAAATGCATTTACTAATAACCTGGATAGGCCTTATTTTATATAAAAACGAATATTGTTACAGATACACTGGTGTGTTGCAGTGTCTGAGGTCGATAATAAAAACAAATGGTTATTTGGGATTGTATCAAGGAGCCGGCTTATATACAATACGTACGTTTCCTATGTATGGTTTTGTGTTTCTCGGATATGAACAAGCAAAATTATTTATAAGAACTTACTTGCCCTTTTTGGATGATTAATATACTTATTTTTATAAATTTATGTTATTTGTGATTTATATATCGGCAACAAACAATGTAATCCTTATATGCAACGTTACAAATAAATATCATGTCATACGATTGTTTTCATGAATATCGGCGAAACAAAAAATCGGTAACACCGATTCTTTAAGAATCGAATTTTCTTCGGACATCAAAAGCCGAATTTGTTCACTGGAGCTAATTTTTTTTGTAAAATTAAAGTTATTTTTCATACATTAATAAAAAATATAGCTTATCAGGAATCGCCATGAGAAATTGTAAAAATAAAAGTGAAATTTGACTAAACGAAGTAAACCAAATATAAAATTAAACTAACGACCTAATCAAAATAATTTACACGCATTCAAAATTAACGTCATTTTCAAAACTTCTCATTTAGAAATAATCGAATGAATGAAAAGTTATCTAAATTGCTAAATCTTAGTTTTTATTGGATAAGTCGATTATACTCATCATGCAAGTTCTCTTAAAGCAAAATGCCACTTACAACTAGTTTAATTAGTCGAATGATTGTTAATAATCTCAGAAGTACGTATACTTCTGTATATTCTCATATCCACAAATCAAAAGTAATTGAACAAAATTATCACATTTTTTTCTGTATTGTTACTTTGTTAGGAAATTGTGGAGACGTTTTAAACAGATATTTTAGATTGAATATATTTTCTTATACTATTGATTAAAAAATGTTGTTGTTTAAAAATGAAATACGTTAATACAAATACAACAGTGTATGTATGATATGTTTGTGTACTCTATTATTTGTCTCAATCGTACATCTCTAACAGGGTTCTTTTATTGTTTTTTTTTTAAACTTTGTATACAAGTACATAAGCCATATACATTTTATAACTTTACAATTTTATTTTATTGATATATTGTATATATTTATATAGCGCACCATATTCTGTATTTTTTCAACAATGTTATAAAGGTTACGCTGATATTTTTACCTTTTTGTACGAAACCTTAAAAGCTTATTTAATGAAAACAAAAGAAATTGTTTTTTTTTGTACAAATGACATTGTTAATATTTTTGTATCTCCGCATGTAGTATTCGATACTATTTAACGAGTTAAGTAGATGAAATGAGGAATGTTCAGTTTATCAGATTTTGTCGCTGGTTCAGTGGGTGGAGCTGCCGGGCTGGTTGTCGCCCAGCCATTCGATACGGTTAAATCTAGACTGCAATCTGGTGATTTGCCGTTGGGTCGAACTATTATTGATCTATATTCTCGAGAGGGTTTTTACGGATTTTATCGCGGTTTTTTCTTTCCTTTGTTAACCACAGGTTTAAACAATTCTGTATTCTTTGGAGTTTATGGATCTTGCATGGATTGGCTAGAAAGAGGAAAGGATTTAAGAAAAAGAGAACAGGAACGGTACTGGAATTGGAGTATAGCTTCAGCGATCGCTTCATTCTTTCAGGTATTTGTATTTGAATAGCAAATCGCTTAATGGTTTTAAAAGTAAGTTATGGAGACGATTTTGCAAAAGAAAGTCAAAAGTAAAAAAATTTGCTAAATATTTAAATACTGTTACTCAATTTTATTAACTTCCCCCGTAGGGCAAGTTATAGTAATCGCAAAAAAATCGAAAATGAAAATTTTTATATATCTTTACGTTTCAAAAGTTTCTGAACATTTTGGCATACCTCAGAAAAGATAGATGTGTGTGTGTGTGTGTGCGGATACAAATTTTTGTCGACGATTTTGGGAACACGGATCAACCGATTTGAATAATTCGATTGGTATTGATAAGAAGTGCTGATTAGTTTTTGGTGAAGGCAAGTCCAGCCGTTCCGAAGATACGGGGCAAAAAGTGCCGAAAACGGCAGAATTGACAAGAGAAGAACTGATTGAATTTTTGTGTCCAGCGATTATGGACTCTCAATAAATATAAGTTAAAAAATGTCATTTGAACATATGTACATCAAATTATCAGATATTTTATAGAGATTTTAATAATATGTACACATTTCGTGTAATTTGTTTTGGATTCCGTACCAAGATTTTTAATTACGGTACGGGAAGTTCCAGCAATTTGCCTTAAGGCACGATGCCATGCACCCCACTAGTTCTCTTTTTGATTTGGCCGCCTCTCGGCCGCCTGCTTACGGTGACCGCATTGCACGCAGGCCAGGCACTGCCCTGGAGATATTTAATATTATTTTTTTCAATTGCGAACCACATCCTATAAGAATGAAACTGTATTACGTTTCTGAATCTATTTCATAAAAAATAATTATTTATTATCATATAGGTTCAAAGTAGAATTGTGTCCAATGTTAAGAATATACTTATACAAATATATGTTCAAAAGTATAATTATGTCCTGTGTATTATGCATATAATTAATGCTTTACTTAAGTATATACTTAGTACTGTGTATAATTCTACTTTTGTAATTCAACCTCGCTTATTTCTCTGTTTATAGTATTATCTTGAAAAAGTATGCTCCACAATATTTTTTTTTATATTTTTTTTGTTTTGAAATATTTTGAAAATTTTAAACATTTTTTCAAGGCAATCGCACTGCTTTGACTGCGTAGAACTAAAATATCGAAGCCGCGTCGCCGTCTAACGGACAAACGATGTTACGAAACCCATAGAAATAAAAAAAAAATGATACACATTATTAATTTTTTTATAAAATATCTGATAATTTGATGTGCATATGTCTAATGATCATTTTTGACCGCCAAATGACATTTTTTTAACTTCCCGTAGGGCAAGTTATAGTAATCGCAAAAAAATCAAAAATGAAAATTTTTATATATCTTTACGTTTCAGAGGTTTCTGAACATTTTGGCATACCTTAGAAAAAATGGATGTATGTGTGTGTGTGTGTGTGTGTGTGTATGTATGTATGTATGTATGTACGTGTGTGTATGTATGTGCGGATACAAATTTTCGTCGACGATTTTGGGAACACGGATCAACCGATTTGAATAATTCAAAAAACATTTGATTCGTATTGATAAGGAGACGTGCTGATTAGTTTTTGGCAAAGGCAGGTCTAGCCGTTCCGAAGATACGGGGCAAAAAGTGCCGAGAACGGTAACTCAGTTTTTAAGAGAACGGAGCATTCGATTTAAATAATTCAAAAAACATTTCACTTGTATTGATAAGATGAAGAATCGATAACATTTTTATGAAGGTAGGTCTAGCGGTTTCGGAGATATGGAGGAAAAAGTAAAAAATGAGCCATTTGGCGGTCAAAAATGATCATTAGACATATGCACATCAAATTATCAGATATTTTATAGAGATTTTACCAATAAGTATACGTTTTGTTAACATTCCTATGGGTTCCGTACCAATGCTTATGCGTTAGACAGCGATGCGGCGCTTACGCGCTTTATATTTTGTCCCTATGCAGTTAAAGCAGTACGATTGCTTTGAAAAAAAAAAGTTCAGATCTTCCACAATATGTCAAAATAAAGAAAAATTTTTTTTTTTTCACAAAAAAAAAAAAAAAATTAAAATTTTTTTTTTTAATTTTTTTTTTCAAAAAAAAGTAATTTTTTGTCCAATTTATAGTTTCTCAAAAATCTTATTTTTTCAAAGTAATTTTTTTTCAAAAATCTTAATCGTTTTTAAAAAAATAATAATTTTTGGTACGGGAAGTTCCAGCATTGGCCTTAAGGCACGATGCCTTAATTGCCTTAAGACAGAATTCCACTTACAGCTATACTTTTCTTACTAGATCGAAACCGCTAGACCTGACTTTCCAAAAATTTAATCAGTTTTTCCTCTTGTCAATACAAGTAAAATGTTTTTTGATTTATTAAAATCGGCAACAATCAAATATTATAATATTTAACAATTATTATAAATATTATAATATATAACAATTTTATTTAATTTTCTAAAAAATGATTTTCCTAAATTTTGTATCCGTAATTTCTCGTGCTCGCTTAGTTAAATTGTTTTAAATATACATTTTTGAGATTGCAATTTACAAAGATAGATATTATAGCTAATATTTTAGTTTCCTGATTACACAAAATATTGTACCATTTTCATTGATTTTTTTAAGAATTCAATTGATAAATTGTTAAATAAAATGAAAACATTTTTTTTTATAATACTCTGATTATTTTTTTATAATATTATTGATAAAGTACTCAATTTAAATCGTCACAAATATTCAGGTAGAAATTTAAAACATTAAAATATGAACAGGTTTTGGTAGCATGTCCTGTTGATCTAGTAAAAATTCGACAACAAACGGATGCAGATAGCCAATTGAGAACTGTGCAGGTTCTGAGAGAAATTGTTGCAAAAGATGGTCCTTTAGGTATATTAAATTTATTTTCACAGTATGGCACATTTTCATACAAACTTATGAATCATAAGATTATATATAGATATAAATTATTACATCGGTCATATGGCGATCTTAATTGCTGTATTATGCGAAAATAGAAATTACTATACATTATTTGAATGAAATATTGTATTGAATTTTTTTTTGTCATAAAAAACAAAAAATTAAACCTAAATACAAAAATATAAATGTAAATAATAAACAAAATATTAACAAAATAAAATTACAAAATAATTGTATTGAATGCTAACATAATAATTCATTTTGATTTTTTAAGTGTTTTGTACAAATATCAAAATTAGTTGTATATAAATGTCTTTCCCACAGGTAGGATTTTTCCAGCATCTTTAATCAAAAAAAAAAAAACGTGCAATATAAAATAATTTTAATATTCCATGCAATCATACATCGCTAAGATTAATTTATTAATTAATTTTGTATAGGTATTTTTCGGGGAATTACACCGATGCTTTTCCGGGACGTGCCAACGGGAGCGGTTTACATAATCGTGTATGAAAAGCTCAGTGAGTGGTTTTCATCTGGCACGGATCGCACGATACTTGGCACCTGTGTCGCAGGAGGAGTGGCCGGCGTTTGTGCCTGGATGCCGGTATTGCCTTTCGATGTTGTGCAGACTCGAATGATGGCCGATAACAAAGGGAAGTAAGTACGCTCTAACAATCCTGGTTCTAAATATTAGACACTTAGGTATTACCCGTAAATTAGTGATCTTTCAACCAGGTGGATGCAGGTTTGATACCTATCTGATTTCAAGCAATAGTTTTTTTAATTGAAAATAATATCTAGATGGAAATATATTTCTACGTGCAAATATATTTTCCTAATTCATCACAATTAACTAAATTCTATTGATAAAAAATATCAAATACAGATCGGCCAAACGATTCTAAAAAACAGTACGTTGCCTTCTAAAAAAAACAACGTAGCTGAGATGTATCATTAAAACAGCTCGTAGGGGCCTTAATATAGTTGCACTATTTGTCAATTTTTTCATCTTTAATTATAACTAAAACAATCGATCAAAATCAATATTCATCCTTTGAAAAAAATTTGAAATCAGATTCGAAATTCTATTTCTTTTGAAAAATGTATCAAACTATTTTGAAATGCTCAAACAAAATAAAAACTCAAAGCAAATGAAACAATCATAAAAATACTCATAAAAGTATTATTTTGAAAAATACAAGCATGTATTGTTTTTTTGAAAATTTACGACATATAGATTTAAAGAAATAAAACCAAAAAATAAAACAAAATTTTATAAAACATATAATAAATTATAGTATACGTATAATAATAATAATAATGGGTGTACTGCCCTAGGGCAGGTCCGACTGCTGAGTTAAAACTCCAACTCGATTCAGGAAAGAATATCACAGACTCCGAAACAATTTTTAAACTTTTGAAAAAATAACCCGTAGACACCCAAAAAAATGGCAACCTCTCTGAAAAGGGGTGAAAAAAAGTTTTTTGTTTTATATTAAGTAGGCGAGCAAAAAATTGGGCATTTTCAAAATTGACAATTTTCATAAATTGGTAAATTTAGGAATTTTTCGATGCCTAAAAATTATGATCGGTAAAATTTTTCCGAAAAATAATTGCACCATTCGACAGCAAAAAAATCACTGACAACGGTAAGACAATTTAATTTTTTTTTTTGCATTTTTAGAGGTGTCTGTGCTGACCCCATCCACTTATCTCGAGAACGAAAAGAGCAAAAAAATTTTAGATTACACCAATAGACAAGAAAAAAATGTCACAAAACCAGGTCATATCAGTTTTGCCAATTTCCACCATCGCGGTGTTAAGTATACATACGCCTAAAATCCTGCATCGATTTCAGAAATTCGGAAAATGTTCGAAAGATATCATTTGGGAATCGTGCTGATTAATTCGGGTCGGTCGAGATCGGTCGGGTTGTTTCTTCGTATTTAATCAGGTCTTTTAACTCAGCGGACTTTCAATACGGCCGCAAATGAATTCAGAGGACTTTTAGTTAGGCCGCCTCTCAATCCAGCGGTCTTTTATTTAGCCGCCTTTTAATGCAATGGACTTTTAAAACGACCGTTTTTTATTACGGCTGCTTTATTATGGCCGCCTTTGAATTAGTTCTTTTTTTGATTTGGCCGCCTCTCGACCGCCTCAAAAGGCGGCCGCCTGCGTACGGTGCACGCACTGCTCACTGGCCAGACACGACCCTGGATGTTGTCATTTTGCTTTATATAATCTTATGATAACTGCATCATCTAGAATTCTGTTATAACATTATTCCTTGCTTATTTTTATGTGAAATACGCGTGATCGCACGGCAAATTGATAGACATTTTCATTATCATCAATACCAAGAACAACCATAAGAGAGCGTTGCCATGATAAGGCTATTTTATGAGCTCTGTTACGGCAGAATTGCCCCATGAATGTTATAGTTTTGAATATTTTGGTATTGAACATTAAATATCTTACAGCAAATCAAATTGCGATTCAATTCAAACCGGAAACAGTGGTCTGTAACTAAAATTGTATTTGAAATCCAATGATTGGTTTGATTTGATTTAAAGTTGAAATGGTTTCAAATATTTGCTTATGGTTTAACTTTGTTTATGAATCTCCTATTATTTACTTTACCATCGTATTAAATATTGAACATAAATAATTGACTTACAATAAAAAAGTCTATATAAAAAAATATTTCTAGATATAGGGGCATGACACATTGTTTCCGTGAGAGTTTGAAGACACGAGGTTTGAAAGGATTATACCAAGGAGCCACTATAGTCGGGATACGCGCTTTTCCAGTTAATGCAGCAATATTTCTTGGTTATGAACAAACCAAACAAGTTTGGAATTTTATGTTAAACCCAACATAATTCTTACGATATTTCTAATATAACTTATTTCAAATTTTTACTAATTAGAATTTTTACTCGTGAAAATAGAAAATGAAGGTTTTAAATTTAATTTTTTTTATTTAAGATTATTATGCTATCATATATAGAGCATAATAATCTTCTAATAATATCTTATACATCAATTTGATAATCTTGAAATTTATTTAAATATTGAAAAACAGAATGATTAATCTTAAATTTGGCGTCTCAGTCGCATACGGCAATCTCATCATTACAATAAACTTACAAGCAGATACTAAAGAACCACTGCCGATTCTTTAGAATTTTTTATATTTGGGTTCTAGACAATATTAGAATCATGGATAAATAAGCATAAATGATTAGAATATAATATGTACTAATGTACCATATATTCATATGGTTCATGTGCCAAGTGATGTGCCTCATGTTTTTTTGTAAGCTTTTAATTAGAAGGCAATGATGTTTCTATACTGTAGAATCTACAGCTACAGTATCAATTCAGTGTCGCTTGTACATCAGTAAACTATCTTTAAGCCATCTTTAAGCATCAGGCAAGCTATTTTCTCGCTGTGGATAATAATGCAAAAATCTGAAGCCAATGACAAACTATTAGCTGGTTTAAATTAAGGCGCTTTAAATGGTACAAGTGGCCACAGACTTCATGTTGCTAAGTTCAGTCGCCTGAATTGTCAAAAAAAATTTCCTGAATTAACATGTGCTAGGGTTAATTAAGACTTTTTAATTAAATCTTTGATTAGTTTTAATTAATTTATGCATCAAAACGTGTAATTAATTTAGTAGATCAATTTGATACAATAAATTTATCGTAAAACGTTAATTAAAAGCCAAAAAATCGGTATGTTTGGAAGTGCCTAGGTGTACCTTGAATAGTTTGATAAGTATCTCTTTCAGGGTCTCCTTTTTGAGTCAGTTTTATAATTAAACAATGTATTTACAGTGCCAATGTATCCTTTAATTATATACTTGAGTAGTACCTTGTATAGTATACTACCTTGAATAGTTTGATAAGTATCTCTTTCAGGGTCTCCATTTTGAATCAGTTTTATAATTAAACCATGTATTTACAGTGCCAATGTATCCTTTAATTATATACATGCAATTATCAATAGTATAATTTATATATGTGCTTTTGTAGGTTACATTTAAGTACTTCCAACACATATCTGTTATTATCGAATTCTAAATTCACGAAAGTCTTTAATATAAGTCGTGTGTCGTGTATTGTGTAAAGACTTTACTCGGACTATTGCAACAGGTCGAATATACTTATAAAAAAGTAAAGTAATGTAGTGGTTCTAAAGTAGTGATTTTGTGTTGACTACTTGAGATTTCTGGTAGATGCTCCAGAGGTGGTTCGAGTAATGACTTAGTGTTTTGGGAGCTGCTGCAGAGGATATCTAACAATGTAAGTGTAAAGCATGTTTTATACATAGCGAGTCAAAGAATATTTTTCTGGAATTATATACAGATATTTATCGTATTATATCTGTTGCACCTATATTGTTTGAAATATTCAATATTTAACTTATATATGTATATTGATTGTTTCTTTTCCGAACAGTAACACTAATAATAAAAAACAATTTGTTTTTCGAAGATGTTTAATAACGACGTTTTGGAACTAGATACGTTCCATCATCAGGTTTATTCTGTCAAAGACTATGTTTTTTATCTGTATAATTTATATATCCATATCACTAATATTTCGTTAAAAACACTCGTTTTTTTTTTTTTGAGAATATTTGTAAATTTTGAATTTAAAGCAGTCAAATGATTTTGAAAATCTTTACTTCAACACAATATTGTTTGTCATCTTTAGTGAAACTATAATTTCAATTTCAAAATAAAAAGATATTACTTATAATTTATTTTCTGAAAGGAGTTTACAATTATTGACCGAGTTTGTGTTACATGCTACCTTTTATGTTTGTAACAATAATATTTCTTATTTTGTATATATTTTAGTGGAATATTTTCTGGCTCGTGCATTATTAATATAATTATATACATATATCTGCTGAAAATATTGTTTATATCATAATATTTGAGTCAATATCATTTTTTACTTAGTATACTTATATAATCTATTTTTTGTTTTTTCAACAACAACTATTATGCGAATAAAAGATTTTAAATTAATTTGGCAGACATATGTGTAAAAGACTTAAGTTCTTATTTAATTGTTATGGGGAAAACATGTTGATTCAGTCTTTTTTTTATTTATTCATACAAGTGCCTTTTATACATGTTCTAAATCAATATTAAACAATAAAGTTTGTACTTCAAGTATGTATCAAAGATATTGAAAGTTACGTTATTATTATTCCATAAAGAGTCAATCTGAAATTTTTTGTTCTAATAAACACTATGAGCTTACTTTGTGTTGAATTCAGAATTTTTATATAGTAAATTTCTATTACTAAATTATTAGTTAACCAATACAGCTTTTTGTATGCATCGATTACTTATTTGTTGAAGGGGTCCTAGCACTTCACCTTAGGTAACTCCTAAATTGATGGTATTTTGTTACAAATTACAAATTACAAATTACAAATTTACTTTGTTGCTTTTCTATCACACCTCTTGTTTATTATTCCACGGAAACAATTTTTAAATTACATTATCAGTAACAAGAATCATGTGTTTTCCCTGTAGCGATATTGACAGCATGTACATTTTTATTTATGGATAACACGATTGCTGGTCTTGATCAAAATATTTCCAATACTCAATATGACTTACCAAATTGTTGAATAATGCAGGTTTTAAAAGTTTTTCATCATAATTTT
>NW_020537646.1:45630876-45659806 GCF_003426905.1 Ctenocephalides felis | reverse complement strand
CCACCTGAATTTAATATTTTGAACTAATATTTGATAATTATGAAAAAACTATGGATTTAATTTTTGATGCCCTCTTCGGGATTTGAACCGAGAAACAACGAGCAACCGTAGTGGTAACTTAACGATCTCGGCCAACTGGTTATACACAAAGGTCTTCATTTGTAAAAATATAGTCTTATTTTAACCGTTTTAAATGAAAGATATGTTTCCTAAAAATATACCATTTCGAGTGAGCGAATGGTCGAGGTTGTAAAGGTACGGTTTAGGCCAGAATAACAGTTCGAGGATCGTCAGTTCGAACCCCGGTGTACAAGTACAAATAATTAAGATATTTAGATAAATAATTAATTAAATTTATTGAGTTTGAAATTTTTGGAAAAAAAATTCTGGAAAAAATTTTGAGGAAAAAAATTTTGGGGAAAAAAATTTTTTGGAAAAAAAATTCTGCAAAACATTTTTTCACCCAATTCAATTTTATTAAATTTTGGGAAAAACCGTTTGGGAAAAAAATGTTACGAAAAAAATTTTGGGTAAAAAAATTTTGGAGAAAAAATTTTGTGCTATCGAAAAATGCATACGAATGAATGAATGAATGTGCTGTTGAAAAACGCATACGAATGAATTATGGATGCGACAGCTGTCGCATATGTAGTAAACTGTTAGCAATAAGGTGCAGTTTAAACAAGTGAATATATAATAAATCTATACAATATATTATTCAAAAATTGGCGCGACGCAGTAGTCAGCTCAAACGTGTCCTAGGCAGCTATTATATAATCAGGCATGCCTAAAAGATAAAAGTCGATAACAAAACTTACATTATACCCTTTTGATATCAAGTTACTAGAATCACTCATAGGTTGCACAACCACAACGAACTTATAGGCTGTACCAAAATACCGCGTAATAAGAAGTCCGTGTAGTCGGAGGGATGTCGGATTTTTAACTCCGTGTAGTAGGGGAACCGGTACCCAGAGTAACGCGTAGAGCGAGGGTCTACTGTATATCTGTATGAATATCACATCATATATAAAGAAGCTTAGCGTGCCTTGGCGGGGTCCCGTATCCAAATTGGTTTGGGGGCCCCCTTAAGAAGACTAAAGATTTTTTACAAAATATGAAACATGCATAAAATTAAACAAAAATTATTATAATCTGCAAATTTCCTGAAATATTTTCGAAAAACTGGTTATTGAGTGATTATCGCTATAGTTTTTCTAAAGTTTGTACCTCTAGGGACAATAGTGCCAGCGTTGATAGACCGTCTCTAAAAAATTTCTTTCGGTAGTTGCTATTGGAACTGAAATGGCCAAGAAAAAAAGCATCCTGTTATCTAACAATAATTCGACGAGTTCCTGACGAGAAAATAAAAATCTTGAATTTACAATTTTAAACATGTTTCTAGAATCATCATAAATTGGTCAAAAAAATTACCTGAGATATTAGTCGACAAATTTCCGGAAGCGTTTATTATCAAAAACATCGACATTTTTCACTCACTTCAATCTTAAAAAATCATGAACTACAGTTCGTATAGTCCAAAAAGTGTCAAAACATCCACACTATTCACTCATTTTAATCTTGTTAAAAAGTCATGGACTGTTATCCATGGTTTTTCACTCTAATCAAAACGCGTCATAACATCCACATTTTTCACTCATTTCAAACTTGTTAAAAAATTGTGGACCAATATTTTTTAATATGTGCTTTGTTCATTACTTATTTACTGACCGTTTTCTTATTTTGCAATCAAAATGAAAAACTCCCGGAATAATGTACTATCTTGAAATAGTGTACATTTACCTTATTAGTATTTTATGAATCAATTGTAGTCCACAGATTTTCAAATTGTAAAGTTTAAATATATGAATCCATTATATTTATTTATCTATGGTCTTACCAAACATCTTAAAATATTACAGATATAAGGTGATTTAATTACAAAATCGTTAAATTGTGCATTTGAGACACATATACTTGTAATGGAATGATTTTACTACAAAAATACTATTGCGCAATCACAGTTTGATCGATTGTTGGAAAACATTGTAGTATAGCATCAAATGCTATAACAGATGAAATCGAGTATAAAAATACAAACTAGTAAATTTCCTGTTATCATTATTAAAAGGCCAAACAGTATTCAAATTTTAGTGTAATTTACTAAACCTATCAATCCTAAATACATAAATTTCTTTAATAATTTCACTTTTAACAATGAACATTTTTCTTTCATTCAATCATAAATACTGCCCTAAGATCACCAATATCACATAAAATTCATATAACAATTAATTACACTTAAAACTATAGACTAATTAAGAACTAAAAGGAATTCATTCAAAATTATTGGACACTTAGCTACATATTTCCATACTGGAACTATGACAAAGTCTTGGAGGTAGTTGAAAATGCCACTCCTCATTGGAGCACTGTCTGTCTGTTGAGGGTCTCAAATGGTCTTTAATCCCATAAGTTGTAGGTCTTTTATCCGGTTCTTGAGATAACATTAACCTTAGCAACTGAAAACTACAAAGTATATTGAATAAATGGTGAAATTATTAATATTTATCAAATAATTTATAATAAAGATTTAGAGTTTTCATCATATCTTGATCTTAATTTTATAAGAATTCTCAAAATGTTATAATATATTATAATATTATTATTTTCTACATAATTCTGTTCCTTGTACAAAACTTTACAATATGTTAAAGCAAAAATCCATTAATTTTTTGTAAGTAAGTTACTTTGGTTTGTTTATCTCTAATCAAAATCATTCTCTTGTATCAGTTTCTTGACAGATGTCAAGAAGTTCGATGCATTTAGTTCTGAAACTCCGATAACAAATAATAATGTTTTAAAAAACTTTTTGTTTTTTTTTATTACCATTTGATTCTTTGTTCAAAGCTCTACTCAATGTTTGTTAAATTTGATGTTGAGATATATGAGTAAGTTCTTCTAAGGCAACACATCAAATAAAAGAAAGATGAAGACAGATTGAAAAATTGATCTTCAATTATTCCATATGTTTCAACATTAAATTTTCATCAGTGAGTATGGATATGGTATCTTAAATCAATAGATGTGAGCAAAGCACACACTTTAGCACTACTATTTTACACTTCTTTGTCTTTCACAAAGAGAATTTTTATGTTTACGGGTGGAGAAGGGGTTATGCTAAATAATTTAGGTATGATTTAAAATAAGAAAAACTATTTAACAATAAAATAAATATCAGTATCTTTAAATGAATCTTTTGTTTTTGAAATCATAATTAAGTTCTTACTTCTAGTAAGAACTTAAATATTTGATTATATGTTATAATCTTTTTTTACCTATGATGTTATATTGTAGCTTATATTTTATGTTTATATGTTTTAAACCCGCCTTTGGAATTTTTTATTTGGCAATTTTCTCATCCAGAACACATTGTTTTATTACAAGTATAATTGTTGTCTTGTAACATAATATACATCATTTTCTAATGTATTCAATTGAAGCCCATACTTTTCAAAAACCTGGGACAATCTGGGGCAAAAGATCTAAATCCGAGGCAAATATTGCTTTTGGAAAAATCCAGGACACGTATGATCACCTTTGTTTTATTCACTGAATTCTCAATTTGGTATAGGAAATATATGGAAATCTATTGAAAATATTTTTTAGAAACATAATTCAGTTTCGCAGCAGATCTACTGTTTTGTATTCTATAAATATTAATGGGCCAATTTTACCATAATGTAGGTATGCTCTGTTCATAAGTGTATACAATACGCATAACTGCCAGGAATAGGTGTTACACTTGTTGTCATTTTCAAAAAAAGTGTGACTTTATCGTATTTATGTCAGAAAACAATAGATGTACAAAATCTCATTACAATATGTTTCCAAAACATGGGTGTTTACAATATTTGTATTACGTAAAAATTAATATTCTTTACATTACCATTCTTTCAGATATACAGATATATGCGCTTATTTCAATTCAAGAACTATAAATATATAATTTTTAATATTTAATGTTGATATTGTAAACTTACCTCTTTATGGAATGTTTCAGAAAATCCATGTGGAAATTGTAGCTTTCTTATAGTCTTTAAAGTACTTATTCTCTCCATTTCAGTACCAAATTCATACAACAGTTCAAAATAAATTAGGCCCAATGAATAAATGTCAACTTTATAATTATATGCAAGTCCTTGAAGCTGCTCTGGTGACATGTACAAATGAGTCCCTTAAAAACAAATTGCATGATTTGTACAATTATTAGGTAATATTGCTCCAAAATAATGGTAATATTGCTATCAAATTTCTCAATTCATGTAACATATAAATAATAATTATGTATAATTGTTTTTCTTATGTTATGTTTCAATTCACTTTATATCTAATTATTTTATGAATAATAATCTAACTAATTCATATTTAAAATAAATCTGTTTTATAAATACTATATACATTTTCTGTTAGAAGTACATACCAACTTGTTGAGTATGTTATCACATACACCTGAGCATAATTCTATTTCACAAGGTGTTCTCTGATCAGCAGGTGTTTTCTGCATGGTTGTAACAAGTCCAAAATCTCCAATTTTTATTTGACCATCCAGAGAAAAAAATATGTTACTTGGCTGAAAATCACAATGTATATTTTTCAATTAGAACTGAAATTTCAATATAATGTAACTTATTGTATTATATGTATGAACTAGTCTATTCTGCAGAACAGATGCAGTTATCATTAACATCGAGCAACCAAATTTTAAAGTTTTATTTATTATACAGATAAACAATTTTAACAACTATGAAAAACTTCTGGCCAATCCCCACCAAAAACTAATCAGGGATCAGGAAACTGCTTCAGGTTTTCTGCCAAATAAGCGTAAGGGAAGGGGCGCATTAGCTCCGCCCTAGCATTTAAAAGTTTATATTATATTTTAAAGGTCTTTTTGGGCTGTCTAAATAATCGGACATTCAACTTGCAACGGACTTGTAACTTATCGAACCTATACAAATGTGCCCCTAATATATAAAATTACTTTTTGACATATTCATGAGAGATGAAACACTGACCATTTTATAAAACGACCAGGCTTTCTAGTATATATATATATCGTGAGGTTTTTTCAGATGGTAAAATACTATGATAAAATTGTTCTTGGGCATACATCCAATAATTAAAACGAATTATTGTAGAAAAATGTTTTTATAGTAATACCATACGCTTCAGGTCCTGATTTGACACATCTTTAGTGCATACAAATAAATTAAAGAGAAAAACACAAAACATATGATATTACAATAAAAAAAGATCCGACACATATGATATTAAAATAAAAACAATTTTCTACAATAAAATCGTTTTAATTATTGGTTGGATGCTCAAGAACAACTATCATATATATATATATATATATATATATATATATATATATATATATTTATATATATTATGAGAATCAATTGAGAGTCCTCACTCACTCACGCATCGGAATACGGAATTGCGAGATGTACTATCCAATAAAAAACTCATTCTAAAACTTATATATTGTTTGATTTAAAATGACAAGAATTGTTTTTATTGTGCATTGTGAACAATTATTATTATGAAATAATTAGGATTACTACAATTACATAGTCCACTTAAGATGACACAAAACAATGTGTCGAAACGTATGGTAACAATAAAAATGTTATAACTTCATATAAGTTTTTAATTGATGTATTGCCCTGAAGACTGATTTTCACATATCTCATCATCAAAATTATTAAAATTTTAACATACATATAAAATTTTTTACATTCGACGCATTGGCTGTTTTATTCAATTCAATATATTATATATTATATAATATAATATATAATATATATATGATTTATTTAGTGTGATTATTACCTTTAAGTCCCTATGAATTAATCCTTGTAGATGAACATATTCTACTGCATCAACAATTTGTTCAAAATTGGCAATATTTTATCTTGCCTTTCAGAGAGTCTATTATATATAAGCCATTCTTTCAGACTTTGCTTTTGACACAATTGCATTTGAATATATAAGTAAACAGTTGGAAGGGTATCTGCCTTCCTAAA
This sequence comes from Ctenocephalides felis, assembly GCF_003426905.1. NCBI lineage: Eukaryota > Metazoa > Arthropoda > Insecta > Siphonaptera > Pulicidae > Ctenocephalides > Ctenocephalides felis. The sequence continues at coordinate 45,653,714 of NW_020537646.1, read as the reverse complement.
ATTATTAGTCAAATCTAAAGACATTGGACGTCTGTGAGTTTTCTTGGTGTTAGTGTTTTGTTTATAATCATTTCCATTAGAAATTAATATGCTGTTATTTCCTAAAAATGATTGAGTTTCTCCTAATAACCGCTTTTTATCTGAGCTACAAGTAAAATTATCTGGGATATCAGGAACAGTATTTGGATATTTAGTAAAGTTATTATTTCCATTTATTTTGTTGATACTTTCATCTTGCGTGTCACTTTTGAAAACAATGAAGCTATCAGAGCAATCATCATTTAAGCTCTTTGTCTTCAAAATTTTGCTATGCTGATATGAACTAACATCAGATATGAGTGAGTCAAAAACCTCATCCCTCACAGGATCTTTTAAAAATAGGTGATCTTTGACAGAAGCTTTGGTACTTGTGAATACAGGAGCATGTTTGGAGTAAGTCGGAGAAGGAGTTTCAATGTCAACAGCAGCTGATAAAACATCTCTGCAAATCATAATTTTTAACAATAAATCATTTAATAAAATTATAAAGTTATTACATTCATATCAAAAAAGTTTTTTTTCTTCACATTCTCATTCTAAATATTGCAAAAATTAGATAAAAAGCAAAAGAAAACAATGAATGCTATAGACAAATTACTTAGTAAAGGACAAATATCAACAACCATTGTGGACAAGTCAGCATTATGAGAAAAAAATTTTTTTTACTATTATTTACTTAAGTTATGGACACAATATTAATTTGTTTTGTTTTCACAATATTGTACAACTTTTTTCCTAAATAAACTGGCAATTAACTAGTTACCTATTTTGGTATATATTTGCATTATATAAATTAACCACAAAAACTTCAAAAAAAAAATTAATTCAATACATAAAAACTATTTACATAAATAATATAGTAATCAAATAATTGTCGTTTTTTGTAATCAAACACTGACTATAAAATATATTTTTTCTTAGATTATATTTAATTAGATCATGATGAAAATAATAATAAGATATAATTACTTGAATGCCATTGCTTTGTCAGTTTCTTGTTGCCAACCAACTGGAGGAGTTTCTGTCCAAGCTTGAAAATATCGAACAATATTAGAATGCTCTAATTTAGCAAGAGTTTTAACTTCTCGCATCACCTTTCTCGAGATTCATGTCTAAAAATTATTTGAACTTAAAGTTAATTGACTTCACACAAATATTTTATTGAATTATGGTAATATATATTAATAATAACCTGTTGGCAAAGTTATGCGTTTTATAGCATAATTACAATCATCAATTTGTTTTTAGCCTCAAAAACAATTCCAAACCTCCTTTTCCTAAGCAAGCAAGCGGTTCAAAATCAGCCAAAAATCTTGATGAAAAAGAAGTTTCTGAATAATTGGAAGGTGTTGTGCTCATGGATTCAGACACACTTCGACCTGTAGTACGTCTGTCTTCAGGTCCAGGCCCTGGTAGTAATAATGCAGTTTTACTTAGCTTATCCTCATTCTGGAAACAACAATATTTGAACAATACTATATATACTTATTCGATCAAATTTCATTCAAAATCATTATTACTGGAGTATGAATTGATTCATGATTAGTTCTCCTTGTAACCAGCAAGTTCAATACTAATGCTGAGGTCATTGAGATAACAAGAACTTCTTTCCTAAAAATATTATAAAAAAATACTTATTTTATAAATACAGTGTATTAATATATAAATTATCATATGATGCAGATTGGAATATAGAAAATCTAATATTAGTTCAGTATGCTATACATCTATGAGTGTAGAATACTTCAAAGTCACAAAACTATTATTACATATTAGCGAAATTTATTACCATAGGTAAGCTCTTGCATTGATTAATGCATAAATTCACTAAATCTTCATTAGCAATCAAAATTAAAAATTATTAATGTAATCTACATCTACAATATCTACAAAAAATCAATGTGAAAACACATACCACCAAAACCATAGCGACACAATAACTATATATTAATTATCATCATCATCTTCTTCAGAATTTTCTTCATCTGGTAATTTTCTATCTATACTCATATTCTGTTTATCACATAGACCAGAATTATATTTGGATAAGTCTTGAGTTGTGTATAAATAGTATCCATTTCCTTCAATAAATATCTCTTTTTATTAAATTGAACAAAAGTAGTTATGAGTTGATGTGAAATTTTTTTGAACACTAAGAAATATTTGTTTGATTATTAAAACCAAGGAAGTTTGAATACATTATAAATTATTAGCATTTAAAAACTGATATTAAACATTCCTTTATCTTCTTATTTCTTTATCTTTTCTTTTTCACATACAAACGTTTTCTAACTAAAACGTTAGAATTAATTTGAGCTTTAATTTTTTTATAATGCGTAGATAAATAAAATAAGGTGAATTAGGTATTTATAAGGGTAAATGTTGGACAGGTAAATTGGAGGATATGTAAAATGGTAGAGAGAAGAACTGGTAGATAGATAAATATGTAGACAAATAAACAGGTTGACAGGTTAATTGGTAGACATGTAGAACAGGATGACAGGTAAATTTGTAGGCCGGTAAAATGATAAATTGATAAACAGGTTGATAGGTAAATTAGTAGACAAATTGATAAACAGGTTAATTGTTCAACATGTAAATTATTGAACAGGTCAATTGGTAGACATTTAGAACGGGATGACAGGTAATTTGGAAAGCAGGTAAATTATTTGACAGGTAAAATCGTGTATTGATAAACAGGTCTATAGGTAAATTGGTAGACAGGTAAATTGAATGATGGGTGAATAGGTAGAGGTAAGTTGGTGAAAAGGTAATTTGTTGGATAGCTGGTGAACAGGTAAATTGGAGGATATGTAAAATGATAGATTGATTGACAAGGTTTAGGTAAATTCATAGACAAATTGTGAATAGGTAAATTGTTGAACCGATAGTAGTAACGTTAAACTAAATGTAACAAATACACATCTTTATCAACTATTTATTTTAAACTTAATCACGGCAAAGTGTGAACGGGTACAGCTAGTTTTTAATAAAAAAGCTATTTAAACAAAATTATATAATTAAAAAAGGTACGTAAAATATAATATACTCATTTTTTATTAGAAATAAGAAATTTTTAATACCAGTTTAAAATTGCAAAAAAAACTGCAAAACAATAAAATTGGGAAAATAAAACTGTATCCCAAGAATAAAGTTTGATCTTTCAAATAAGTATAGAATAGATAGTATTTAATTTACCATTTACATATTCAGTGCCATATAAAACGGACAATGCAGTAGTTTTTCCTTCTACACCGATATCAGAAATCAATATAACATTATCATCTTCCATTAGTGCTAATGCATTTCCACTAGCTGGGTATGGTTTCCAAGGAATTCCCAAAAGCTCTTGAGACTTAACTACCTTAGGTATTAATTGTTGTAGTTTTACTGATTCTTGAATGTAACAATTGTTTCTATGCATGCCTACGTATAATGAAGGTGAGAGATGGATGCTGTTGCTTGACCAAGTTGCCCCGTGAAGAGATTTACTGACTGAAGAGATTGATGTTGCTGTCGCCAGGCACTCACTATTGGAGAATCAAACTGAAATTAATCATATTTGTTCAGTTAATTAAACAATATTTTCACATAAATATTTAAAAAAAATTCATAAAGTAAAAGAGTAATTAAATATTTCATATTACCTGTCTCCTTGTCATCAATTTACTTAAATATTGTGTCATTAAGAATAAGATATATTTTTCAGAAAAAATAATCATATATAAAGCGTATAAAGCAACCCATAATCTCTTATCCAGGCACCCTGCCTGTCTGAGATATGGATATATATGAAATGTATATATTGCTAAATAAAAAAAAAATAAATAAAAAAAATCAATCGTTAATAAAATTAATAGCTACTCTATGTTTCGTTCTAGTTGTATCATTGAATCAATGTGAATGATTTAAAAAATGACTATAATTTAGAGATTTGAAAAGATTTTTTTTATTATTTCATGTGCTCATAATTTAAAATACACAGTTACATAAAATCGTCTTAGATGTTACTATTTTTTTTCTTTTATTTTTTTTTTTTACAAATGCCAGCAATTTTTAGTAGAAATTAAGAAAGTCAAAAAACCGGCCTTTTGACGAAAATTAAGAAAGTCAAAAACCGGCTTTTAGCGGAAAAAATCGGTTTTACTGTATAAATGGAAAATGACAAATATACTAGATGGAAGCAAGCGTTTTGATACTTGGGATCATATCAGTTCAATAAAATTTGGAATTATATCAGCCTGTCATAGCTCCAAGAAAGGTTCTGTGTTATCTTTTGTCTAATGTATATATTAATTTAGATTATTATATTAATTTAGATCAATGCGACTTCTTGTTGAAGGAGTGAATTGCTTTACTCAAACATAAAAAAAGAGTTTTTAGCCCTAGAATCTGAAGAATTAGATTATTATATCACGCTTTATCGATTAAGCCTAGTTCAGTTGTAAGTGAGAGAGTATTTTCTATTTCAGAAAATTTTGTGAGTAAACAAAGGACACTTCTAAATAACAAATCGATAGACATCCTCAACTTTTGGCAATCATATTTTATTCAACCAAAAAATAAATAAGTATTTGAAATTAATTAATTAAAATTGTTCGGAATAGAATAAATTCGGGGTTTAGTTTAATTGGTTTTAGAACTAAAATTGACATTAACAAGTATGCATCTAATTTTTTTTTATTTTATTAAGTTTTTAATTTAACATTTTATTTATTTTATTTATTCTAACTCTTTTCCCAAATTTTTTTTTTTATTTGACTGATATATATGTTCTCATATATTCAAGTCTATAACGGCACTAGTGGGAATAATAATTGTTTCACTCAAATGTTTCTCCATTCATTATTTTCATTTCTTTAAATAAAAGCAATCTTTTATCGAATTTATCGAATAAATAATTAGGTAACACATTTATATACCACAAACATTTAAACAAATAAGATTTTATTAAACATAAGCAAAACTTCTAAAGTCAATTTTATTCTATCTTCAGAGAATTTCTATATATAAACCATTCTATAATTTTACAAAGACAAATCTAGATCTTACATATTTTCTAAGTCTATAGATGGAAAATCCTTTTTAACTTTATTATATTTCAAATATGCTGTCAAAATGTAACCTCTGATTTCATAACGATTCTACTTTGATTATGCAATCTAGAAAAAATTTTCTTTGAAAACATGATTTGTTAATTTCATTAATATTTTATATTGTGGTGTACTTCTACGTCATTTGTAAAAAAAACGGATATGAAAAAACTGTTTCTATAGTTTATGTTATTTCTGACAAATTAGAGACACTATTTTTAAACAATGTGTTTCAATATTGAATAAACGATACCAATGCATAATGAGTCAAATAACAATAATCTTACCTTATGTTTCCAAAGACATTGCTGGGATATCTCGACTGACTGCACATAGAGTCCTTCGGTACAATAACTTTATATTCAATATCAACAGGGACTATATCATGGCTTTTAACATTCCCAATACACTGAGTGGGAGATACAATTTCCAAATCATGCTGCGCCACGCTAAAATTCCATCGTTCAGTCCGGAACGTGGGTCCCACAGCCCTCACAGTTTGTGTAATTCTTTGCAATATAAGAACCTGAAATTATTCATTTGAAACTCAATAGTAAAATTCACAGAAGAAGTATTATAGTTTGTCATATTACATTTCATTATGATTATTCGAATCATCATCTTCAGATGTTAATGTTAAATTTGAACAACTTGCATTGTACATTCATAGAGAATATTCCCCGTTTTTCTAGAAACTCCATAAGATCTAGTTTCTCTCCCACCTGTAATAAAAATACACAAATTAATTATATAAATTATTATAAATATGTAGTTTATGGTATGCATGTATATGATATACTGCTAATATGATCATGAGAAGTTTTTTTAAAGTACTTTTCATATTTTGGTAGGATTGATTGATACTAAGATTTTTACAATATAACACTATAAAATATATTTTCAGTAAAATCAAAAAGCTTGCAAAGACAATAAGAATGAGAAAACAGCCTACAAACAAGTATTATTGTTTACAAAGTATACATACATTACTTAAGATGTACAAATTATAATAAAATAAGCATTGAATAATAATTAATTCGTCATTTGGTTCTGTGATTTAAGGGTGATTAAATGCACAAAGACAATGGTTAAAATAATTTCCAACTTGATTCAGAAAGTTAAAGTAAGAAATCTATTGATAACGTATTTCTTGATACATGTATCTCATAACAGATTTAGTTGATAGCTATAACATTGATTAAATTAATTATCATATTTTTTGTATTGTAATACTAAAATTTTTAAGCAAAAGATCTTATTGCTTTTTATTAACTATCGGTCCCTCTATATTTTTTCCCGATCTAATGAAAATAGTTATAAATTCCAATGGATTTACAGTATCATTAGTTTAAACACTTAATCCTCAAGTAATTATTACACAACATTGGTGTTGCAACAACTCTCTTTGTTAATTTCAGTATTTAAATAATAATGTACTTGAACTATGATAATAAGCACTGAAGCAGCAAGTTTTTTATAAATACAGTAGAATCCGATTAGTATGACGCCGGATATATTGACAACCGCTTAATATGACGTAATTGCACTAGGAATTTGGTTTCCATATAAAATTCCTTAAAAAAACAGCTGTCTGGTCGGATATATTGACATCGCTTACATTGACATGTCGCTTATAATGACCCATTTTTGCAAAAAAATATGTTCAATTATAATAACCGACATGATTTTACATGATAAATAAAATTATGTAAAGAAATCAGTCAAAAATTACTGATTACTTTTTATTAATTATTAATGGCCCACCACGGATATCTCATAAACAAATAAATTAGATTTTTTTAATAATTATATTTGATAGTAGAGAGCGAAAAATGTATAAATTCATAACCAGCCATCACCTTTATTTTTATAACTTTGCTATCAGAAGATAAGCAGCACATGACTGCGATAAAAAGGACCAGCTGAACCTTTACTTTGGCAAAGGTGTAAGCAATAAAATAGTAAAGTTTAAAAAAAAAACAATTTTACAAGAGATTAATTGAATAAATTGTTATGGTCCAATAATGTAGCGTAGAATGCCTTTAAAATTTAATAGAAGAAATTGCATCTGGTTGCCCCCTGGTTGTTTCACTTTACTCCGTATGTGAAGTAAAATGGGTCAGATACCAAATGTTTAAAAAATAGTAAAAAATATAATATTTATATAATTAGGAATTATGTACGTATTACGTATGTATGTAAGTTTTTCTGAACATAGTTCGATAGATGCTTCTTTGATGTATGTGATGTGTTGTTCATTGGGTTTAGACAGTATAATTACCGTAAGTCAAATTGGACCGTTATGCCCCCGCCCTATCCTATGTCAATTTTTTTTTTATTAAATTTTAATGTGTCATTTTTATTTTTAATTAAAACGTTTGTATAGGCTTTTCTTTTAAATTACTGAAACATGTAACATATTTGCATATTAAAAAGTTTTTCTTCAGTACGCTTTTAATGACGACCGGTTAGTATGACGAGATTTCGGCGTCCCTTCGATGTCATACTAAGCGGATTCTACTGTATATTTTTTTTTTATTAATTTTTTTGTATTAATTATTAATTATTTACCTGCTATGACTAAATCATCAGAGTATCTATATGAGGAACTTAGCAAACTATCAGCAGTCACAGGAACTGGTACTATACTATCGCCATCAAATTTGTACAGCCCCCCACTCAATGATGGAATCATACGCACCCATTGCCCATTGTTAGTTAGCTGCATAAAGAAAATAAGAAGCAAAACATTAACGTTACATTTTATTAGCATATTAGAAATAAAATAAATAGCTTATTATTAGTAAAATAATTATTAATAATTATAAATAAAATAATAGGTTACAAAACATTGACCTTTTTGTCAATTTGGAGAAAAATATATATTTTATAAAAGTCTATTCATAAACATGTACTAAGTAATATAAAGCTTAATATTCATAAACAAATATTAAATAAAATTTGCTGCTTTGGCAAATAAAAAGTCATGAGCATTTATTCGAACAGAGTATTTATTATATATAGTCATCATTTCCACATAGTCATTGCATTTCAGAAGCAAATATAAAAAAAATACTTGATTAAAAAGTGGAACAATAATTCATTTTAAAATGCTGTATCCAGGGCCGGATTTGGAAATTTGGCGCCCCGGGGCACTGACAAAAATGCCGCCCCATCCCTGAAATTTTACGAACTTTCAAACTTTTTTTTAAAGCAATCGCGCTGCTTCAGCCGCGTAAGGACAAAATATAGAAGCGCATAAGCGCCGCGTCGCAGTCTAACGGATAAACAATGTTTCAGAAATTATATAAATGTAAACAAAATGTATACTTATTATTATATAATCTTTAAAATAACTGATAATTTAATGTGCATATGTCTTTTGATAACTTTTGTCCGCCAAATGTTTCAAATTTTTTTATTGGATCATTAAGCAGTTATTTTCTCTGTAATTTTTTTTGAATGATATTGGACGCATTTTTTCTCAAAAACTGAATTATCATTTTTGGCATTTTGTCCCGTATCTTCAAAACAGTTGGACCTGCCTTGGCCAATAACTAATCGCACGTCTCCTTATCAATAGGAATTGAATCAATTAAATCGGTTGATCCGTATTCTCTAAATCGACTTGAATAATTAAAAAATATTAGATTTATATTGATGGGGAGGCGTGCTAATTAGCTTTTGGCACAGGCAATTATGAAAACTGGTAATTGAGTTTCGATATTTCTTCTCTGAAACAGCTACGCAGCGCGACTGCTTTGCAAAAAGTTCATCAATTTTCAATTTTCGAAAAATTTCAAAATACGAAAAATGTGCTTTAAAAGTCTTTTTTTTCATTTTTCAAAAAATTTTAAAGCTCTTTATAAAATGTAATTTTCAGTACGGGATGTTTCAGTAATTTGTCTTAAGGCACAATGCCATGAGTCACTAGTTTAAATTTTTTTTCGACGCTATAAGCTTGGAAGTGCACAAATTCGTCATTTTAAGAGGGCTCGAGAACTGAAAAACATATTTTGTTAAACTTTCAGCTTGTTTACGGATATTTATATTAGCCAAATTGCCAAATTTGAAAACTTATTAACCAATTTTATAATTTACGTTTGGAGAGGGAGGCAAGGCAAAATAATAAATTTTAGTTATCGGTTAAGAAGTTTTTAGTTATCGAAATAAAAAAAGTTGATTATATTGTATAGAATTTTTTTCTCACTATCCAAATTTTGCCGCCACCCAAAATTTGCCGCCCTGGGCAGTAGCCCCGATTGCCCCTACTGTAAATCCAGCACTGGCTGTATCTAATATTAACATTTTTATACAGAACTGAATCGGCAAAGTGACATTATAACCCCAGAAATGAAATCCTGATAAATTCATAGTTTTATTTTCGCTGATTATTACTCATTTATATTATATTTGTTTTTTGAACAGTAAATTTAAAATTTTTGTCAAATTTAATTATTTATATCCATAAAAGTTATGCACTATTAAATGAAAACAAAATTATTTAGAATATATATATATATATATATATATATATATATATATATATATAAAGAAAAAATTCTAACATTTGCTCAAAATATTCAATTTTTTATACCTCTAATCTATGAATGCTGGATGATAACATTGGTCCGGGTCCTGTTGAAACACTCCATTGCAATTTCCCATTATTTTGAGTATCAAGGGCTGATAGTTTTCCATCCAATGTACTCACAAAAATAAATCTTAAAAAAATGAAATCATGTCCCAATTAATATATATATATATATATATATATATATATATATATATATTCTAAATAATTTTGTTTGTTGTTTTATTATATTCTAAAAGTTTGTTTATATATTCTACATATACAGACGTTTCGAGACCGTGATGCTTAATCTTCAGTGTAAAATCTTACAGTGAAAGTGTACAAAAATAAAGTTTGTTAAAAAAATTGAATGTAGTGCATTTATAATTAAATCTTGATATATATTATATTAATACTATCAATCAAGTATATATTGATAACTTTTAACTACATATTTCATTTCAAATGTCTGTAAAGTAAGTTAATTTAATTATTAATGGTATGAATAATTAAATCACAAAAGAAAATAAATCTGATGTTTGTTCAAGATAAAGAACTATTAATATTTGTTTATTTATATGTTACAAAACTTGCTGCTTTGCTCAACTGCAGACTATATATCAAGTGCCAAATGTTATAAAAAAAATAATTTATATAATTGAGTTATTTTTTCATATATATCTTATATTCATATATTAAGAAGAATTTCTGCTTTATATAAGTACAAAGAAAATATTTGCGAAACTATAACAAGGTACTCATAGTATTAAGCAGTCTGATAATGTTTTACTACTCAATTTGATGTCTGTTTTCCGGTATGCAACTTTTTATGTTACATTTTTTTTAGTTTACATTAATTAATAAAAATTACCTTCAAATCAATGTTCGACAAATGCAACCCAAATTTTTTTTTTTTATTTATTTATTTATTTGATATAATTCATACATACTGTATCTCAGTCAGACAATTGTTCTGTAATCTCTCATACCAGAACAATTGTATGACTGAGATACAGTATGTATGAATTATATCAAATAAATAAATAAATAAAAAAAAAATTTACAATCTACAACATTTAATTCGCTAAAAATAAATATCATTTAATCCTGCTGTATCAAATTATTAGTAGTGCAAATGACTTTACTAATTAAAATCATTAACAGCAAATATATAGTTTTCAACCATAGACGGAAAAAAATTACTAAAAAATAACATAACAATAAAGGAACATTTGAAAAATTTCAATTTAAAAATTATTGGGTAGTTAGGATATATATATTGGGTAGTTTTGTCGATGTTAATACATATTTGAAGTATTTTGCAGCCCAGTCGTCAAATTAAAAGAAGATTAAAATAGATTTTTTTTTAATCCATTACTTATAGCATAGTTATGAATTGATTTGGGTTTCTAGAATTATATATATGTTGATTAACCCTTTTGTGTATATATTGGGAACTTTCCCCAATGTAACAACTATTGCAATCATTGCAGTGCAACCTGGAAACCGAATCAGTAACCCTATCAGCAAGAGTTTTTGATTTAAGAGCAGAAAAAAGGCAACTGAACGTGTTGTCAAAACTAAAACTAAAAGAAAATCTTCAGAGACAAATAACTTTTTTTATAAAATAAGAAAAATTGCTTAAGAAAGGTAAACAAATAACACCTTTATATTTATCTAAAGAAGACGAATTTGATTTTGAACAAGAATTGTTAGTATATAAAGAACTGTTTAAATTGTTATGTAAAAACTCTAATCTATTTTTAATGATGTTATTGACTAAATATGACGGATAAGAATTATTATTCAAAACAGAACAAATTAAAGTTAGGTTTTTTCCCAAAAAATCTCATTACTTAACAAAATGCCCTGTCTATTAAAGAAATAACAACTGAAACTTTGATAGATCGAGAGTGATAGGAAAAATAATTTTAAATATCGTCCTGACCAAGTTCGTTTTTGGAACCAGTCAGTGAAGACGACATAGTTGTTTCTAATAAGTTTTAAGTCTAGGAAACTAGTAGAGTTACTAACCGCAAGTTCACAAGTGAACTGCATATGCTTATTAAACGAACAAAAGTGTGAGATATATAATCCTTATCTAAACAAAAGAGGATGTCATCAACATATTTATAGCAAAAATAAGGTTGAATTGGAAGATTAGTCAAAATAAGGTTTTCTAAAATTTGTCATGTTAAATCAGCTACAGGAGGACTTTTCTATTTTAATCTTCTTTTAATTCGACGATTGGGCTGCAAAATACTTCTACTTTATATATATGATGATGATGAATGCTCTGCCGGTCCGTGAGCTGAGTTAAACTCCAACTCGATTCAGGGAAGAAGTAGTGTGAGAGTTTTTCCCATTTCCATATATATATATATATATATATATATATATATATATATATATATATTAGTTTTATACAGCCTGAACTTTCTAGATTCCGTGTTTCAGTATTTTCATAGTTCCATATAATTTTTCACCAAATTTGGTGGCAAAGTTTTTACTAATTGTAAGTCACCCACGCAAACTATTTTACATATAATTTGTGCATAACATATATTTTAGAAACTAGCAAATAATACCTTTTGCTGTCAGCTGATTCTTCAGAACAGTGGGGCAATTTCTCTAAATCTGCTTTAACTATTATCGCATTTAATACAACTAGTGAGGTTAGGAAAACAGCGTAAATTATGCAGGCACCATATGACGACACATTTCCCATTTTACACCCACAAATTTGCACAAGATATTTCCCAAACTGATAAACATGTCCCTCATTTAGGTTGAGGATTAATTTACTATATTTTATTACTTAATATTGCGTTTTGGCGTCTGTTTATTATGAAAAATCATAAATGTCGTATGACAAGTTGGAACTTGTTGAGTTTACGATGGCACTGCGCAACCTCTCGCTTATCTGTCTAACTAAAAATGTAATTTAGCGATTGGTTTGGATATGTGCTCATAAGCTCATAATATATCATAGATAAATAAGTATTTTTAAATTTAAAAATTTGAGAATATTTTGAAATTTTCAAAAAAATCAGATATTTTCGAAAATTTCCAAATTTAAAAAATACGTTTTTTAAAAAAAATCCAAAAAAATTCAAACATCTAAAAAAAATTCAAAATTTCGAAAAAAATCAAATATGAACAAATTTCTTATGAACATACAAACAGTTGTTTGTAGAATACGCTCGTCCATATAATATATATTCGGAAAGACTAGTGAGGCGCACGATCATGCCTTAAGGCAAATTGCTGGAACTTCTCGTACCGGAATTAAATATTCGAGAAATGGAAATAATCAATAATTGTTTTGAATAATTACAAGTAAATTATTTATTATAAAAACATACTGTAAACTTATAAGTGCTTTTTAAATTAGGCGACGATGAGCGTATTCTACAAACAACTTTTGGTATGTTTATAAGAAATTTGTTCATTTTGATATTTTTTGATAGTTTAGAAATTTTTTTAGAAGTTTGAAATTTTTTGGATTTTATTTTAAAAAACATATTTTTAAAATTTGGAATTCCGATTTTTTTGAAAATTTCGATATATTCTCTAATTTTTTATTTTCTCTAATTATTTTAATTTTTCAAAATTTTGTTTTTTTTAAATGAAAAAATTCGAAAATTTGAATTTTTGAAACTTCGATTTTTTTTGAAAATTTTGAATTTTTTTTTTTTTGAAAATTTTCAAAACTACTAAATTTTCTGTAAAAGCATTATTTGCACACCGTCTACTCAAGCAAAATGTTTTTGAATTAATCTAATCGGATGATCCGTTCTCTCAAAAACTGCATAATAGTTTTTACACCTTTTGCGCAAAATCTCTATAAAATATCTGATAAATTGATGTACATATGTCCAATAAACATTTTTAACCGCCAAATGACATTTTTTTAACTTATTTTTATTGAGAGTCCATAACTGCTGAACCTGCCTCCCCAAAACTTTAATCAGTTCTTCATCTTGTCAATACAAGTAAAATGTTTTTTGAATTATTAAAATCGGACGCTCCGTTCTCTTAAAAACTGAGTTACCGTTTTTGGCACTTTTTGCCCCGTATCTTCGGAACGGCTAGACCTGCCTTCGCCAAAAACTAATCAGCACGTCTCCTTATCAATACGAATCGAATGATTTTTGAATTATTCAAATCGATTAATCGTTGTCCCCGAAATCGTCGACGAAAATTTGTATCCGCATACACACATATACACATACGGCCATTTTTTAAGGTATGCCAAAATATTCAGAAACCTTTGAAAGATCATAAAGATATATAAAAATGTTCATTTTCGATTTTTTGGCGATTACTATAACTTACCCTAAGGGCACAACAACAAGGAAATTAAATAATTTTATTTTATAAATAAGTAGTATTCGTTTTATAAATTATTTTTCCAAATTTTAGCCATAAACGTGCTGTTTACAAAGAAACAACAATCTCACACAACAAATTATTACAGATGAACAGATTTTATAAAACAATATTCATTCATTTCTTATATGTTTTTAATTAACAATGCAGTATTTACATACTCCCAGAAATACTATAATTTTAATAAATACATCATTATAAGTTGAGGCAGTAAATAACGACAGAAAATAACATCTCAGGATCCCTGTTGCACAACATTGCAATCTTTCATTAACCTCTTGCACACATTATTACATGACCCGCCGTTTGAAATGTGGTAATATAAAATGTTTATTAGCTATATAATTTTTTTTTTATTTGTGATCATTTCAGCCATTTGACAATACAGTAATTTCTTTTCCCAACTCTCAATATTGTAACATTGTTTGGCAAAATATGAACTGGACTCAAACCTTCAGCAATATTTGTGCATCTATTGTGGTTAATATAAAATCCACCAGCTTGAATTATTCTCACAGCATCAGCTATAAATAAAATTTAAAAATAATATTAAGAAAAAAACAATAGCTTAAAAAATAATAACCTTCTGTTGGAAAGCAATGAGCTCTCAGAGCTAATTCCATGAGATTCATTCCAGGGGATGGTAATATTTCAACGACATTTGCCCCTTTAAATAATTCTTCTAATTCTTCTATTTTTAATGAACCAAGAGACTTAACGTCACGCTGATACAGAGCAGCAGAGGTCTGTTGAGCTTTTAAGAGACCTTTTTCTAAAAAATATAGAATAGAAACTTCATTCTTATAATAATATTATATAGTTAAATAATAACATTATTATTAAATGATTTTTCATTATTATTATGATTAGAACTGATTGTTCAATAATAATTTAAATATATCGATGAACTGTAAACTTAAACTTGAATTGAATGAATTAAATATAAAAATTAAAATTTATTCATAAAATTTTAAACAACCTTTAATTAACATTTATCAATCAGATCTGTCATAACATATCATTTTATGTGAACCCCTAATATCTTGGTTTTTATTGTAAGATGAATAGCATTGACCTAATAAATGATTAATGGGTATTCTTCTGATCTAGTAACTTCGATACCTTGTAATAACATCCAAACAATAAACATTCTTTATAATTAATGTTACATACCTCCATGAACAAGTAGTGTAACATCATCTGCTAATTTCTTCTGTGCAATTCTGTGCTCTGGACTCTTAATGTGCTTTGACATCAGTTGTTCTATTTCACCTAGACTATCGAATGTAAAAAGTTTTAGTAACTGTTCAACCTAGAAATGACATTTGTAAATAATACAAATAAGATTTTAATAGTATATTGATACATAACATCATACCTCACTATCCTTCACACGTACAAAAAACTGATATAAACTAAATGGAGATGATTTTTCTTCATTTAACCACACTGCATTTCCACTAGATTTACCAAATTTATCACCTTCTTCTGATGTAATCAATGGCATTGTAATTCCTAACATAGAATATGGTGAAAGAACAATATATTAATAAAAACATATAATCTTGAATAAATTGAAGTAAAATCATGGAATATTGTATTCACCATATACTGGTTTATTAGTAACTCTACTAATTAATTCATGTCCGGACATTATGTTACCCATTTGATCACTACCACCAAGCTGAAATCGACAATTGTAATTTTGATACAAATGCAACCAGTCATATGCTTGAAATATTTGATATGTAAATTCGGTAAAACTCATTCCCGCATCTTTTAACCGAGTTTGCACTGAGCTCCTCGACAACATGGTGCCTAGATAAAAGAAATATATATACAGATATATATATATATATATATATATATGTATATATATATATATATATATATATATAATAAAATTTACCCATTCTGAAGTGGCGTCCAACTGTCCCAGCAAATTCAATAGCATCCATTCCTCTATACCATGATTCATTATTGACAACTCTGAAAATCAATCTCTCATTTAAATATGACAATGCATTATGTGAATACTATTCTCTGTGTGAATCATATTTGAAATGGCTTAAAATTGGGACAGCAATGTATCTAATACATGATAGATACAGCATCTAAAATTAATTACATACTTCAAAGGTGCTAATTTTCCTTTATAGCCTCTTCTATTCCATAATATTTCTTCATGATTTCTAAATATTCTTTCGATATTTTCTTGAATATTATTTGCATTAATGCTTATATCATTTGCTGATATATCAGAACGTTTAGATGTTCGACCACTTGGATCTCCAATTTGTCCAGTTGCTCCACCAATCTAAAACATAATATATGTTGAACTAATATGTTTTGTAACAGTAAATAAACAACTTAATTGTACAGCTATGTAGTTGTAATGAAAGACAACTTTGAAAATACTAAAATACAATTACAAAAACTATAGATAATTTACCTCTGACATATATAAAATACAAATTTCTCTATAGAATTTTTTTTAAAAACAGAAGAGTGCAGAAAAGTTATATGATATAACTTTTTTGCACTCTTGATATAACTTATATTAAATATAAGTTCAAAATACATTAGATAAATCAATAATTAATTTGATTGGTTTCTTTTTACACTGTGGATATATGAATAATAACAAAACAGAATCTGATAATAGAAAGATAGATCCAAATATTGATTCACACATATATGCCATCGGAACATTTATAATTCACTGTAATATAATACATTTGATAAAAGATGGATATGAGAGATACATAATATGAGAATTATTAAATATACTAAAATTAATTTTGCTTACTAAAGCTATAGGCACATGTCCAGCTCTTTGCCACTGAAGAAGACCAATTATAACTAAAAGATTTCCAACATGCAGGCTGTCGGCTGTTGGATCAAAACCGGCATACATACATTGAGGTTCTGTATTTAGTGTGTCCCGAGCTTGTGTTCTAAATTAAGGGTAAACATTTATTGTTAATCATAACATCCTCTATTTATTTATTGTTAAATGGTAGAAACAACTTACACCGCTTCTTCAGGAAATATATCTTGAAACAATCCTCTTTCACTTAATTTTAATACATTTCTATTAGTATAATGCCTTAAAATGTAGCTTACACAAGATTTTTGACTAGAGAATTTCAAAATAGTTGATTTAATCATGTTAGTAATAAATGGACTTTAATTTCGAAAAAATCATGTAATTTGTAGGTTATGTGAGGTTAAATTGACATATTACTTAATATGAAAGCTTTAAAACTGTCACTGATACGCTTAGGGCGTTCATGGCGGTCAGATTGTGAAATATTTTTCAACGAATATTCGACTCAATTTGACTATTATTCGGTAATTCGGTATTCGGTTTATTATGTAGCATAATTTATTTGGTCGAATACCGATTACTAAGTAATACAGGTAACATTCGCAAAACACGGTACTTCTATAACACGGATTAGTTCTAACACGGTTTAAGAATTGATACCATCCCCCTTATAACACGATCATTTTGAAGCACGGGTTCGCTCTAACACGGTTTGAGACTTAAGCAAAACGCTAATAACATAAAAAATATAGTAAAATCTAGAAAATCAAACTTTATTTAATCTAAAATTAGTAAAATCGCAGTATAATAGCTCAACAAATGTGGAGAACTAATGCAAAAGATAACTAATTTGATCATTCGAGCGCGTACGTACTATAGAAAAAAAATCCTAGGATTATCCGAACATTTGATCAATTAGTCTTAAACAAAGATCCTCTGTAAAAAATGGGTACAAAATTTTAATAAAGATAACGTTGCTTATAGTAAATATAAAAATATCTTTTCGCTAAAAGCAAGTAATCGCAAATACAATTGTTTTTGAAAAAATAATGCACGGAAGTGGAGGTAGTATAGAAAGGTGCTCATATGATCATAATATCTCGCAAAAAAAGATCGTGTTGGATAGCACTAATCATTTAATTGTGGCAAAAAAAATCATATACTTGATGTAATGTATATTACTTCCTAAAAAAATAATAAATATAACAATATTTATTATAAAATCATGATATGTAGCATGTTTTTTTGAATTCTTGGAACGTAACCCATCTTTTTGTACTGGTTCTTTATCCCGTATAAGACGGATTCGCATAACGCTAGTTTTTTGGAACGTAACTTCCGTGTTATGCGAGGGTGGCCTGTATATTGCAGAAGTGTTACAGCAAGATAATTGATAAAATCTTGTGGTTTTTCTTACAGTCATTTAAGTTTTGAAAGAGTTTCAATTATTTTTACATTTAGAATTTAGAAACAGAAGATTATAGTGAAAAAAGATTTGTTTATTCTGTCTACCAACCTATCCACCTATTTATTCTCTACCGGTCCATTCTACGTACTCACATGTTTATCTGCCTACTTTTCCACCTTTTTACATGTCTACCAGTCTGCTCGCTACCAACAGCTTACCTGTATATCAGTTATTGGTCAATGGGTCCACCAGTCTTTCTGTCTACTTCTTTTCTACGCTTTCACCTGATTATCTGTTTACGTAAAAGGTACCTTTCCAATTGTTTAGCTGCCTAACTGTCTACATGTCTGCAAATTTTGGCCCGTAACTCCGAAATATCTTTTGGACTCTTGGCTAGACCTGTCTTTACGAAAAACTAATCAGCGCGTCTCTTCATTAATGGGATTCGAATGTTTTTTGAATAATTCAAATCGTTTGATAGGTGCTTCTAAAACATCGCCGAAAAAATGTATCTATACATACACCCACACACACACAAACACACACGTATATCTATTTTTTTAAGGTATAAAATGTTTGAACGTAAGAAACCTTTGAAACGTAAAGATATGCAATTTTTTTTTGTTTGTTATTGCTAGTAATCGCTAGTTAGTAGATACTAGTTATAGCTATAACGACCTTAGAAACAGGTAGTTATTGATAACACTAAATATAACATAAAATTCTGTAATAGAAGGTACATCATATATTATATCTGTAATATTATATCATATATTTATTATATCTTTTATAAATACATTTAATAAATAAGCCATATGTGTAACGTCTACTAAAATACAATAAATGTTTTTTACAATATTCAGCTTTGGTATAAGCAAATTTCTCCTCATTTGTACGTTAAAATAATTTCAAATAATTTTTTTCAATCGTCAATAAAATCTTTCAATTTTATATAAAGGCAACAGTTGAATATCATTCCAAATACGGGCAAAGCGCACATTCCCAGGCCTACTGCTCCTAAAAGCCAAAGTTGATGCTCCAATCTATCAGTCATACTGTGTATACAACCCTGAAAGAAGAAATTATATGAATTATATAAATACTAATAATGAAGCAAAAAAATAAAAATACAGAAGTCAGGGGCGTAGCGTGCATTGGCGGGGCCTCGTATCAAATTTTTTTGGGGGCCCCCTAAAGCAGGGCAGAATTTCCTCAATTTTTTTTATAAATATTCACTTATCATCAACATTCATCTATCTCTTTTCCAAAACAAACCTTACAAACGATTCAAATTCAATCTACACATTTATTAAATCATTTACAGCTTATGTTGGCTATAGTTTTTGATAAAGTTTCTGCTTCTATGAACAATAATGATCTGACTGCTGTTCCTGTATCATAGAAGGATTTAACTTCCCGAAAGAAATGTTTATATTTTTGCCAGAAAATGTTTGTTTACAACGATAGGCTGAGCCGATTCCTCGAAATTAGGTAAAAAGTGCTAAAAATTATTTTCGCCCTCGTTTCAAAATCAAGAACTGTTTGAAATATATCCCCCGGACCTCTTTTTTTTTTAAAAAAAGCATAAAAATTTGGAATAAATCTAAATTCTTGTTTTGCTAAATGACTCTAGTTGTAATAGAGCCTGACATTAGTCAGCATCAGGTTTTTAAGTGAGATCATTTGCTGTCCAACAAACATTCATAAATGCTCACTCTATGACCAAATTCATTGTACCTTGCTAAAAGTAGTTGTCAAAAAATGGTACAAAGAAGGGTTAATAAAACTGCAAGATCTTTTTCCTCAAAATATAAATCATAAATCACTTTTTACAAAAGTGTTTTAGATTTTTCTCATAAAAGCAATACTGAAGTGACTTTGCCTTGATATGATTTAAGATACTGATTTATCAAACATTACTGAATACTAATTCATGTTACTTAAAAAAATCATTCATTTCTTCAACTATATTCTAGCATGATATTCATCGCACAAAAATATATGCAACCAATAAAAAGAGCGTTTGGAAGATTATATAATGAAAGTAAGCAATATCTTATAGGCATATCAATTAGTTTAATTTGATTTAGTAACAGCACTTGCAACGGTAAGTACTGTAAACTAGTTGTGAGTGGTATTTTGCCCTAAGGCAAGTTACATTTTCGATATGTGTATCGACTTAATCAATAATAAATTAATTAATTTATGAGTGATTTATAGGTATTCCAAGTAGATTTGTTACACATTATTGAATATTGAACACGTGTCTAATACAACTCAGAGTATTTTCTAAAAGCAAATTTTCAAAATTCAATCATTTTCTATAATTGAACCAGTTTTCGCAGGACTATAATGGTTTAGTAAGTTTATTAAGACCAGGTACTCTATCATCATATCAAGTAAAACGTCTAATTTTAATAAACGTCGAAAAAGCTACTAACCTTTTGAAACTTTGATGAATTTTTAAAATGAAACGACTTGTCGTAGGGTTGTAATATATTAGTATCATCTATAAGACGAAACTAATCAGCACAATTTTAAACCAGAATCTTTCGAACGGTTTTTGAATTTTAAAATCGATTTAGAAGCGTGGGCTAAAACGTGGTCGAAAAGTTTTACACTTTTTTGCTGATTTCAAACCTATGGCTCGATCAATCGTTGCGCAAAACTAATAACCACTAGTCCTCATCGAGATACATGGAATGACTTTTAAATTTTTGAAATCGGTTCAGCCGCTTTTGAGAAAACGTCTACAAAAGTTAAAAAATCGGCACACATACACACACATACATTTTCCAAATTTGGTCTCATTTGATTCAGAATGGCTTGAAACGTCGAGAAAACATAAAATTAGCAAATCGGATTTTTTGACGAAAACAACTTCGGGAATTTAAAAATGATTTGTCTGCGTTTATTTGATGTTTAAACCAAATAAGGCAGCATAAATTAATAATGTTCATATTTATCTTGCATGACACAAATCTTCCATGCGTAGTTAAATATAACTTATAATTATTAATTAAAATTAGTAAAACAAGCCTATGTAAATGATTACCGTATAAGGAATATTGCTGGGATGGTCACTTTTCCCACACATTGGTATTTCTGTTTTACAACATGAATCTGGTACAAGTCGCTTCTCTAATGGCGTATGCATCAACCATGCACTTCTTCTCCAATCTTCGAAACTATTAGCTCCACAGCATTTCAACTAAAGATTAGATTACAAGAGAAACTTCATTTATAATAAAAACAATAAAAGTGAAAATTGAGGGAACTTATTGTCTATTAACCCTTTACGTTTCGGAATAAAGGCTAATTTTTTCCTGATCTATAATTTATATTTCAATGTGTTTATTGCAAATATCAAGATTATATTCTAATTTTTTAGTCAAAATGAATACATACTATAGACTAACAGCATGAATATAAATTCATTAATTGGTAATTTTGGCAATAAATTACTGTTTATTGTACTTAAATATTCGCTAGGGAAACAAAACAAAAAAATCCATAGGTCTGTAGAGTAAAATATTAGACTTGATAATTCTTAATTTTATAAATTAATATAAATTTTCCTTTGAGATATTTAGATTATAAATACCACTTTACATAAGACTCTATATATCACTCAAGCACTTTGAGAATAATTTTAATATTCCGAGTCAGTCAGAAAGTCAAGCTCGTTGATTAAGCTTATGTTTCTCGGTATAACCCAATAAATATATTAGAGCAAAAGAGTGTAATAATTTAATTATTGAATCTAAAAATTATTTTATTAGGTGCGCAATTAAGTTCTCGCTGTTTTTCGATAAAAATGTCTCTTTATTATAAAAAACTCTCAAATCTGATTCATACAAAGTATTGCTCATATCTAAACACATCTTTTGCCCATCTTTCTAGCAGAGCTCGAATAACCTTGGCATCAGAAGTGTTCGTCTTTTGAGGCTATCCACGAATCAAGTCATTTTCTGACGTTTTCATATGAGTTGAACTGCTGATCAGCCAGGCCATGTGCCATCGAACGGAACAAGTAAATATTGGACAGTGTAATATCTGGAGAATATAGCGGGTGGGGTAGGATTTTTCATTTGAGCGTTTCCAATAAGTTTTAATAGGCTTGGAAACGTGAGGCCCAGCGTTGTCATGCAGTAAAATCACTCTGCTCGTATTGTGGCCGTTTTTCGTGCAGTGCTCGTCTAAATTGCATCAATTAAGTTCGATACAGTTCTCCAGTGATGGTTTCGCTCGGTTTCAACAGCTCATAATAAATATCACCGACCTGGTCCCACTATATGCTGAGCATAACCTTTGCAGTGAATATTCGGCCGAACCGAGATTTTTTCCTCTTTGGATTGCTGTAATGTATTTATTTTTATCACCTGTCACGATGCGATGAAGAAACACTTCTTTTCTCGCCGCTAGAGCAATTGTTCACAGACGAAAAAACGACGCTCGACGTCTCTTGGCTTCAACTCACAGGGAACCCAAGAATCTTGCTTC
>NW_020537646.1:45547906-45629876 GCF_003426905.1 Ctenocephalides felis | reverse complement strand
AATGTATGAGTATGTGTATATGTATATGTATATGTATATATATATATATATTATATATATATATATATAAATATTTTTTTTGCTGGCCTCAAAGATTCGGTTAAGGTCGTTTATATGAATCTCTTTGACCTTGACCACATATAAATGACCTTGACCTTGACCGAATCTTTGAGGCCAGCAAAAACTTTCGAAAATTCCCATACAAAAATCGCGAAATTTACAAAAAGTCGATTTTCTCGTCTCCTGAGCGAAAAACGGACGAAATTTTCCCCCCTGTAACCCCCCGCTTGAAATTCGCAAGGACCCACAGAATCGAATGAGCCCACTTTCAACCCCAGTGTGAACATTTAATACTTTCATATCATCCCCCTGTGACCTTGAGTCCAATCATGATGGTCGGTCGTCGAAGAATGTCCTTCCAGTATTTGTCGTCGGACAATCTTGGTCGCCGTGGCCGAATCGGTTAGAGCGTTCAACTAGACCCGAAGGAAGCTGGTTCGAATCCGACAATCCAAAAATATATAACATTTTCAAATTCATCGACTCTAAATCTATCAAAGCCAATCAAAACGCGAAAGAAAACGGATTTTTTTAAAAAAAAAACGACTTTGGAATCAAAGATTTCAAAGATGGATTTATCCAAAAACGCATATGTATCATACACATCTCTCTTATTCATCATACCTCTACCCTTTTCTCTTTCCCCCGTTCTTCCTCTACCTTCGTCATCTCTCTCTTACAGTCAAGTGCGTAACCCTGAGTTTTTTGTTTTTCAGAAATATTCTAAGTGTCAAGGTCGAAATGCGCCACCTGAATTTAATATTTTGAACTAATATTTGATAATTATGAAAAACTATGAATTTAATTTTTGATGCCCTCTTCGGGATTTGAACCGAGAAACAACGAGCAACCGTAGTGGTAACTTAACGATCTCGGCCAACTGGTTATACACAAAGGTCTTCATTTGTAAAAATATAAAGTCTTATTTTAACCGTTTTAAATGAAAGATGTGTTTCCTAAAATATACCATTTCGAGTGAGCGAATGGTCGAGGTCGTAAAGGTACGGTTTAGGCCAGAATAACAGTTCGAGGATCGTCAGTTCGAACCCCGGTGTACAAGTACAAATAATTAAGATATATAGGTAAATAATTATTTAAATTTATTGAGTTTGAAATTTTTGGAAAAAAAATTCTGGAAAAAATTTTGAGGAAAAAAAATTTGGGGAAAAAAATTTTTTGGAAAAAAAATTCTGCAAAACATTTTTTCACCGAATTCAATTTTATTAAATTTTGGTAAAACCGTTTGGGAAAAAAATGTTACGAAAAAATTTTGGGTAAAAAAATTTTGGAGAAAAAATTTTGTGCTATCGAAAAATGCATACGAATGAATGAATGAATGTGCTGTTGAAAAACGCATACGAATGAATTATGGATGCGACAGCTGTCGCATATGTAGTAAACTGTTAGCAATAAGGTGCAGTTTAAACAAGTAAATATATAATAAATCTATACAATATATTATTCAAAAATTGGCGCGACGCAGTAGTCAGCTCAAACGTGTTCCTAGGCAGCTATTATATAATCAGGCATGCCTAAAAGATGAAAGTCGATAACAAAACTTACATTAATACCCTTTTGATATCAAGTTACTAGAATCACTCATAGGTTGCACAACCACAACGAACTTATAGGCTGTACCAAAATACCGCGTAATAAGAAGTCCGTGTAGTCGGAGGGATGTCGGATTTTTAGCTCCGTGTAGTAGGGGAACCGTGTACCCAGAGTACCGCGTAGAGCGAGGGTCTACTGTATATCTGTATAAATATCACATCATATATAAAGAAGCTTAGCGTGACTTGGCGGGGTCCCGTATCCAAATTGGTTTGGGGGCCCCCTTAAGAAGACTAAAGATTTTTTACAAAATATGAAACATGCATAAAATTAAACAAAAATTATTATAATCTGCAAATTTCCTGAAATATTTTCGAAAAACTGATTATTGAGCGATTATCGCTATAGTTTTTCTAAAGTTTGTACCTCTAGGGACAATAGTGCCAGCGTTGATAGACCGTCTCTAAAAAATTTCTTTCGGTAGTTGCTATTGGAACTGAAATGGCCAAGAAAAAAAGCATCCTGTTATCTAACAATAATTCGACGAGTTCCTGACGAGAAAATAAAATTCTTGAATTTACAATTTTAAACATGTTTCTAGAATCATCATAAATTGGTCAAAAAAATTACCTGAGATATTAGTCGACAAATTTCCGGAAGCGTTTATTATCAAAAACATCGACATTTTTCACTCACTTCAATCTTGTTAAAAAATCATGAACTACAGTTCGTATAGTCCAAAAAGTGACAAAACATTCACATTTTTCACTCACTTTAATCTTGTTAAAAAGCCATGGACTGTTATCCATGGTTTTTCACTCTAATCAAAACGCGTCATAACATCCACATTTTTCACTCATTTCAAACTTGTTAAAAAATTGTGGACCAATATTTTTTAATATGTGCTTTGTTCATTACTTATTTACTGACCGTTTTCTTATTTTGCAATCAAAATGAAAAACTCCCGGAATAATGTACTATCTTGAAATAGTGTACATTTACCTTATTAGTATTTTATGAATCAATTGTAGTCCACAGATTTTCAAATTGTAAAGTTTAAATATATGAATCCATTATATTTATTTATCTATGGTCTTACCAAACATCTTAAAATATTACAGATATAAGGTGATTTAATTACAAAAATCGTTAAATTGTGCATTTGAGACACATATACTTGTAATGGAATGATTTTACTACAAAATAACTATTGCGCAATCACAGTTTGATCGATTGTTTGAAAACAATTGTAGTATAGCATCAAATGCTATAACAGATGAAATCGAGTATAAAAATACAAACTAGTAAATTTCCTGTTATCATTATTAAAAGGCCAAACAGTATTCAAATTTTAGTGTAATTTACTAAACCTATCAATCCTAAATACATAAATTTCTTTAATAATTTCACTTTTAACAATGAACATTTTTTCTTTCATTCAATCATAAATACTGCCCTAAGATCACCAATATCACATAAAATTCATATAACAATTAATTACACTTAAAACTATAGACTAATTAAGAACTAAAAGGAATTCATTCAAAATTATTGGACACTTAGCTACATATTTCCATACTGGAACTATGACAAAGTCTTGGAGGTAGTTGAAAATGCCACTCCTCATTGGAGCACTGTCTGTTTGTTGAGGGTCTCAAATGGTCTTTAATCCCATAAGTTGTAGGTCTTTTATCCGGTTCTTGAGATAACATTAACCTTAGCAACTGAAACTACAAAGTATAATTGAATAAATGGTGAAATTATTAATATTTATCAAATAATTTATAATAAAGATTTAGAGTTTTCATCATATCTTGATCTTAATTTCATAAGAATTCTCAAAATGTTATAATATATTATAATATTATTATTTTCTACATAATTCTGTTCCTTGTACAAAACTTTACAACAATATATTAAAGCAAAAATCCATTAATTTTTTGTAAGTAAGTTACTTTGGTTTGTTTATCTCTAATCAAAATCATTCTCTTGTATCAGTTTCTTGACAGATGTCAAGAAGTTCGATGCATTTAGTCTGAAACTCCGATAATAAATAATAATGTTTTAAAAAACTTTTTGCTTTTTTTATTACCATTTGATTCTTTGTTCAAAGCTCTACTCAATGTTTGTTAAATTTGATGTTGAGATATATGAGTAAGTTCTTCTAAGGCAACACATCAAATAAAAGAAAGATGAAGACAGATTGAAAAATTGATCTTTAATTATTCCATATGTTTCAACATTAAATTTTCATCAGTGAGTATGGATATGGTATCTTAAATCAATAGATGTGAGCAAAGCACACACTTTAGCACTACTATTTTACACTTCTTTGTCTTTCACAAAGAGAATTTTTATGTTTACGGGTGGAGAAGGGGTTATGCTAAATAATTTAGGTATGATTTAAAATAAGAAAAATTTTATTTAACAATAAAATAAATATCAGTATCTTTAAATGAATCTTTTGTTTTTGAAATCATAAATTAAGTTCTTACTTCTAGTAAGAACTTAATTATTTGATTATATGTTATAATCTTTTTTTACCTATGATGTTATATTGTAGCTTATATTTTATGTTTATATGTTTTAAACCCGCCTTTGGAATTTTTTATTTGGCAATTTTCTCATCCAGAACACATTGTTTTATTACAAGTATAATTGTTGTCTTGTAACATAATATACATCATTAACTTCCCGTAGGGTAAGTTATTGTAATGGGCCGAAAATCGGAATTGAAAATTTTTACATTTCTCGACGTTTTGAAAGTTTCTGAACGTTTTGGCATACCTCAGAAAAAATGGATGTGTGTGTGTGTATGTATGTGTGGATACAAATTTCCAGTCACGTTTTAGGGCGCACGGATCAACCGATCTGAATGGTTCAAAAAACATCCGATTCCTATTGATAGGGAAAAGAGCTGATTAGTTTTTGGCAAAGGCAGGTCCAGCCGTTTCGGAGATACGGAGCAAAGAGTGCAGAAAATAGAAATCGTATTTTTGAGAGAACGGAGTGTCCGATTTGAATGATCTAAAAAACATTCAATTAGTAATGATTGGGAGAAGTGTTTATTAGTTTTTGGCAAAGGCAGGCCCAGCAAAAAAATTTGTCCCACTTTTTTTTTTTTTTTTTTTTTTTTTTTTTTTTTAAGTTTTTTGTATATCGAAAATATTTATTTTTAATTCAAATAAATAATTTCAACTCTGCAATTCAGTTTATATAATATTTATAAATATTAGACAATGTTACAATATTTATAATATTCTATTTGAAAACATTCAGTAATCCTCGAACATTTCGTTACGGTACGGGAAGTTCCAGCAATTTGCCTTAAGGCACGATGCCACCCACCCCACTAGTTTTCTAATGTATTCAATTAAAGCCCATACTTTTCAAAAACCTATGACAATCTGGGGCAAAAGATCTAAATCCGAGGCAAATATTGCTTTTGGAAAAATCCAGGACACGTATGATCACCTTTGTTTTATTCACTGAATTCTCAATTTGGTATGGGAAATATACGGAAATCTATTGAAAATATTTTTTAGAAACATAATTCAGTTTTGCAGCAGATCTACTGTTTTGTATTCTATAAATATTAATGGGCCAATTTTACCATAATGTAGGTATGCTCTGTTCATAAGTGTATACAATACACATAACTGCCAGGAATAGGTGTTACACTTGTTGTCATTTTCAAAAAAAGTGTGACTTTATCGTATTTATGTCAGAAAACAATAGATGTACAAAATCTCATTACTATATGTTTCCAAAACATGGGTATTTACAATATTTGTATTACGTAAAAATTAATATTCTTTACATTACCATTCTTTCAGATATACAGATATATGCGCTTAGTTCAATTCAAGAACTATAAATATATAATTTTTAATATTAAATATTGATATTGTAAACTTACCTCTTTATGGAATGTTTCAGAAAATCCATGTGGAAATTGTAGCTTTCTTATAGTCTTTAAAGTACTTATTCTCTCCATTTCAGTACCAAATTCATACAACAGTTCAAAATAAATTAGGCCCAATGAATAAATGTCAACTTTATAATTATATGCAAGTCCTTGAAGCTGCTCTGGTGACATGTACAAATGAGTCCCTTAAAAACAAATTGCATGATTTGTAAATATTAGGTAATATTGCTCCAAAATAATGGTAATATTGCTATCGAATTTCTCAATTCATGTAACATATAAATAATAATTATGTATAATTGTTTTTCTTATGTTATGTTTCAATTTACTTTATATCTAATTATTTTATGAATAATAATCTAACTAATTCATATTTAAAATAAATCTGTTTTATAAATACTATATACATTTTCTGTTAGAAGTACATACCAACTTGTTGAGTATGTTTATCACATACACCTGAGCATAATTCTATTTCACAAGGTGTTCTCTGATCTGCAGGTGTTTTCTGCATGGTTGTAACAAGTCCAAAATCTCCAATTTTTATTTGACCATCCAGAGAAAAAAATATGTTACTTGGCTGAAAATCACAATGTATATTTTTCAATTAGAACTGAAATTCCAATATAATGTAACTTATTGTATTATGTATGAACTAGTCTATCCTGTAGAACAGATGCAGTTATCATTAACATCGAGCAACCAAATTTTAAAGTTTTATTTATTATACAGATAAACAATTTTAACAACTATAAAAAACTTCTGGCCAATCCCCACCAAAAACTAATCAGGGATCAGAAAACTGCTTCAGATTTTCTGCCAAATAAGCGTAAGGGAAGGGGCGCATTAGCTCCGCTAGAAGTTTATATTATATTTTAAAGGTCTTTTTGGGCTGTCTAAATAATCGGACATTCAACTTGCAACGGACTTGTAACTTATCGAACCTATACAAATGTGCCCCTAATATATAAAATTACTTTTTGACATATTCATGAGAGATGAAACACTGACCATTTTATAAAACAACCAGGCTTTCTAGTGTATATATATATATCGTGAGGTTTTTTCAGATGGTAAAATACTATGATAAAATTGTTCTTGGGCATACACCCAATAGTTAAAACGATTTTATTGTAGAAAAATGTTTTATTGTAATACCATACGTTTCAGGTCCTGATTTGACACATCTTTAGTGCATACAAATAAATTAAAGAGAAAAACACAAAACATATGATATTACAATAAAAAAAAATCCGACACATATGATATTAAAATAAAAACAATTTTCTACAATAAAATCGTTTTACTTATTGGTTGGATGCTCAAAAACAACTATCATATATAATATATATATATATATATATATATATATGTATATATATATATATATATATATATATATATATTATGAGAATCAATTGAGAGTCCTCACTCACTCACGCATCGGAATACGGAATTGCGAGATGTACTATCCAATAAAAAACTCATTCTAAAACTTATATATTGTTTGATTTAAAATGACAAGAATTGTTTTTATTGTGCATCGTGAACAATTATTATTATGAAATAATTAGGATTACTACTGTAGGCGTATGGCAACGTCGCCGTCGTAAGGGTCGTGCCGGATGGCGCGTATGGATTGCTCAACAGGCAGTCGGTCCCGGGTTCTGGTCGCGATAAGTTATCTATGTACATAAACTGCTAATAAACTATTATTATAAATTATCATACACATTTCATTGGTAGTATACCAAAGTGGTGACCCCGACGTGATTTAGTGTGTGTGTGTTAATTTTAAATGAATTCTCGTGCGAAAAAGTTAAGTGCAGTGGAAAACATGAGTACGCCAGTAGTAGTGCCCCGCGATAACGTAAATTTGCCACATTTTTACGAGCAGGACCCAGAGTTGTGGTTTGCTTTAGCGGAAAGTGTGTTTGTGCACGCTAATGTGAAGGATGAAAGTTCAAAATTTCATACGGTCGTTAGTAAGTTGGACCCGCGGTATGCGTCAGAAGTTCGCAATATAATTCTGAAACCCCCTAAAGATAATCCATATAGTGCGTTGAAAAAGGAATTGTTGAAACGGTATGGCATTTCCGATGAAACAAAGCTACGCCAGTTGTTGGAAGGTCAGGAAATGGGTGATAGAACTCCATCACAGTTTTTACGGCACCTACGCTCATTAGCGGGTTCAGCTGTTTCAAAAGAAATGCTGAACCTAATGTGGTCGTCGCGATTGCCTACGCATGTGCAAGCATTAATATCTATACGGGAAAACAGTGACATAGATTCGAATGCGAAAGCCGCCGACAGAATTATGGAATTAGAGACAGCATCGGGTGCAACAACAATGGCGATTGCAAGCACATCAGCGCACGACGATTTTTACGGCAACCTCGCGTCAGAATTGCGGAACATGCGAGCCGAGATTTCTGACTTGAGAAAACAGGTAGAGGATCGACGAGACGGTTCATCCCTTCGCCGTAAGCGCAGATCGCGTACGCCCGCAAGTACTCGGTCAGGTTCGGAAGAGCGCGTACGAACGCTTTGCGAATATCATCGACGGTTCGGTCGGAATGCAATGAGATGTCGATCGCCGTGCGACATGCGTTCGGAAAACTCCGTGGGCCATCGTTATTAGCGGCAAACGATTTACGCCCAGAGAGACAGATAAGCCGCCGTGTTTGCCTAAGTGACAGAAAGAGTCAGGTGTCGTACCTGATTGATACGGGGTCGGACGTTTCAGCGTTTCCGCGCTCATTATTATGCAATCCAAATAGGAAGAGGATTGCATACCAGCTAGCCGCCGCAAATAATACGACTATTGCAACCTATGGTACGGTGGCAATGGTGGTTGATCTTGGGCTACGTCGCGACCTGTCATGGAACTTCATTATAGCAGACGTTACGCAACCAATAATTGGTGTAGATTTTCTCGCTTACTACGGTTTAATTGTGGATGTGAAAAATCGTCAAATAACGGATGCTATGACAGGATTAACGGCGCAGGCGGATATTGCAGCGGGATCAATAGCGACTATAAAGGTGGTAACTGGTTCAACAGCGTACCATAAGTTGCTTGAAAAGTTTCCTGGTTTAACACGACCAGACGGCGCTGTTAGGTTACGCAAGCACGCGACGCAACACCATATAGAAACCAGTCCTGGACCGCCGGTGGTTCAAAAACCTCGGAGATTAGCTCCGGACAGACTCATTGCTGCTAGAAAGGAGTTTGAAGCTATGCTGAAATTAGGAACGGCTCGACCATCGAAAAGTTGTTGGGCAGCCCCGCTACATATGGTTCCAAAAGGATGTGATGAGTGGCGTCCATGTGGCGATTATAGAGGTTTGAATGCGCGAACGAAGCCTGACAAATATCCAGTACGCCATATTCATGATTTCGCCCAAGCCTTAGACGGAAAAACTATATTCTCGACTATAGACTTGGTGAAAGCGTTTAACCAAATTCCGGTGGCGGAAGAAGATATTGCAAAAACCGCTATTACAACACCGTTTGGACTATATGAGTTTCCGTACATGACGTTTGGATTGCGCAACGCCGCGCAAACATTCCAGAGATTTATCGATGAGGTGTTGCAAGGGTTAGATTTTTGTTACGCCTACATCGATGACATTCTTGTAGCTTCGTCGTCCGAGGAAGAACATATGGCGCACCTAGAGACACTGTTTGGTAAACTTCTGGAATTTGGAGTGGTAATAAACCCATCTAAATGTGTGTTCGGCCAAACAAGTGTGAAGTTTTTGGGATATGAGGTGTCGGCTGAGGGTACTCGCCCCTTGCCAGAGAAGGTTGAAGCTATTAGGACATTCACAAAGCCAGCAACAACGCAAGAGCTGAGGCGGTTTTTGGGCATGCTAAACTTTTATAGAAGGTTCATACCAAATGCCGCTCAAATTCAAGCACCGTTGAATGAGTTTCTGCGTGGAGATCCGAAGAGCAAAACCCCGGTAGAGTGGACAGCGCATACGTCAGCTGCTTTTGAAGCGTGTAAGGAGAGTCTGGCTCAAGCAGCACTACTATCCCACCCACACGCAAATGCTCATTTAGCTATTTTCTGCGACGCTTCAGAACATTCCATTGGAGCCTCATTGCAGCAGCAGGTCGCTAACAGCTGGCAACCCTTGGCATTCTTTTCGCGAAAACTGAGCACAACGGAACGGAAATACGCGACTTACGATCGTGAACTACTTGCAGTGTATGAAGCGGTGAAATACTTTCGTCACATGGTTGAGGCAAGAACTTTTACAATTTTTACTGACCATAAACCAATAGTGTTCGCATTTGTCAAGAAGGATAGTCAGTGTTCGCCTCGTCAATTCCGATATTTAGACTTTATCGCCCAATTTTCGACCGATGTACGTCATATGTCGGGAGAGAAAAATGTTGTCGCCGACGCATTATCGCGGGTGGAGTCTTTAAGAAGTGCCGAAATAGATATGAAGTTATTAGCAGCGGAGCAGAGAATAGATGAAGAAATAGCTAAGTTGCGCACCGAAAACAACACGTCGCTCAAACTGAAACTTATTCGATTTGAGGACCAAGACGTGTCAGTCTTGTGCGACATTTCTACGCGAACAGCTAGACCGTATGTTCCAACAAAGTTACGGCGGGCGGTGTTTGATAGCTTACACGGATTGTCACACCCCGGTATGAATGCTACGATCAAGCTAGTTACACAAAGATATGTGTGGCCGTACATCAAACGGGATTGCCGCGAGTGGGCTCGATGTTGCGTCGCATGTCAGCGTGCAAAAGTCAGTAGGCACGTGCAGGCCCCAACTGGACAATTTGAACTTCCATCGGGTAGATTTGAGCACGTGCATATCGATATAGTGATAATGCCATTGTCAGAAGGATATCGGTATTGCCTTACATGCGTCGACAGATTTTCGAGATGGCCGGAAGCAATTCCAATCAGAGACCAAGAAGCCTCCACCGTAGCGCGAGCCTTCTATTCTAATTGGATTGCAAGATTTGGTATACCGCTGCGGCTGACGTCGGACCAAGGAAGGCAGTTCGAGTCACGAATATTCAGTGAATTAAATCAGCTGCTTGGCACGAGTCATTACAAGACTACGGCATACCATCCCGAAGCCAATGGGATGGTTGAAAGATTCCACCGCCAGCTCAAAGCAGCTATCAGATGCCATAGCAGTGAAAGATGGACAGAAATATTACCGACGGTTATGTTAGGAATTCGTGCAGCATGGAAAGAGGATCTGCAAGCTACTGTTGCGGAAATGGTATATGGCGAAGCCTTGCGATTGCCTGGACCAATGCTACACGTAACACCGACGAGTAATTACGGCGAGAGAAACTTTGTAAATAACCTGCGGGACCACATGCAAAATATATGCCCCATCAACGGAACGCGACATGGCCAGAAGAGAACATTTGTGTTCAAAGATTTAGCGACTGCGGAGAGCGTTTTCGTTCGAAACGACGGCCCAAAGAGACCTCTGCAGAATCCATATGAAGGTCCCTTTGAGGTAAAGTCCAGATCAGCAAAGTCTTTTGTGGTATGTATGCGTGGCAAAGATGTCACCATATCTATCGACCGTTTGAAGCCAGCATACACACTAGCACCAGAAGAAAATGCTGAATCCGTTCCGTCGCAGTCTAATGAGATTCCGCAAACAATCCAGCGAGAATCTGACAACAACAGCAGATCTCAGCCGTTGAGCCCGACAGAGCCTGAGCCAGTTGCACAACCAAACTCTTCAACAAGACGAGGACGCCGAGTTCGGTTTCCGGATTTTTGGCAGGCCGGATTTTCGTGAACTTCGTCACTAGAGGGGGAGTACTGTAGGCGTATGGCAACGTCGCCGTCGTAAGGGTCGTGCCGGATGGCGCGTATGGATTGCTCAACAGGCAGTCGGTCCCGGGTTCTGGTCGCGATAAGTTATCTATGTACATAAACTGCTAATAAACTATTATTATAAATTATCATACACATTTCATTGGTAGTATACCAAACTACAATTACATTGTCCACTTAAGATGACACAAAATAATGTGTCGAAACGTATGGTAACAATAAAAATGTTATAACTTCATATAAGTTTTTAATTGATGTATTGCCCTGAAGACTGATTTTCACATATCTCATCATCAAAATTATTAAAATTTTAACATATATATAAACTTTTCTACATTCGACGCATTGGCTGTTTTATTCAATTCAATATATATATATATATATATATATATATATATATATTAGGGTGGTCCTTAAAATGGTCATTTTCGAATTTCCTTGCTCCCAGGGGCTTAAATGGTTCAAAATAGATAAAAAACAATTCTCTGAAAGTTTTAGCTCTTAATATTAACGTTTAGATAGAGCGCAATTCAATCAAAGTTTTGTATGGAAATAGCATGGAAAAATTTTCAAAAATTTTAAAAATGTTTTTTAGATGTAATTTAGTGAACAAATGAATAAATAAAACTCATTCATATGTCGCTAACTTATACCTAAAACATTTTTTTTTAATTTTCAAAATTTTTTCCATGCTCTTTCCATACAAACTTTGATTGAATTGCGCTCTATCTAAACGTTAATATTAAGAGCTAAAACTTTCAGAGAATTGTTTTTTATCTATTTGGAACCATTTAAGCCCCTGGGAGCAAGGAAATTCGAAAATGACCATTTTAAGGACCACCCTAATATATATATATATATATATATATATATATATATGATTATTTTTAGTGTGATTATTACCTTTAAGTCCCTATGAATTAATCCTTGTAGATGAACATATTCTACTGCATCAACAATTTGTTCAAAAATTGGCAATATTTTATCTTGCCTTTCAGAAAGTCTATTATATATAAGCCATTCTTTCAGACTTTGCTTTTGACATAATTGCATTTGAATATATAAGTAAACAGTTGGAAGGGTATCTGCCTTCCTAAAATTATTAGTCAAATCTAAAGACATTGGACGTCTGTGAGTTTTCTTGGTGTTAGTGTTTTGTTTATAATCCTTTCCATTAGAAATTAATATGCTGTTATTTCCTAAAAATGATTGAGTTTCTCCTAATAACCGCTTTTTATCTGAGCTACAAGTAAAATTATCTGGGATATCAGGAACAGTATTTGGATATTTAGTAAAGTTATTATTTCCATTTATTTTGTTGATACTTTCATCTTGCGTGTCACTTTTGAAAACAATGAAGCTATCAGAGCAATCATCATTTAAGCTCTTTGTCTTCAAAATGTTGCTATGCTGATATGAACTAACATCAGATATGAGTGAGTCAAAAACCTCATCCCTCACAGGATCTTTTAAAAATAGGTGATCTTTGACAGAAGCTTTGGTACTTGTGAATACAGGAGCATGTTTGGAGTAAGTCGGAGAAGGAGTTTCAATGTCAACAGCAGCTGATAAAACATCTCTGCAAATCATAATTTTTAATAATAAATCATTTAATAAAATTATAAAGTTATTACATTCATATCAAAAAAGATTTTTTTTTTCACATTCTTATTCTAAATATTGTAAAAATTAGATAAAAAGCAAAAGAAAACAATGAATGCTATAGACAAATTACTTAGTAAAGGACAAATATCAACAACCATTGTGGACAAGTCAGCATTATGAGAACAAATTTTTTTTACTATTATTTACTTAAGTTATGGACACAATATTAATTTGTTTTGTTTTCACAATATTGTACAACTTTTTTCCTAAATAAACTGGCAATTAACTAGTTACCTATTTTTTGCATTATATAAAATAACCACAAAAACTTCCAAAAAAAATTAATTCAATACATAAAAACTATTTACATAAATAATATAGTAATCAAATAATTGTCGTTTTTTTTAATCAAACACTGACTATAAAATATATTTTTTCTTAGATTATATTTAATTAGATCATGATGAAAATAATAATAAGATATAATTACTTGAATGCCATTGCTTTGTCAGTTTCTTGTTGCCAACCAACTGGAGGAGTTTCTGTCCAAGCTTGAAAATATCGAACAATATTAGAATGCTCTAATTTAGCAAGAGTTTTAACTTCTCGCATCACCTTTTCTCGAGATTCATGTCTAAGAATATTTGAACTTAAAGTTAATTGACTTCATACAAATATTTTATTGAATTATGGTAATATATATTAATAATAACCTGTTTGGCAAAGTTATGCGTTTTATAGCATAATTACAATCATCAATTTTGTTTTTAGCCTCAAAAACAATTCCAAAACCTCCTTTTCCTAAGCAAGCAAGCGGTTCAAAATCAGCCAAAAATCTTGATGAAAAAGAAGTTTCTGAATAATTAGAAGGTGTTGTGCTCATGGATTCAGACACACTTCGACCTGTAGTACGTCTGTCTTCAGGTCCAGGCCCTGGTAGTAATAATGCAGTTTTACTTAGCTTATCCTCATTCTGGAAACAACAATATTTGAACAATACAATATATACTTATTTATTCAAATTTCATTCAAAATCATTATTACTGGAGTATGAATCGATTCATGATTAGTTCTCCTTGTAACCAGCAAGTTCAATACTAATGCTGAGGTCATCGAGATAACAAGAACTTCTTTCCTAAAAATATTATAAAAAAATACTTATTTTATAAATACAGTGTATTAATATATAAATTATCATATGATGCAGATTGGAATATAGAAAATCTAATATTAGTTCAGTATGCTATACATCTATGAGTGTAGAATACTTCAAAGTCACACAACTATTATTACATATTAGCAAAATTTATTACCATAGGTATGCTCTTGCATTGATTAATGCATAAATTCACTAAATCTTTATTAGCAATCAAAATTAAAAATTATTAATATAATCTACATCTACAATATCTACAAAAAATCAATGTGAAAACACATACCACCAAAACCATAGCGACACAATAACTATATTATTAGAATTATCATCATCATCTTCTTCAGAATTTTCTTCATCTGGTAATTTTCTATCTATACTCATATTTTGTTTATCACATAGACCAGAATTATATTTGGATAAGTCTTGAGTTGTGTATAAATAGTATCCATTACCTTTAATAAATATCCCTTTTTATTAAATTGAACAAAAGTAGTTAATGCGACATTTTTTTGAACACTAAGAAATATTTGTTTGATTATTAAAACCAAGGAAGTTTGAATACATTATAAATTATTAACATTTAAAAACTGATATTAACAATTCCTTTATCTTATATATGAAAATGAATAGCAAAATGTGTTGCTAAGTGCATGACTCAACAACACCTGAACCAATTTGGCCAATTCTTTTTTAAAAATGTTTGTTGAAGTCCAAGGATGGTTGTTAAGGCGAGAAAAAATCGAATAATTGCCGGGAAAACCCTAAAAACAGCACTTTTCTTTTTCACATACAAACGTTTTCTAACTAAAACATATAATCAATTCGAGCTTTAATTTTTTTATAATGCGTAGATAAATAAGGTGAATTAAAGAATTTATAAAGGTGGACAGGTAATTTGGAGGATTTGTAAAATGGTAGAGAAAAGAACTGGTAGATAAATGAATATGTTGACAAATAAACAGGTTGACAGGTTAATTGGTAGACATGTAGAACAGGATGACAGGTAAATTTGTAGGCCGGTAAAATGGTAAATTGATAAACAGGTTGATAGGTAAATTAGTAGACAAATTGATAAACAGGTTAATTGTTCAACTGGTAAATTATTGAACAGGTCAATTGGTAGACATTTAGAACGCGATGACAGGTAATTTGGAAAGCAGGTAAATTATTTGACAGGTAAAATCGTGTATTGATAGGTCTATAGGTAAATTGGTAGACAGGTAAATTGAATGACAGATGAATAGGTAGAGGTAAGTTGGTGAAAAGGTAATTTGTTGGATAGCTGGTGGACAGGTAAATTGGAGGATATGTAAAATGATAGATTGATTGACAAGGTTTTAGGTAAATTCATAGACAAATTGTTGAATAGGTAAATTGTTGAACAGATAGTAGTAACGTTAAACTAAATGTAACAAATACACATCTTTATCAACTATTTATTTTAAACTAAATCACGGCAAAGTGTGAACGGGTACAGCTAGTTTTTAATAAAAAAGCTATTTAAACAAAATTATATATTTAAAAAAGGTACGTAAAATATAATATACTCATTTTTTATTAGAAATAAAGAAATTTTTAATACCAGTTTAAAATTGCAAAAAAAAAACTGCAAAACAATAAAATTGGGAAAATAAAACTGTATCCCAAGAATAAAGTTTGATCTTTCAAATAAGTATAGAATAGATAGTATTTAATTTACCATTTACATATTCAGTGCCATATAAAACGGACAATGCAGTAGTTTTTCCTTCTACACCGATATCAGAATCAAATATAACATTATCATCTTCCATTAGTGCTAATGCATTTCCACTAGCTGGATATGGTTTCCAAGGAATTCCCAAAAGCTCTTGAGACTTAACTACCTTAGGTATTAATTGTTGTAGTTTTACTGATTCTTGAATGTACAATTGTTTCTTATGCATGCCTACGTATAATGAAGGTGAGAGATGGATGCTGTTGCTTGACCAAGTTGCCCCGCTGAAGAGATTTACTGACTGAAGAGATTGATGTTGCTGTCGCCAGGCACTCACTATTGGAGAATCAAACTGAAATTATATCATATTTGTTCAGATTAAACAATATTTTCACATAAATATTTAAAAAATATTCATATAAGTAAAAGAGTAATTAAATATTTTATATTACCTGTCTCCTTGTCATCAATTTACTTAAATATTGTGTCATTAAGAATAAGATATATTTTTCAGAACAAAATAATCATATATAAAGCGTATAAAGCAACCCATAATCTCTTATACCAGGCACCCCTGCCTGTCTGAGATATGGATATATATGAAATGTATATATTGCTAAATAAAAAAAAAATAAATAAAAAAAAATCAATCGTTAATAAAATTAATAGCTACTACCTATGTTTCGTTCTAGTTGTATCATTGAATCAATGTGAATGATTTCATAAAATGACTATAATTTAGAGATTTGAAAAGATTTTTTTTATTATTTCATGTGCTCATAATTTAAAATACACAGTTACATAAAATCGTCTTAGATGTTACTAATTTTTTTTTTTACAAAATGCCAGCAAGTATTTAGTAGGGTTTATTGATTTTCAAAAACCGGCTTTTTGACGAAAATTAAGAAAGTCAAAAACCGGCTTTTAGCGGAAAAAATCGGTTTTACTGTATAAATGAAAAATGACAAATATACTAAATGGAAGCAAGCGTTTTGATACTTGGAATCATATCGGTTCAATAAAATTTGGAATTATATCAGTCTGTCATAGCTCCAAGAAAAGTTCTGTGTTATATTTTGTATAATGTATATATTAATTTAGATTATTATATTAATTTAGATCAATGCGACTTCTTGTTGAAGGAGTGAATTGCTTTACTCAAACATAAAAAAAAGAGTTTTTAGCCCTAGAAGCTGCAAATAGAAGAAAAATTTTTTCAGGATTATTATATCACGCTTTATCGATTAAGCCTAGTTCAGTTGTAAGTAAGAGAGTATTCTCTATTTCGGAAAATTTTGTGAGTAAACAAAGAACACTTCTAAATAACAAATCGATGGACATCTTCAACTTTTAGCAATCATATTTTATTCAACCAAAAAATAATTAAGTATTTGAAATTAATTAATTAAAATTGTTCGGAATAGAATAAATTTGGGGTTTTGTTTAATTGATTTTAAAACTAAAATTGACATTAACAAGTATGCATCTATTTTTTTTTATTTTATTAAGTTTTTTATTTAACATTGTATTATTTTTATTTATTCTAACTCTTTTCCCAAATATTTTTTTTTTATTTGACTAATATATACGTTCTCATATATTCAAGTCTATAACGGCACTAGTGCGAATAATAATTGTTTCACTCAAATGTTTCTCCATTCATGATTTTCATTTCTTTAAATAAAAGCGATCTTTTGTCGAATTTATCGAATAAATAGTTAGGTAACACATTTATATACCACAAACATTTAAACAAATAAGATTTTATTAAACATTAAGAAAATCTTCTAAAGTCAATTTTATTCTATCTTCAGAGAATTTCGTTATATATAAACCATCCTATAATTTTACAAAGACAAATCTAGATCTTACAATATTTTCTAAGTCTATATAGATGGAAATCCTTTTTAACTTTATTATATTTCAAATATGCTGTCAAAATGTAACCTCTGATTTCATAACGATTCTACTTTGATTATGCAATCTAGAAAAAATTTTCTTTGAAAACATGATTTGTTAATTTCATTAATAATTTTATATTGAGGTGTACTTCCACGTCATTTGTAAAAAAACGGATATGAAAAAACTGTTTCTATATGTTATGTTATTTCTGACAAATTAGAGACAACTATTTTTAAACAATGTGTTTCAATATTGAATAAACATATACGATACATAACGAATCAAATAAAAATAATCTTACCTTATGTTTCCAAATGACATTGCTGGGATTATCTCGACTGACTGCACATAGAAGTCCTTCCGGTACAATAACTTTATATTCAATATCAACAGGGACTATATCATGGCTTTTAACATTCCCAATACACTGAGTGGGAGATACAATTTCCAAATCATGCTGCGCCACGCTAAAATTCCATCGTTCAGTTCCGGAACGTGGGTCCACAGCCCTCACAGTTTGTGTAATTCTTTGCAATATAAGAACCTGAAATTATTCATTTGAAACTTCAATAGTAAAATTCACAGAAGAAGTATTATAGTTTGTCATATTACATCTTCATTATGATTATTCGAATCATCATCTTCAGATGTTAATGTTAAATTTGAACAACCTTGCATTGTACATTCATAGAGAATATTCCCCGTTTTTCTAGAAACTCCATAAGATCTAGTTTCTCTCCCACCTGTTTAATAAAAATACACAAATTAATTATATAAATTATTATAAATATGTAGTTTATGGTATGCATGTATATGATATACTGCTAATATGATAATAGAAGTTTTTTTAAAGTACTTTTCATATCTTTTGGTAGGATTGATACTAAGATTTTTACAATATAACACTATAAAATATATTTTCAGTAAAAATCAAAAGCTTGCAAAGACAATAATGAATGAGAAAACAGCCTACAAACAAGTACTTATTGTTTACAAACAGTATACATACAATTACTTAAGATTGTACAAATTATAATAAAATAAGCATTGAATAATAATTAATTCTGTCCATTTGGTTCTGTGATTTTAAGGGTGATTAAATGCACAAAGACAATGGTTAAAATAATTTCCAACTTGATTCAGAAAGTTAAAGTAAGAAATCTATTGATAACGTATTTCTTGATACATGTATCTCATAACAGATTTAGTTGATAGCTAACATTGATTAAATTAATTATTCATAATTTTTTGTATTGTAATACTAAAATTTTTAAGCAAAAGATCTTATTGCTTTTTATTAACTATCGGTCCTCTTATATTTTTTCCCGATCTAATGAAAATAGTTATAAATTCCAATGGTTTACAGTATCATTAGTTTAAACACTTAATTTATATTTATATATATATATATATATATATATATATATATATATATATATTTTATTGCAAAATGTTAAAATCAAATTCTCAAGTAATTGCTACACAACATTGGTGTTGCAACAACTCTCTTTGTTAATTTCAGTATTTAAAGAATAATGTACTTGAACTATGGCAATAAACACTGAAGCAAGTCTTTTATTCATATATTTTTTTTAATAATATTTTTAAATATAAAAGTGATAAAATGAAAAAAGTTTTACACTAAAAGGGTTATGAAAAATGTGTCAACCATGTCAAAAGTAGTTGACTTTTACAGGTTCCAGCATTAATTTTATTTACCTGCTATGACTAAATCATCAGAGTATCTATATGAGGAACTTAGTAAACTATCAGCAGTCACAGGAACTGGTACTATACTATCGCCATCAAATTTGTACAGCCCCCCACTCAATGATGGAATCATACGCACCCATTGACCATTGTTAGTTAGCTGCATAAAGAAAATAAGAAGCAAAACATTAACGTTACATTTTATTAGCATATTAGAAATAAAATAAATAGCTATTTATTAGTAAAATAATTATTAATAATTATGAATAAAATAATAAGTTACAAAACATTGACCTTTTTTTCAACTTGGAAAAAAATATAAATTTTATAAAAGTCTATTCATAAACATTTACTAAATAATATAAAGCATAATATTCATAAACAAATATTAAATAAAATTTGCTGCTTTGGCAAATAAAAAGTCATAGGCATTTATTCGAACAGAGTATTTATTATATATAGTTATCATTTCCACATAGTCATTGCATTTCAGAAGCAAATATAAAAAAATCTTTGATACAGTGGAATAATAATTTTAAAATTTTAAAAGCTGTATCTAATTCAGAACTGAATTAGCAAAGTGACATTATAACCTCAGAAGTGAAATCCTAATAAATTCATAGTTTTATTTTTGCTGATTATTATTCATTTATATTATATTTGTTTTTTGAACAGTAAATTTAAAATTTTTGTCAAATTTAATTATTTATATCCATAAAAGTTATGTATTATTAAATGAAAACAAAATTATTTAGAATATATATATATATATATATATATATATATATATATATATAAAGAAAAAATTCTAACATTTGCTCAAAATATTCAATTTTTTATACCTCTAATCTATGAATGCTGGATGATAACATTGGTCCGGGTCCTGTTGAAACACTCCATTGCAATTTCCCATTATTTTGAGTATCAAGGGCTGATAGTTTTCCATCCAATGTACTCACAAAAATAAATCTTAAAAAAATGAAATCATGTC
Organism: Ctenocephalides felis; assembly: GCF_003426905.1. Lineage (NCBI taxonomy): Eukaryota > Metazoa > Arthropoda > Insecta > Siphonaptera > Pulicidae > Ctenocephalides > Ctenocephalides felis. Next base: position 45,609,437 of record NW_020537646.1, on the reverse strand, counting down.
TCAACATTATATGTATATATATATATGTATATATATATATATATATATATATATATATATATATGAAGAATTTTATAATTTTTATTTATTTGATGCCAATCGTCTGTATACAGTCAATTGTATAGTTAATAGTTACATAATATAATGTAATTATGAGTAAAACAAATATTAAGATGTAATTATGAACACATTACACTGAATTCATTGCACAAACTATATTTCATTAGATTACAGACGATGCTTAAACTTCAGTGTAAAATCTTACAGTGAAAGTGTTAATAAAATAAAGTTTGTTCAAAAAATTAAGTGTAGTGCATTCATTATTAAATCTTGATATACGAGGTGTGTTCAAAAAGTACCCGGAATTACTAATAATTAAATTTCGCGGGTCTGGAGTGTCTGATTGTCAAAATTTTTTTTTATTGTGTTGGTATACATGCCCCTAAAGTATGATGAAATTTTCAGCTATATTCACTGTTTACTTTGTCTGTGGTAGTCGCTAAGGTTCGACGTGTTTTTCTGAGCTCGGCGATTTTTACAATGGAAGAATTGAAAAGTCAAAGAATTTGTATTAAATTTTGCGTAAAAAATGAAATAAAGTGTTGCAAAGTGCAAAAATTCACCAGATATGGCTCCGTGTGACTTTTTCCTATTCCCAAAGTTGAAGAGACCCATGAAAGGACGGCGGTTTTCCTCGATTGAAGAAAATCGCTGAGAGTGCTCAAGGACATATCAAAAAGTGAATATCAAGGGTGCTTCAAAAATTGGAAAAAACGCTGGCATAAGTGTATTATATCTGGGGGGGACTACTTTGAAGGGGACCACATTAATGTAGACGAATAAATAAATATTTTTTTGAAAAAACGAAAATTCCGGGTACTTTTTGAACAGACCTCGTATATATTAATTTATCACTATCAATCGAGTATATATTGATAACTTTTAACTACATATTTCATTTCAAATGTCAGTAAAGTTAGTTTAATTAATAATGGTATAAATAATTAAATCACAAAAGAAAATAAATCTGATGTTTGTTCAAAATGAAGAACTATTAATATTTGTTTATTTATATGCTACAATACTTGCTGCTTTGCTCAACTGCAGACTATACATCAAGTGACATATGTTATAAAAAAAATAATTTATATAATTGAGTTATTTTTTCATATATATTTATCATTTAAGAAGGATTTCTGCTTTATATAAGTACAAAGAAAATATTTGCGAAACTATAACAAGGTACTCATAGTATTAAGCAGTCTGATAATGTTTTACTACTCAATTTGATATCTGTTTTCCTGTACACAACTTTTTATGTCACATTTTTTTTAGTTTCCATTAATTAATAAAAATTACCTTCAAATCAATGTTCGACAAATGCAACCCAAATTTTTTTTTTTTATTTATTTATTTATTTGATATAATTCGTACATACTGTATCTCAGTCAGACAATTGTTCTGTAATCTCTCATACCAGAACAATTGTACGACTGAGATACAGTGTGTACGAATTATATCAAATAAATAAATAAATAAAAAATTTAAAAAAAAATTTACAATCTACAACATTTAATTCGCTAAAAATAAATATTTTATCATTTAATCCTGCTGTATCAAATTATTAGTAGTGCAAATGACTTTACTAATTAAAATCATTAACAGCAAATATATAGTTTTCAACCATAGACGGAAAAAAATTACTAAAAAATAACATAACAATAAAGGAACATTTGAAAAATTTCAATTTAAAAATTATTGGGTAGTTAGGATATATATATTGGGTAGTTTTGTCGATGTTGATACATATTTGAAGTATTTTGCAGCCCAGTCGTCAAATTAAAAGAAGATTAAAATAGATTTTTTTTTAATCCATTACTTATAGCATAGTTATGAATTGATTTGGGTTTCTAGAATTATATATATGTTGATTAACCCTTTTGTGTATATATTGGGAACTTTCCCCAATGTAACAACTATTGCAATCATTGCAGTGCAACCTGGAAACCGAATCAGTAACCCTATCAGCAAGAGTTTTTGATTTAAGAGCAGAAAAAAGGCAACTCTGAACGTGTTGTCAAAACTAAAACTAAAAGAAAATCTTCAGAGACAAATAACTTTTTTTATAAAATAAGAAAAATTGCTTAAGAAAGGTAAACAAATAACACCTTTATATTTATCTAAAGAAGACGAATTTGATTTTGAACAAGAATTGTTAGTATATAAAGAACTGTTTAAATTGTTATGTAAAAACTCTAATCTATTTTTAATGATGTTATTGACTAAATATGACGGATAAGAATTATTATTCAAAACAGAACAAATTAAAGTTAGGTTTTTTCCCAAAAAATCTCATTACTTAACAAAATGCCCTGTCTATTAAAGAAATAACAACTGAAACTTTGATAGATCGAGAGTGATAGGAAAAATAATTTAAATATCGTCCTGACCAAGTTGGTTTTTGGAACCAGTCAGTGAAGACGACATAGTTGTTTCTAATAAGTTTTAAGTCTAGGAAACTAGTAGAGTTACTAACCGCAAGTTCACAAGTGAACTGCATATGCTTATTAAACGAACAAAAGTGTGAGATATATAATCCTTATCTAAACAAAAGAGGATGTCATCAACATATTTATAGCAAAAATAAGGTTGAATTGGAAGATTAGTCAAAATAAGGTTTTCTAAAATTTGTCATGTTAAATCAGCTACAGGAGGACTTTTCTATTTTAATCTTCTTTTAATTCGACGATTGGGCTGCAAAATACTTCTACTTTATATATATGATGATGATGAATGCTCTGCCGGTCCGTGAGCTGAGTTAAACTCCAACTCGATTCAGGGAAGAAGTAGTGTGAGAGTTTTTCCCATTTCCATATATATATATATATATATATATATATATATATATTAGTTTTATACAGCCTGAACTTTCTAGATTCCGTGTTTCAGTATTTTCATAGTTCCATATAATTTTTCACCAAATTTGGTGGCAAAGTTTTTACTAATTGTAAGTCACCCACGCAAACTATTTTACATATAACTTGTGCATAACATATATTTTAGAAACTAGCAAATAATACCTTTTGCTGTCAGCTGATTCTTCAGAACAGTGGGGCAATTTCTCTAAATCTGCTTTAACTATTATCGCATTTAATACAACTAGTGAGGTTAGGAAAACAGCGTAAATTATGCAGGCACCATATGACGACACATTTCCCATTTTACACCCACAAATTTGCACAAGATATTTCCCAAACTGATAAACATGTCCCTCATTTAGGTTGAGGATTAATTTACTATATTTTATTACTTAATATTGCGTTTTTGGCGTCTGTTTATTATGAAAAATCATAAATGTCGTATGACAAGTTGGAACTTGTTGAGTTTACGATGGCACTGCGCAACCTCTCGCTTATCTGTCTAACTAAAAATGTAATTTAGCGATTGGTTTGGATATGTGCTCATATGCTCATAATATATCATAGATAAATAAGTATTTTTAAATTTAAAAATTTGAGAGTATTTTGAAATTTTCAAAAAAATCAGATATTTTCGAAAGTTTCCAAATTTAAAAAATACGTTTCTTTTAAAAATAATCCAAATTCTTTTAAAAAAATTCAAACTTCTAAAAAAAATTCAAAATTTCGAAAAAATTTCTAAATTATCAAAAAAAATCAAAAATAAACAAATTTCTTATGAACATACAAAAAGTTGTTTGTAGAATACGCTCGTCCATATAATATATATTCGGAAAGACTAGTGAGGCGCATCGTGCCTTAAGACAAATTGCTGGAACTTCCCGTATCGGAATTAAATATTCGAGGAATGAAAATAATCAATAATTGTTTTGAATAATTACAAGTAAATTTAGAATAGTAGTAAGTTTAGAATTTTTTTCGAATTTTTGAAATTTTTTTAGAATTTTGAAATTTTTTGGGTTTTATTTTGAAAAACATATTTTTTAAATTTTGAATTCCGATTTTTTTTGAAAATTTTGAAATATTCTCTAAATAATTTTTTTATTTTCTTTAAATATTTCAATTTTTCAAAATTTTGTTTTTTTTTAAATGAAAAAATTCGAAAATTTGAATTTTTGAAACTTCGATTTTTTTTGAAAATTTTGAATTTTTTTTTTTTTTGAAAATTTTCAAAACTACTAAATTTTCTGTAAATGCATTATTTGCACACCGTCTACTCAAGCAAAATGTTTTTTGAATTAATATAATCATCGGATGATCCGTTCTCTCAAAAACTGCATAATAGTTTTTACACCTTTTGCGCAAAATCTCTATAAAATATCTGATAAATTGATGTACATATGTCCAATAAACATTTTTAACCGCCAAATGACATTTTTTTAACTTATTTTTATTGAGAGTCTATAACTGCTGAACCTGCCTCCCCAAAACTTTAATCAGTTCTTCATCTTGTCAATACAAGTAAAATGTTTTTTGAATTATTAAAATCGGACGCTCCGTTCTCTTAAAAACTGAGTTACCGTTTTTGGCACTTTTTGCCCCGTATCTTCGAAACGGCTAGACCTGCCTTCGCCAAAAACTAATCAGCACGTCTCCTTATCAATACGAATCGAATGTTTTTTTAATTATTCAAATCGGTTGATCGTTGTCCCCAAAATCGTCGACGAAAATTTGTATCCGCATACACACATATACACATACGGCCATTTTTTAAGGTATGCCAAAATATTCAGAAACGTTTGAAACATAAAGATATATAAAAATGTTCATTTTCGATTTTTTGGCAATTACTATAACTTACCCTAAGGGCACAACAACAAAGAAATTGAATAATTTTATTTTATAAATGAGTAGTATTCGTTTTATAAATTATTTTTCCAAATTTTAGCCATAAACGTGCTGCTTACAAAGAAACAACAATCTCACACAACAAATTATTACAGATGAACAGATTTTATAAAAGTATTCATTCGTTTCTTATATGTTTTTAATTAACAATGCAGTATTTACATACTCCCAGAAATACTATAATTTTAATAAATACATCATTATAAGTTGAGGCAGTAAATAACGACAGAAAATAACATCTCAGGATCCCTGTTGCACAACATTGCAATCTTTCATTAACCTCTTGCACACATTATTACATGACCCGCCGTTTGAAATGCCATTTCAGCCATTTGACAATACAGTAATTTCTTTTCCCAACTCTTAATATTGTAACATTGTTTGGCAAAATATGAACTGGACTCAAACCTTCAGCAATATTTGTGCATCTATTGTGGTTAATATAAAATCCACCAGCTTGAATTATTCTCACAGCATCAGCTATAAATAAAATTTAAAAATAATATTAAGAAAAAAACAATAGCTTAAAAAATAATAACCTTCTGTTGGAAAGCAATGAGCTCTCAGAGCTAATTCCATGAGATTCATTCCAGGGGATGGTAATATTTCAACACATTTGCCCCTTTAAATAATTCTTCTAATTCTCTATTTTTAATGAACCAAGAGACTTAACGTCACGCTGATACAGAGCAGCAGAGGTCTGTTGAGCTTTTAAGAGACCTTTTTCTAAAAAATATAGAATAGAAACTTAATCTTATAATAATATTATATAATTGAATATAACATTACATTATTAAATCATTTTTCATTATTTTATGATTAGAATTGATTGTTCAATAAAAATTTAAATATATCGATAAATTGTAAACTTAATGTAAACTTAAATGAATATCTGGACCATACATTTGCGATTATCCAGACTACTAACCGCGACAAAATATATGTATGTAAATCCTACAATTCGAATTTTGGACAATTTATGCTGCAGTTTAGTAATGCATGTAATATAATCTAAGAAAATATATATGCACATACATAAGAAAATGTTAATTTCTTATTAAACATTGATTTTCGTGATACTATGTATGTATTTGTTATTTTTGATAAATACACACCATTATTATTATAATGGGGTTATCTGGATTTTTGATTATCCAGATGCCTATCGACAACATTAGTCCGTTTAATCGAGGTTCTACTGTATATGAATAAAATATAAAAATTAAAATTTATTTATAAAATTTAAACAACTTGGTGACATTATCAATCAAATCTGATATAAAAATCATTTTATCTGAAACTCTAATATGGGTTTCAATTATAAGATAGATAGCATTAATCTAATAAATAATTAGTAGGTATCCTCTGTTTAGTAACTTCGATACATCGTAAAACATCAAACAATAAAAATATTTTTAATTAATGTGACATACCTCCATGAACAAGTAGTGTAACATCATCTGCTAATTTCTTCTGTGCAATTCTGTGCTCTGGACTCTTAATGTGCTTTGACATCAGTTGTTCTATTTCACCTAGACTATCGAATGTAAAAAGTTTTAGTAACTGTTCAACCTAGAAATGACATTTGTAAATAATACAAATAAGATTTTAATAGTATATTGATACATAACATCATACCTCACTATCCTTCACACGTACAAAAAACTGATATAAACTAAATGGAGATGATTTTTCTTCATTTAACCACACTGCATTTCCACTAGATTTACCAAATTTATCACCTTCTTCTGATGTAATCAATGGCATTGTAATTCCTAACATAGAATATGAAACACTTGACCACCATATACTGGTCTCTACAATTGTAATTATGTTACCCATTTGATACTACCTGAAATGACAACATGCAACCAGTCATATGCTTGAAATATTTGATATGTAAATTCTGTAAAACTCATCCCTGCATCTTTTAACCGAGTTTGTACCGAGCTCCTTGACAACATGGTTCCTAGATGAAAGAAATATATATATATATATATATATATATATATATATATAAATTATAAAATTTACCCATTCTGAAGTGGCGTCCAACTGTCCCAGCAAATTCAATAGCATCCATTCCTCGATACCATGATTCATTATTGACAACCCTGAAAATAAATGTTTTATTTAAATATGCCAATGTATTATATGATATTATAATCTGTATAAACCATATTTGGAATGGTTTAAAATTGGGACAGCAATGAATATAAAATGTGATAGATACAGCATCTAAAATTAATTACATACTTCAAAGGTGCTAATTTTCCTTTATAGCCTCTTCTATTCCATAATATTTCTTCATGATTTCTAAATATTCTTTCAATATTTTCTTGAATATTGTTTGCATTAATGCTTATATCATTTGCTGATATATCAGAACGTTTAGATGTTCGACCACTTGGATCTCCAATTTGTCCAGTTGCTCCACCAATCTGAAACATAATATATGTTGAATTGATATGTAGTTGTAATGAAAGACAACTTTGAAAATACTAAAATACAATTACAAAAACTATAGATAATTTACCTCTGACATATATAAAATACAAATTTCTCTATAGAATTTTTTTTAAAAACAGAAGAGTGCAGAAAAGTTATATGATATAACTTTTTTGCACTCTTGATATAACTTATATTAAATATAAGTTCAAAATACATTAGATAAATCAATAATTAATTTGATTGGTTTCTTTTTACACTGTGGATATATGAATAATAACAAAACAGAATCTGATAATAGAAAGATAGATCCAAATATTGATTCACACATATATGCCATCGGAACATTTATAATTCACTGTAATATAATACATTTGATAAAAGATGGATATGAGAGATACATAATATGAGAATTATTAAATATACTAAAATTAATTTTGCTTACTAAAGCTATAGGCACATGTCCAGCTCTTTGCCACTGAAGAAGACCAATTATAACTAAAAGATTTCCAACATGCAGGCTGTCGGCTGTTGGATCAAAACCGGCATACATACATTGAGGTTCTGTATTTAGTGTGTCCCGAGCTTGTGTTCTAAATTAAGAGTAAACATTTATTGTATACCTCTAATTATTTATTGTTAAATGATAGAAACAACTTACACCGCTTCTTCAGGAAATATATCTTGAAACAATCCTCTTTCACTTAATTTTAATACATTTCTATTAGTATAATGCCTTAAAATGTAGCTTACACAAGATTTTTGACTAGACAATTTCAAAATAGTTGATTTAATCATGTTAGTAATAAATGGACTTTAATTTCGAAAAAATCATGTAATTTGTAGGTTATGTGAGGTTAAATTGACATATTACTTAATATGAAAGCTTTAAAACTGTCACTGATACGCTTAGGGCGTTCATGGCGGTCAGATTGTGAAATATTTTTCAACGAATATTCGACTCAATTTGACTATTATTCGGTAATTCGGTATTCGGTTTATTATGTAGCATAATTTATTTGGTCGAATACCGATTACTAAGTAATACAGGTAACATTCGCAAAACACGGTACTTCTATAACACGGATTAGTTCTAACACGGTTTAAGAATTGATACCATCCCCCTTATAACACGATCATTTTGAAGCACGGGTTCGCTCTAACACGGTTTGAGACTTAAGCAAAACGCTAATAACATAAAAAATATAGTAAAATCTAGAAAATCAAACTTTATTTAATCTAAAATTAGTAAAATCGCAGTATAATAGCTCAACAAATGTGGAGAACTAATGCAAAAGATAACTAATTTGATCATTCGAGCGCGTACGTACTATAGAAAAAAAATCCTAGGATTATCCGAACATTTGATCAATTAGTCTTAAACAAAGATCCTCTGTAAAAAATGGGTACAAAATTTTAATAAAGATAACGTTGCTTATAGTAAATATAAAAATATCTTTTCGCTAAAAGCAAGTAATCGCAAATACAATTGTTTTTGAAAAAAATAATGCACGGAAGTGGAGGTAGTATAGAAAGGTGCTCATATGATCATAATATCTCGCAAAAAAAGATCGTGTTGGATAGCACTAATCATTTAATTGTGGCAAAAAAAATCATATACTTGATGTAATGTATATTACTTCCTAAAAAAATAATAAATATAACAATATTTATTATAAAATCATGATATGTAGCATGTTTTTTTGAATTCTTGGAACGTAACCCATCTTTTTGTACTGGTTCTTTATCCCGTATAAGACGGATTCGCATAACGCTAGTTTTTTGGAACGTAACTTCCGTGTTATGCGAGGGTGGCCTGTATATTGCAGAAGTGTTACAGCAAGATAATTGATAAAATCTTGTGGTTTTTCTTACAGTCATTTAAGTTTTGAAAGAGTTTCAATTATTTTTACATTTAGAATTTAGAAACAGAAGATTATAGTGAAAAAAGATTTGTTTATTCTGTCTACCAACCTATCCACCTATTTATTCTCTACCGGTCCATTCTACGTACTCACATGTTTATCTGCCTACTTTTCCACCTTTTTACATGTCTACCAGTCTGCTCGCTACCAACAGCTTACCTGTATATCAGTTATTGGTCAATGGGTCCACCAGTCTTTCTGTCTACTTCTTTTCTACGCTTTCACCTGATTATCTGTTTACGTAAAAGGTACCTTTCCAATTGTTTAGCTGCCTAACTGTCTACATGTCTGCAAATTTTGGCCCGTAACTCCGAAATATCTTTTGGACTCTTGGCTAGACCTGTCTTTACGAAAAACTAATCAGCGCGTCTCTTCATTAATGGGATTCGAATGTTTTTTGAATAATTCAAATCGTTTGATAGGTGCTTCTAAAACATCGCCGAAAAAATGTATCTATACATACACCCACACACACACAAACACACACGTATATCTATTTTTTAAGGTATAAAATGTTTGAACGTAAGAAACCTTTGAAACGTAAAGATATGCAATTTTTTTTTGTTTGTTATTGCTAGTAATCGCTAGTTAGTAGATACTAGTTATAGCTATAACGACCTTAGAAACAGGTAGTTATTGATAACACTAAATATAACATAAAATTCTGTAATAGAAGGTACATCATATATTATATCTGTAATATTATATCATATATTTATTATATCTTTTATAAATACATTTAATAAATAAGCCATATGTGTAACGTCTACTAAAATACAATAAATGTTTTTTACAATATTCAGCTTTGGTATAAGCAAATTTCTCCTCATTTGTACGTTAAAATAATTTCAAATAATTTTTTTCAATCGTCAATAAAATCTTTCAATTTTATATAAAGGCAACAGTTGAATATCATTCCAAATACGGGCAAAGCGCACATTCCCAGGCCTACTGCTCCTAAAAGCCAAAGTTGATGCTCCAATCTATCAGTCATACTGTGTATACAACCCTGAAAGAAGAAATTATATGAATTATATAAATACTAATAATGAAGCAAAAAAATAAAAATACAGAAGTCAGGGGCGTAGCGTGCATTGGCGGGGCCTCGTATCAAATTTTTTTTGGGGGCCCCCTAAAGCAGGGCAGAATTTCCTCAATTTTTTTTTATAAATATTCACTTATCATCAACATTCATCTATCTCTTTTCCAAAACAAACCTTACAAACGATTCAAATTCAATCTACACATTTATTAAATCATTTACAGCTTATGTTGGCTATAGTTTTTGATAAAGTTTCTGCTTCTATGAACAATAATGATCTGACTGCTGTTCCTGTATCATAGAAGGATTTAACTTCCCGAAAGAAATGTTTATATTTTTGCCAGAAAATGTTTGTTTACAACGATAGGCTGAGCCGATTCCTCGAAATTAGGTAAAAAGTGCTAAAAATTATTTTCGCCCTCGTTTCAAAATCAAGAACTGTTTGAAATATATCCCCCGGACCTCTTTTTTTTTTTAAAAAAGCATAAAAATTTGGAATAAATCTAAATTCTTGTTTTGCTAAATGACTCTAGTTGTAATAGAGCCTGACATTAGTCAGCATCAGGTTTTTAAGTGAGATCATTTGCTGTCCAACAAACATTCATAAATGCTCACTCTATGACCAAATTCATTGTACCTTGCTAAAAGTAGTTGTCAAAAAATGGTACAAAGAAGGGTTAATAAAACTGCAAGATCTTTTTCCTCAAAATATAAATCATAAATCACTTTTTACAAAAGTGTTTTAGATTTTTCTCATAAAAGCAATACTGAAGTGACTTTGCCTTGATATGATTTAAGATACTGATTTATCAAACATTACTGAATACTAATTCATGTTACTTAAAAAAATCATTCATTTCTTCAACTATATTCTAGCATGATATTCATCGCACAAAAATATATGCAACCAATAAAAAGAGCGTTTGGAAGATTATATAATGAAAGTAAGCAATATCTTATAGGCATATCAATTAGTTTAATTTGATTTAGTAACAGCACTTGCAACGGTAAGTACTGTAAACTAGTTGTGAGTGGTATTTTGCCCTAAGGCAAGTTACATTTTCGATATGTGTATCGACTTAATCAATAATAAATTAATTAATTTATGAGTGATTTATAGGTATTCCAAGTAGATTTGTTACACATTATTGAATATTGAACACGTGTCTAATACAACTCAGAGTATTTTCTAAAAGCAAATTTTCAAAATTCAATCATTTTCTATAATTGAACCAGTTTTCGCAGGACTATAATGGTTTAGTAAGTTTATTAAGACCAGGTACTCTATCATCATATCAAGTAAAACGTCTAATTTTAATAAACGTCGAAAAAGCTACTAACCTTTTGAAACTTTGATGAATTTTTAAAATGAAACGACTTGTCGTAGGGTTGTAATATATTAGTATCATCTATAAGACGAAACTAATCAGCACAATTTTAAACCAGAATCTTTCGAACGGTTTTTGAATTTTAAAATCGATTTAGAAGCGTGGGCTAAAACGTGGTCGAAAAGTTTTACACTTTTTTGCTGATTTCAAACCTATGGCTCGATCAATCGTTGCGCAAAACTAATAACCACTAGTCCTCATCGAGATACATGGAATGACTTTTAAATTTTTGAAATCGGTTCAGCCGCTTTTGAGAAAACGTCTACAAAAGTTAAAAAATCGGCACACATACACACACATACATTTTCCAAATTTGGTCTCATTTGATTCAGAATGGCTTGAAACGTCGAGAAAACATAAAATTAGCAAATCGGATTTTTTGACGAAAACAACTTCGGGAATTTAAAAATGATTTGTCTGCGTTTATTTGATGTTTAAACCAAATAAGGCAGCATAAATTAATAATGTTCATATTTATCTTGCATGACACAAATCTTCCATGCGTAGTTAAATATAACTTATAATTAATTAATTAAAATTAGTAAAACAAGCCTATGTAAATGATTACCGTATAAGGAATATTGCTGGGATGGTCACTTTTCCCACACATTGGTATTTCTGTTTTACAACATGAATCTGGTACAAGTCGCTTCTCTAATGGCGTATGCATCAACCATGCACTTCTTCTCCAATCTTCGAAACTATTAGCTCCACAGCATTTCAACTAAAGATTAGATTACAAGAGAAACTTCATTTATAATAAAAACAATAAAAGTGAAAATTGAGGGAACTTATTGTCTATTAACCCTTTACGTTTCGGAATAAAGGCTAATTTTTTCCTGATCTATAATTTATATTTCAATGTGTTTATTGCAAATATCAAGATTATATTCTAATTTTTTAGTCAAAATGAATACATACTATAGACTAACAGCATGAATATAAATTCATTAATTGGTAATTTTGGCAATAAATTACTGTTTATTGTACTTAAATATTCGCTAGGGAAACAAAACAAAAAAATCCATAGGTCTGTAGAGTAAAATATTAGACTTGATAATTCTTAATTTTATAAATTAATATAAATTTTCCTTTGAGATATTTAGATTATAAATACCACTTTACATAAGACTCTATATATCACTCAAGCACTTTGAGAATAATTTTAATATTCCGAGTCAGTCAGAAAGTCAAGCTCGTTGATTAAGCTTATGTTTCTCGGTATAACCCAATAAATATATTAGAGCAAAAGAGTGTAATAATTTAATTATTGAATCTAAAAATTATTTTATTAGGTGCGCAATTAAGTTCTCGCTGTTTTTCGATAAAAATGTCTCTTTATTATAAAAAACTCTCAAATCTGATTCATACAAAGTATTGCTCATATCTAGACACATCTTTTGCCCATCTTTCTAGCAGAGCTCGAATAACCTTGGCATCAGAAGTGTTCGTCTTTTGAGGCTATCCACGAATCAAGTCATTTTCTGACGTTTTCATATGAGTTGAACTGCTGATCAGCCAGGCCATGTGCCATCGAACGGAACAAGTAAATATTGGACAGTGTAATATCTGGAGAATATAGCGGGTGGGGTAGGATTTTTCATTTGAGCGTTTCCAATAAGTTTTAATAGGCTTGGAAACGTGAGGCCCAGCGTTGTCATGCAGTAAAATCACTCTGCTCGTATTGTGGCCGTTTTTCGTGCAGTGCTCGTCTAAATTGCATCAATTAAGTTCGATACAGTTCTCCAGTGATGGTTTCGCTCGGTTTCAACAGCTCATAATAAATATCACCGACCTGGTCCCACTATATGCTGAGCATAACCTTTGCAGTGAATATTCGGCCGAACCGAGATTTTTTCCTCTTTGGATTGCTGTAATGTATTTATTTTTATCACCTGTCACGATGCGATGAAGAAACACTTCTTTTCTCGCCGCTAGAGCAATTGTTCACAGACGAAAAAACGACGCTCGACGTCTCTTGGCTTCAACTCACAGGGAACCCAAGAATCTTGCTTCTGAATCATCCCCAACGCATGCAATCGCTTAGAAATGGCTTGATGGCTAACTCCTAATTCTGAAGCAAGATCTTCTTGAGTTTAGTACGAATCCTCTTCGAGCAAGGCTTTCAATTTAGCGTTTTTGAAAGTTTTGGTCTTCCTTCACGAGGGCGGTTGTCAACATCAAAATCACCATCTTTGAAGTGACGAAACCCCTCTCGGCATGTTGTTTCGCTCAGAACAGCATTTCCGTAGCTTTCAATGCACTTGTGAGCTGCCGTTTTTTTCGAATGGAGGACGAAAATCAACACTGCAAATGACGATTGTTTGGCATGAAATTAGACATTTTCACTCAACCAGAAGTAAGTAATGCAAAAACGAAATCACTTATGTGTCGCAGCAGTTTGTTTGTCATATGTCTAAGCTTGGTTCATGACATTTTGCATTTGTCAATATCGACAACCCTTACTGCTAGAGCCATATACTGACAAACAGCGAGAACTTAGATGCGCACCTAATAATTTTTTATGAATCTCAGTTATGCACAAAAATACAAAAATGTATAATAGTTGTTAGTTATCGAATTAATAATAAAGTCTGAAAATAAATACCTACTGTCCTAAACTTATTTATTAAAATAAAGCATATCGATACATTACGGTGTTATTCATTCTGGTAAAAAATAAGTTACCTCTCTCTGCACTGAGTCGATGGCTTTAGTTTGAGCTTCGTCAATTTGGTACTTTTCGATGAACGTAGTGGGCAAAGATGCATTTAGCTCAGCGCTCACCTGTTCTTTGTAAATAGTACTTATAATTCCTACAGTTGCTTGCAGTAAAAACACTAGCAATAACAAAAATGTGCACTGAAACAGAAAAAATATCATATTCAAACAAGTTTAATATAAATCACATGTAAAATATATAGTTGATGAAACCTATTTTAATATATGTTACAATTTTAAATTAATTCACAAAATTTACAAATCTGTTGATTGAACATTTGAACTTGTCTTATATTAATTTAGCGGAAAATGGTTTCATAATTCTTTCGCAATAAATTTGGATAATATGATTATCAGATATTTTATAGATAATAAAGTTCCGAATTAATGTTTATCCGTTAGACTGCAACGCGGCGCTTACACGCTTCGTTATTTTATCTCTGAAACAGCCACACAGCGAGATTGATTTAAAAAAGGTTCAAAACTTTCGAAATAATACTCAAAAATCTATTTTTTCAGTTTTCGTTTTTTTTACTTTTTTTTAATTCTATTTCTATTCTATTTTAAATTCCTTAAGGCACGATGCCATGCACTAGTAGTTTTTTTTATATAATTTCGTTATTTTCTCAAGTAATATAAAAGTCTTAATAAAGCAAATGTCTTAATGCAACTTACAAAAACGATGCCTCCCCTGTGTTCTTTACAAACCGCACAGCAGCCTATGAAACCGCCAACGAATGCCAAAAGGCCAGCAGAAGCTAGAACCCTGGCCATCATCTCACTACCAGCACACGCACCAAGAATAAAACTATCGCGGTCGTTCAGTAAAGTCCACAGAGCCACTCCAAAAACAGCTAGGCCGGATACCTGGAAAGAGAAAACAATTTATTAAATATCAATAAAATTTAATTGAAACTGAAGATATTGTCGGCATGAACATAATTATCCCATAACAAAATTAAATAATTAGATACAAGGACAGTTTTAAAAAAAATATACTTCTATAAATTGCCTTCGATCAGCAAGCATGAAAAATCCACCAATCAATTTATTTATATTTATTTTATTTATATTTATATTTATATTTATTTTTATTTATATTTATATTTATATTTATACAACATAATTATACAATTATAGTATATATTATAATATCGCTCTTTAAAGGTCTGATATAGCCTAATCCAAAACAATAACTATATCTGGTTCTTCGAAAAGAAAAATGCCTGCGCCAAGGATGCCCTACAATAATTATGATTTTTATTTTATTTGAAAGTTTTTAAAAAATAAATTTCCACCTGTTTCGCATCAAACATACTTACCAAAAACTTTATGAAAACAATATTAACTAGTCGTCAGAGGCATTTTGCCTTAAGGAAAGTTGCATGAATTTTCTGATACGTTTACATCCACCTATAACCGTCATTCAATAAGTAGTAGTACACATAGATGATGTAGCTATGTAATCAACCGTATAATTTGTAGGAAGCACCATCTTTAGGAAGATATATGTCAAAATTTCATGACAATCGGACAATCAGTTTGCAAGTTATAGAGGTTCAAGTGACGCTACCTTCGAGTTTTTCGTGACCATGAATTCAAAGAAATTTCGAGTGTTGATTGATCATTAATTTTTGATGGGTAAAAATACCATTGCTGCCAAAATATCGCTTGATAAGTGTTATCTGGGCTGTTCTAAATCGGATAGACGATACTGAACGCTCTGGAAGGCCAATTGAGGTGTAACCACCAAAAAATATAAAAATCACCGAAACGTTTTGAAAAACCGAAAAGTAAAACTGCCTGAGATAGCTGACACCCAAATGATATCAATAGAACGTGATGTACATATCGTTCACGAATACTTGAATAACAGAAACCTCTGTGCTAAATGGGTGCCGCACAAACTCCTATTTGACCAAAATCATAACATGTTGATGATTCGTAAGAGTATTTGGAATTGTTTAATTAACATAAAACTGAGTTTTTGCATCAATATTTTACCACGGATATGATCTGGCTTCAACACTACACTCCGGAGTCGAATAGACAGTTAGCCGATTGGACTTAGAGACAATGACGAGAAAAAATGCAACTAATCAGCTGGCAAGGTTATCGCGTCAGTTTTTTGGGATACGCAAGAAATGATCTTCATCAACTATCTGGAAAAAGGCCAGATCTTCTAAAGTAACTATTGTATAACGATATTGAAACTTTTGAAAATCAAAATTGGAAAAACGGCCTCATTTGAAAAAAAAAAACGTTCTGCTCCATCAGGACAATGCACCAAGTCACAATGCCGTAATAACTACGGCCAAAAAAACCTGAATTAAGCTCTGAATTGCTTTACCACTCACTATATTTTCTAGACCTGTTCCTCAGCGACCATATCCTGTTTTCAGATCCCAAAAGGATGCTCGCTCTAATGAAATGTTTGCCAAATGATGAGATGATGGCCGAATTTGGCGGCTAAGTAAAAATCGTACTAAAAAATGGTTTTGAAAAGTTCGAAGTTCATTGTAATCGGTATATCGTCCTCGAAAAAAACTATATTGAATAAAAAAAAATTTCAAAAAATGGGTTTTTCTTAGTTATCCTGCAGACTTATTGAGTGAAGTGATTTAAATTACATGTTTGACTGTTTATTTTGAAAATATCAAATACCAACCAATGCTATTTCCCATTAACCTCTTTCAAGCATATATACTTATTTTATATTGTTTGTAATTAAATTAATTTATTTGACACATTATATTTCATCTCTTTCGTGTTCTAAAAATGTATTTTATTCAAGTATGGATGTTAACTTTAATTAGTAGCTACCTACGAAACACGGATAGTTACAAATGCTCGGTATAGATTCTGATGGGAAAAGCATTAGCGCAGGGTGCAATTCCAAACTTTGACGAATTTTTGTAATTAAACCGTTTACGTAGGTCTATAATACTTAAGTATGTTGTTTTAGACTACGATTATATCTATATCTATAATTCTATATCGTTTATCTATCATTACATAAAAACGAACCAGCAGAATTCCCAAAAGACTTTCTAACAGTTGCCTTAAAAACTAATTCGCAAAAGTGTGATCCATCTCAATTTTCTAAAATTAATTGTATTACTGGTTAACATTTTGATTTTTAATTTTTGAGTGATTATATTTGGAAGGAGTTCGCCGTAAATAAAATCAAGTTTTCGATTATTAACAAGGAAACATCTGTTAATATACATTAGTTAGTATAGTTTAATAAACATTAGTGATCAATTAATTGATAATGTTTTATAGACCATACTGAAAATGAGAGAAAATCGTGACTTTGTTTTGAACGAAACTCAAGCAAGCGTATAATAAATCGTAGTGGAGAGTTCTCTATGCCAATTATTATTGCTTGCCATTCTATTTCCATTTGGATTCAGTTGTTCATATGTACTTATTAAGTAAGGAGATCTATGTGCAATATAATTTGATTTTAATGGAGCCACATAAGTTGTTCCGGTAATAAATTTAGCTTAAATTTCCTTGTACGTAGAAAACAATCAGCATTAACGAACGATTTTAGCTTTTAAACTTTAGAACTATGGAACTGCTTGTTAGATGTTCATTTTATTTTTGATACCACTATTATGCAATAAAACTTTTTCAAAAGTTTTGAAGACATTTGACTTTTTAGAAAATTTCATTTTTTTATATTTTGAAATTTTTTGAAAATTTTTGCCAAACACTCGTTAATACGAATCAATGTTCTTTGAATCATTCAAATCGGTTAATATGTGTTCTCGAAATCGTCGACGAAAATTTGTATCCAAACAAACACAAATACTACTGATAAGGAGACGTGATGATTTGTTTTTGGCAAAGGCAGGTCTTGCCGTTTCGGAGATACGGGGCAAAAAGTGCCAAAAATAGTTTTCAGTTTTTGAGATGACGGAGCGTCCGATTTAAATAATTCAAAAAATATATTACTTGTATTTGAATAACTGGTAAAATTTTTTCAAAGCTAGGTTTAGCATCTCCGGAAATCCAGTAAAAAAAGTAAAAAATAATGCCATTTGGCGGTCAAAATGATCATAAGATATATGTACATCGTATTATCAAATAATTTATTAAGACCATAATAACAAGTACAAATTTTGTGTACATTTATTTGGGTTTCGTGCCAATGTTTGCAGTTAGACAACTACGCAACGCGCTTTGATATTTCAATTCCAAATCAGCTAAGCAGCTGTTCATGCAAACATGCAAAAATGTTCAAAATTATCAAAAAAAATAATCAGAATACTCAAAAAAGTCAAATTAAAAAAAAATCAAATCTCTCAAATATCTAATTGCTTCAAAGTTTTGCAAAGTTTTTTTTTTTAAAAATTATGTTTCGGTACGAGAAGTTCTAGCAATTTGCATTAAGGCACGATGCTATGCACCACTATTTAATTTAGATTTTTTTGCGATTACTATAAATCACCTTATGGGAAGTTCAAAATTCAACAATTTTGAACTTTAAATAACAGATGTCCATTTGCTTATGTAATTTGAAAACTGTCTTACAAAACAATGATCGCTTTTAGCATATCAAGGGAATCTTGTTAGTGAATTTGTAGAATTTTCTCAAATGCGAATGGAAAACATGCAAATGCTATTATTCCCAGCATGCCGGGGCTAAAATCGTTTGTTTAGCCTGCGGTTGTGTCCCATCTTCGGACTTGCATTGATTCCTGATTCTCGATTCTTGATTCTTGATTCTACGGCGATTAGACGATCGACTGAGCCGGACAAAACTCATAATTAACCCACACAGAACTAACGGTCGCGCGGCATGCTTATTATTATGCCGTGTGCACGATGCGTTTCATACGGCCGCGCATTTCGAAGACACAATTTCCCAAAACTATGTAAAATCGCCGATATTATGATCCAACTATACTAAAACTTCATAAGAAAATGAAAAATAAGATTCCAATCATCACTGTAGGTGATCAACAATTATAATCCAATTATCACTATGATTCAATTTCTCAGATAGTCATCGATCATATGCAGGTCGATGTTAACGTCGCACTTACAATTAGATCAAAATTAATTAAATAAGTCAACACTGCTTTATTTCATCAATTAAAAACTAGTTGAAAGTGGAATTTTGCCTTAAGGCCTAAACTTCCTGTGTAATAATTGACTTAATTAACCATATTTCAGTTTTAGATATTTAGATACAATTTTCAACTGTTTATTTCGGAAATAAAGTTTTCGCTTTCAATTGAATCTGAACATTACGATTACCAATTAATATTTCTTTCAATCACATTTAAATTAATTGTACTGATATTAATTATAGTACACAGACACGTGCTTATGTATCCTAAAATTATAGCTTATTATTCCAAATTTCAATTAATTTATATAACTCAACAAATTCTGGTGCATGAACCTTATCGCCATGTTAAATTTCATGAGAAAAGACGAAAACGAAACAATTTTTTTAAGTTCTTGCTCAGGTTTTTTTCAATTTTTGAATGAGTTCTATCACATGGACTAAAACTATATTTTGCATAGCATTAGAAAAACAAATAGCCATTCTAACGATGCTAATTAAAAATTAGTCCAAACAGCCGCACTACCCAAAAATTGGCAACAAAAAATTGTTTTCACTTTTCCTAAACTAACAAATGATTATTTAACAATATTTGTTATCAATAATATAGTCGTATAGTAGAGAATAGAATGGCGTTATTTGTTTTCGATATATTTTACAGTTGTGACAAAAAGTGACTCTGAAAAAAGGGGCCAGGCCACACAATGATGAAATAGAGAATTGAAAAATGGTATGTCGTATTTTCTCAAAAAAGCTATAAAATGACTTTAAAATCATTTAAATACAAAGGTGGGGCCAATTATGTATGAAAACACGATCAGACCCTTTGTGAAATATTAAGCATCTGCTATAAGAAAATACTGGCACGATATTATATCATGAACGTAGTCAAATAAATTAATGGTAACTTTTTACACTTTTTTGCTAATTCAAAATCCATTTCTAAGTGCTTGGCCAATCTTCTCGCAAAATTAACCACGGCTCTTCTTTATCGATTTTTTTGAAATGGTTTTTAAATTTGTGAGATTCAAATTATAACTTATGCCACATCACAAAACCGACTTTTGATACACATTTTGACTTTTATATTTTTTCAAACTTTGATGTATTATTAAAATTAAACGACTTGTCGTAGGGCCGTATGATTTTGGTATGTTCTTTAATATCATGATATCCATCACAAAAAAATCATAAAAATCATCGAAAAACATTTCAACAGCTAATTACAAGAACACGTAAAATACATTTTTGAAATCAGTTCAGCCGTTTTTGAGAAAACGTCAGCACACATCCATACATACACTCACACACATACTTTTTCGAAATTTGGTCTCATTTGATTCAGAATGACTTGAAACCTCGAAAAAACATAAAATTAGCAAATCGGATTTTGTCGCAAAAACAAACTTCTCCTTCGGGAAGTTAATTAACAAATTAATAATTTTATTATTCATAGTAATAATATAAATCGTATACATAACTCGGTATGTTATAATTACGAGGTTATACTTGGTAATACTGCCGCAGTGACCTCAAAAGCTTATTTAAAAGGCTATCACATCCTGTCTGCGTATGGAGGAAAGTAAATTAAATGGTAATTTGAACATTCATCTACGTAAAAATACTAAAATACTGTCTTAAATACGATGTCATAAAATCAAATCAGACAAAAAAGGACTAGTGTCACACCCGTCCACATCCCCAGGATTGTTGTCAGTCAAAATAATACTTTGTTTGAAATGTAGTCTCTGAAGAAGAAATGTAGAAATGTAGTCTGTAATCATTACTATGGTGACAAATGTAATAGCGGTTTACAATTGTGAATGCACTGTACAAATGCATCTACTCTGGCACTGTACTTGATCCACAAACCTGACAGAATCAATCATTAGATGATGATGCAGGTTGTAAATTTTTTTTCATATTGTATTCTCTTTTCCCTTTCTCTTTCATATATCGTCTTAGTTCATAAACTTAGTTCATAAAAAATATGACACAACCGCACCTACAAAATTTTGTAACAATCGTACCCAGTACACACTTTTAAAGACAAATCATCATTATGACCGAGCTAAATTATCTACGCAGAAACTAATGGTTGCTAATTAACTAATGATTCTCAATTTATAATCAAATAGCAAACGAAGTAATCCATCTGTGTCTAAAAACTAATCAGCACGATTCCCAAGCAATATCTTTGCAACGGATTTTATTGAAAGTTATTATTAAGTTATTATTAGTTAAAAGTAATTATTAAAAGCAATCGAACAAAAAACTTACTTTGGACTCTTTAAAAGCAATGTGGTTTACAGATCATGTCAATGTCGTGCCCTGACTAAAAGAAATAATGGAATCTTGTTCAAACAAACATACTACATCTTCCTCTTCTTGGCTCCTATTTCAAAATCAGTATAGTTTAGCTGTTATGACGATTGTCACTAACGTACCCTCGCTCAACCGCACCCAGTCTACACTACTTGAGACATGAGAAATTTACAGATGCCTATTTTTTTAATTTTTTTTTTATTTCTTATAACCAATCTGAACCTTGGGTTCAATGAGGTTATTTGCTGACTGATACAGGGCTTTTAGAAATTCCCCCCAGTGTAGAATTTCCTTACATAAATATATTGATGGTTAATTTATTAAATCTTGCGACCACTTTCTATTCAATCTTCTCATAGGTACTTGTTTTAGCAGGTCTTTTATTAGAGTGTTTGGATGGTATGCGCTCCTAGATGCCTATTTTGCATCATGGTTTGGGAAAGTTCGCATCTGGAAGAGATTCGATATCAGAAAAGTCGCATGTGCCCTCCGAGGCACTCCAGGGCTGATAACGATCTCTTTCGTCCGATATAAATGTTGTGATTGGCGTGGTAAAGAAATTTTCATCATTCTGTGCACAGGCCATACTTAACATAGGTAATGGTTACTGTACTAATACTAGAAGATCTCGCTAAAAAGGAAGATAATAGAACTTTCCGCTTTTTAAATTCTTGTTAATTTTATTGTAAAATAATTTGGGGGTTTTTCAATATTCTGAAAATTTATAATTTTAGATTTTTGATTTCCTTAAATAATTTAATTTTCAATAAAAAATCGTCTTATTTCAATAAAGTATATATTTTTGAATTGTGTTCGATATTTCATGACATTGAATAAACGTATACGCATATATATGATTAAAAACAGGAATTTTTGTCAATATGTATATGGTAAATAATAAAACCTACATTTTCATCCAAATTTTCTGTATGAAAACAGAGCGTTTTTTGCCGATTTTTTTAAAAATGTATACAAAACTGGTAAAAAAATTTAGAATAAAACGATTAAATACTTGAAACTTATAATTAGTAAAAATGTTAATGTATAAATCTCGTTAGGATGGAAAAGTTACAAGTGTCGGTCAAACCGAGTTGAACAGAGATTAAATTTTGAATCATGAGGTATCCATCTAATAAATAGATGACAAATGAGAATCAACCCAAAACTATAATAGTTTTCAAATATTATAGTTTCTGTACAAATATTGAAATTGATGTAAATATTAACAATGTTTACGAATAAAAACGTTTACAGAAAAAAATACAGGGCTTTTCAAGAATATACTATATTATCTTCTAATACATAAGAAGCTCAATAATTCATAATAATTATACATAATAAGTTTTAAATCAACATATGTTATTATTAACTTCCCCTAGTAATAGTAATAGCAAATCTCAAATTCCCATAGTAATCGCAAAAAAATCTAAAATGAAAATTTGTATATATCTTTACGTTTCAGAAGTTTCTGAATATTTTGGCATACCTTAGAAAAAATGGATGTATGTGTGTGTGTGTGTGTTTGTGTGTGTGTGCGGATACAAATTTTCGATTTCGCGAACACGGATGAAGCAATTTGAATAATTCAAAAAACATTCGATTCGTATTGATAAGGAGACGTGCTGATTAGTTTTTGGCGAAGGCAGGTCTAGCCGTTCTGAAGATACGGGGCAAAAAGTGCCAAAAACGGTACCCAGTTTTTAAGAGAACGAGCGTCGGATTTTAATAATTCAAAAAACATTTTACTTGTATTGACAAGATGAAGAATTGATCAAATTTTCATGAAGGCAGGTCTAGCAGTTTCGGAGATCTAATAAAAAAAGTAAAAAAAAAAATGCGATTTGGCGGTTAAAAATGGTTATTAGAAATATGCACATCAAATTATCAGATATTTTATAGAGATTTTAACAAGAAGTATAAATTTTGTTTACATTCCTATGGGTTC
The DNA here is from genome assembly GCF_003426905.1 of Ctenocephalides felis. NCBI lineage: Eukaryota > Metazoa > Arthropoda > Insecta > Siphonaptera > Pulicidae > Ctenocephalides > Ctenocephalides felis. Next base: position 45,585,734 of record NW_020537646.1, on the reverse strand, counting down.
CATACCAATGTTTATCCGTTAGCCGCCGACGCGGCGCTTACACGCCAATACACGATATTTCTTCTCTATGCAGTTAAAGCAGTACGATTGCTTTGAAAAAAAGTTCAGAATTTCCAAAATATTTCAAAATAAAGAAAACATTTTTTTTCAAAAAAAAGTAATTCTTTGACAAATTTATAGTTTCTCAAAAATCTAATTTCTTCGAAGTAATTTTTTTTCAAAAATGTTAATAGTTTTTAAAAAAATAATAATTTTTGGTACGGGAAGTTCCAGCAATTTGCCTCAAGGCACGATGCCATGGGCCCCACTTGTTCGTATGTTTCATGATAGATTTTACTTCCATACATTTGCATTTTTATACCTTGCATCATGTTAACCCTTTTGGTACATAACTCTTTAAAATCCAATAAAACGTCACTTAGAAAATTTTTTTAGAAACTTTTGTCTTGTATACCAATTTAAATATTTACCACAAACAATACTTCATAAAACTAGATGGTATTTAATGAATAATTCCATCACTTTGTTCGTAGACAATTTACATGGAAGTGTATACTATTTTCAAATGCAATTATTCTTTTTTTTTGCATTCCGAAATAACAAGAGACAACAAAAGGTCAATAATACCAAAAATGATACAAAATTGATATAAGAGGAAAAAATTACCTACCAGGCACAAAAAGTTGAATATTTGCAGCGCACATTTCAAGAAATTGACGCTGCAGCAGCCGGCGTCGCGTGATTTTCTGCTCCGCGGAGCCATTCCTCTTCTTGAAATAATTGCCCGAAAGATCTACATTTTTTAGGATAAATGGAAATTTTTTGGGCCGATTTTCTAGTTTCTGAAAATACAAAAATATTTTAGTAACAGATTTTCGACAAAAATTACTGATATTTGTCATATTTTAATTTATTCACGTCTTCAACTGTCGATAAATGCAATACATAAATAAATGTAACATATGTATTTATTTCTAATCGTATTAAATTCCTTTCTTCACTGCTTTTTTAATAATTTATTTACTTATTTTATCTTATTTCATTTTAATTCCTAAAATTTTACTTGTTGTTCTTTTATGATAGATATAAAAAGTGAAGCATAATAAAAAAATCAATTGTACACTATAGTAAGCATTAATAGATAAATTAAATAATAGCCTTATATTTAAAAGTCCTGTGAATTACCTAAAATTATATCTTGACTCGTGAGGCCAAGATATCATCATTAAGCAATATTTATATTGCTTTCATGATACACTCAAAACTGGACATTAATTGGATGCAGATTGAATTCTGCAATCAGATTTTATTGAGAATATCACTTAACTGCTTGATAAGCATAAATGATTTGAAATATTACTAAAGTTTATACTACCAAAACTCTTTGGCAGTTAGTAGTCATAAATTTAGCCCTTATATTCAATATATTAACATATAAAAGTATATTGATTGTAAATAATGTTTTCCCAACCACGTTTCTCTCAATCAGTAAAGACCTTTGCATGTAAAAATATAAATGCAGATATGGAAACATAAAGCAAGTAATAATGCCAATAGTACTAAAGTCGTAATGCCTAAGAATAATTAAAATTAATCACAACTGTCAATTATTATTGATTATTTTATTATGTTTCCTGATAAATAATTACATATGGGAGTTATAGGCTTTATGCAATAGGGGTAAGCTTTTGTGTAACAGGATTTCAATAAAGTCTGGAACGATATTAAAATATTATTTTATCTCTATTATATATATATATTTTGTTCAAAATAAAATACAACTAGAGTAGGCAATTATTTTTCGTAAGTGACTGAATTCAAAGACTGAACGAAAGTTATCAAATTTCATATATTACATAGATAACCCCGCAGGAATTTTCTCACAACTAGTATATTTTTAATAACAAAAACTAATAAAAATATTATTTTCCTTGCAAATCTTAAGATAATTTTCCGAATATATAATTATTTTTAAGCTGTCAAATTATTTATAATAAAGCTGTTATTAGATTTGTCAAAACTGTAGAATGATTAGAGAAATTTTTCAAACGATTATCTATAAAGTTAATGCTGTCACGTCTATCCTATAAACTGTGATTGATTCCATTGAATTGATTGATTGTGACAGTAGAATTCATTAAAAATAATAAATAATGAAGATAATTTTAGAGCGATTTAAAATGAAACAGTGACCAGCATGAGAAAATAAAGTTCAACTCGCATAAATTCATTCATTTCTAATTCCATTCGTGATTAATTCAGATAATCCGAAATAATATATATTTTGACATTATGTATTCATATCAAACATTTAATCTGCAAATTTGTCCAGCAGTCATTCGATATGCAGTAATCTCGAACACGTGTTCGATTCGCTAAATGAAAACATTTGTATTAAATTTCGAAATAAGAAAAAAACATATATAAACAATAAAAACTTATGATACTATATGATACTACAGATAGGAGAGAGCAGGGCCGTAGTTAAAAGGTCCACCATCAATATCTCAAAAATAATTAAAGTTAGGAATTCTTTAACAACAATACTTGAAAGATTGTAAAAAGATGTATAACCAGCCTTGATTCTTACGACGTTGCTATCATAAGATATACAGCAATGTTCGAAAATCCATAACAAAACTACTTCCGGCTTCAATGGCCACCTTAGCCTACTGAATTTCAAGCAGTAGTGATATCAAATTTACACTAGAGATTATACATATCAAATATAATATCAAGTAAAATCGCCTTTCAAGGAATTTTTGCAATATATATTCACACCATTATTAAAAATATATCTAATATATAATAGAGAATAGTGAACCATCCGGCCATCTTCTAGAAAACATTAAATTAAGAAATGTACATCACAATACCTTATAGAACACATAGTTCTGATTGCAATTTAAATATAAAGAAATACACAAATTAAATAAAAAATGTTTACTTTTGTTTGTACACAGCTATGGCACTTTATGGTCAAATTTTGCATAGCTTAATTTTTTGCATATGTATATATAGATATTCAATTTTTTGGATATTTTTTGACGGAATGATAGAAAATAGTCATAAGTTGTTGATAGTGCAAAGCTCATGTAACATCAAAGGTTAGCAAGGACAATATTGGCTATTTGGTAGTCAAAAAAAAAATTGTAAAATATGCAGAATCAACTTTTTATAAAAAATAGCTTAAATGTGTGAAAATTTATAAGAAGTTGCCAGGATATCTGCTAACAAGCAAATTTAAAATATTGTTAATTTATATATAATTTATGTAAATTATAAATAAAGAAAATAAGTAACTTTGATTTCTACATACATAGTATATATATGTATGAAAATAATATTTAAAATATTTTTTATAAATACTGCTATTAAATCGTAATAAGTATGATTGCCTTAGATTACTTGAAAAATTTCCATTATCTTCTGAAAATATTTTTTTCATATAGGCATAATATTATTTACAACTTATTCTATATTTCACATATTTTCAGTGCCTATCATTATTATTAATTAAAAGAACTAAAAAAAATATTAAAGAATTGGAATGAAATCAGATAGAAATATATTGTCAATTTTAGTATACTAATTCTATATCTCACATATTTTTAGTACCTACCATTATTATTAATTAAAAGAACTAAAATAAATCATGAAAGAAATGAAATGGAATAATGTATAAAATACATTGTAAATTTCAGTATAATAAGAATACTATATAATAGTAATTAAATTGTATCGCCAAAACTTGGAGTGGTTCTAAAGTTATGGTTCGGCGCGTGTAAAGGCCACAAAAAGTACAAATCATTAAAAAACGTATCAAATATGCCAGGTAAATAATTAATAAATAATGATATCAAATATAAAAAATAAAATATTACAATTAACATACCTATCATACCTAACGATAACTTTATGAGAAGGTAGTAAAAACTTATAACAAATCCATCAAAAATAGATTTTCCTACTCGGGAGAGAGAAAATTTCCTTATTTTAATGATTTATAACCAATTTCATAAGTTATTTTGAACCGTTTTGATATTTGTGAAACTATAGAATGTATGGGATAAACATCTTATGGTGATAAATATTTTCCTTGTGGCTACTTGAAGTAGAAGTAACACGGGCTACTTACTACTACTATTATCATTTAATTGTCACTTGTGATTTAACTATATTATCTTTATATTTATTAGTTGTAAATTATATAGTGAAATAAAAAAAAATCCTTGTGGTAGTTTGTTTTTGAGGTTCTTAGTATATATCATAATTTTACATTATTTTATACTCTTGGGTTTTTTGATTAAGGCAGGTGCCTTGAGATTTCATATAATTCCTATCTTAACAGTTTGCGAAAAAATCTATACTCCATCGATTGCTATTTTTCAACCACAAATTTTTAAAAAATTGGGCTAATTAGCACTTTTCCTACTGGTACAAAAATTTTATGATAAAACGAAATCCTTTACTGACAGAATCAGTAATTATGTATACATATTCTTGGATATAATAATACATATCAGACCATTTATTTAACTTCCCCAAAGAGCAGTTAATGTTTTTTCCAAAAAATCCGATTCGCTATTTTTATGTTTTTTCGATGTCTCAAATCATTCTGGATAGTATAACACTAAAATTTAAAAAATTATGCATTTGAGTGTTTATATGCATGTATGTGTGTGTTACCCAAAATTTGACATTTTGTCAACTTTTTTCAAAGAACAGAACCGACTTCAAAACCCTCATTTGAAGAAACGCGATAGGGACTAGTATTGATTAGATTTGCATGACAATAAGCAGATAATTTCTTTATAATTAGCAGATAATTGCAGGATTTTCGTCAATAGTTCTGAATGTAACCAGTGAAGATATTCCAACTGCTACCTTCCTGTTTGGCAGGGCCGTTTCTTCGTAATTAATTGCTGATTTTTTTTTATGATTTTTACGTAACACTACGATAGTATTCATAGTCATAACAAACATCATAAAATATTATAAGTCTACAAAATGTGATTGAATTATTAAAATTTATTGAAGAATGGAAACATGCTATTAGAATTGATTTGTTTTTGATGAAAAGCAAAAAATTGATTTTCAAATTAAAATTCTGAAAATTGTATTGTTACAATTTCAAAAGTTGGATTTCTTATTGTTATAAGGGTTGATTATGTATATGTATCGAAAAGTTAATGCAACTTGCCTTAAGACAAAATGCCGCTTACAGCTAGTTCATGTTGTAAATTTCTATAATTTATAAAAACAAATACGAATTTTAATAAGAATGAAATGACGAATGGAAAAAGGTGAAGTCAACTAGAATTCTTGGCGCTCTGAAGTGTCAAATAGAAGCCAAGAGTGGGCGACAGAAACGGGAAAATAAAAATGCCAATCGGATTCCCAGGCCACATGGTAAACCAGATTCAATAGGTTCACGGCGGGAATCTGATTGCTTTATTATACAAATATCATTGTTTCTGAGAAGGAGGAAATATAAAGCAGTTCGGAATTTGTTATTCATGAATAGAAAATTTAGAGACTGTTTAAAATTCCACTTTAACTACTCTATAATGTATGAGTGCGAAAAACTGTTGCATTCGTAAGATTTTGGATAAATTTGAATAGTTTATTGGACAATTGTATAGCGATTTGGGTGTGCAATTAATATTGGTTATTGTAACACAAATTCCAAATCTTAAAATTAAAAACAGGTTCGAGGCAAAAAAATAAAGAAAGAATTGCAATATTGCCATTAGCAAAATAAACTAGTGGTATATGGCATCGTGCCTTAAGGCAAATTGCTGGAACTTCCCATATCGTGATAAAATATTCAATGAATATTAAATGTTTAAATACTAATGCATATTATTAAAATAATATGTAGATTACTATAAATACGGTAGCTTTCATTCTACTTATTTTACAGATAAAATATAAGAGCTATGAATTGGACGACGACGTTTATATATGTTTACAGAAAAGTAAATAAAAGAAACATAATCAATCGGATTTAAAATGGAGGACATTGTCTAAAATTTATAAAAATTATATAAATTGAATCGCAAAGTTAAAACTATTTATCTGAAATGGGTAAGTGAGCATTAAAACTTTAGCTAGAATTAAAATTAAAATCCGAATTATTTTCGATATTCAAAAAAAATTTTTTGAAAATTAAAACTAATTAAACTAAATTTGGAAATCTTTCCCTAAAAGCAATCGTTTCATTAACACAAGCATAAAGTTTTTTGAATCATTCAAATCGGATGCTTAGTTATCTCAAAAACTGTCATTTTTGCACATTTAACCATAAATACGAAACGGTTGGGCTTGCCTTTGCCAAAAAACTAAACAGCACATCTCTTTATCAATAGGAATCGATTGTTTTTTGAATCATTGAAATCGATTGATCCGTACGCCCGAAATCGTTGACGAAAAATTGTATCAACACGTACACATACACATATCATTTTTTCTAAGGTATGCCACAATGTTCTGTAACCTCTGAATCGTAAAGATATGTAAAAAATTTCAATTTCGATTTTTGGACCATTACAATAGTTTACCATACTACAATAGGGTAGAGCGAGGTAAAAAGACACAAGTACACCACAATTATCTCAAAAAACAAGTTAAGTATAGAGTATTTTAACAATACTATTTTAAAATAGAAGACCAAAGATGTGTAACCAGCCATCATCTTAATTATTACATTTACTCTATCAGAAGATAAACCGCTATGGTTTAATATTCAGATAAATAGTATTTTGTTTTGTTGTTTTTTTGTTGGTTTTTAACACAATTATTTAGGAAACTTTAATATAATTTTTAAGTTTACGTTATTTATTAGTTTTATAAGTTTAATAGCAACTATATCAATAATGAACAAATCTATGAAACTATATTAAACAAAAAGCCTAAACTATAAAGGCACAACATAAAATTGTAGAAATATGTGTGCTGCTTATAGTGCAAGGTACACCTTACAAAAATAACCTCTTTATCATATATATATTTTCTGTAGCAAGGTAATGGGAATAAAATCGATTTTAATTACTTAACAGTTACTGATACATAAAAATAAGATAATGATATGTTATATTTTATATGTATACGTTAGATAAATATAATAATATAATAATATATCAATTGTAAAAAAATCTCTGTGTGATTAATTACCGTACATAAGTTCATAATTTATTCCGTGCAAAAACTACTCACATCCTATTTATTTTTAAAAATCATTTATATCATTTTTATATTTTATAAACCATTGAGAAAAATATACCATTATAATATAATTACTATATATATATATATATATATATATATATATCTATATATATATTAGGGTGGTCCTTAAAATGGTCATTTTCGAATTTCCTTGCTCCCAGGGGCTCAAATGGTTCCAAATTGATAAGAAACAATTCTCTGAAAGTCTTAGCTCTTAATATTAACGTTTAGATAGAGCGCAATTCAATCAAAGTTTGTATGGAAAGAGCATGGAAACAATTTTGAAAATTAAAAAAAAATGTTTTAGGTATAACTTAGCGACAAATGAATGAGTTTTATTCATTCATTTGTTTGCTAAATTACATCTAAAAACATTTTTAAAATTTTTGAAAATTTTTCCATGCTATTTCCATACAAAACTTTGATTGAATTGCGCTCTATCTAAACGTTAATATTAAGAGCTAAAACTTTCAGAGAATTGTTTTTTATCTATTTGGAACCATTTGAACCCCTGGGAGCAAGGAAATTCTAAAATGACCATTTTAAGGACCACCCTAATATATATATATATATATATATATATATATATGTGTGTGTGTGTTAAGCCACAGCTTTTTGCTTATACCATTAAATGAGATATGTTAGGTATTTTTTTAATTTTTCCTAAGAAACTGAAACAACTAGACATGTATTACTTAAAACAAATGCATATATAATTTCTGGGAATTCAATAAAAATGATATTGCAAGGTAAACTAATAAAAATCTTCTAACAGACTATTTGGGCTGACTTAATTAAAATGTGAATACATACTAGTTCAAGAAGATTTCAAAACAATTTTATAACGCGAGATTGAGTGTTATTTCTTCATGTTATTAAACCTACATCAATAAAAAAAAGTAATTGGTTTCTTACATTATTGTAGGTGTATTTTATGATTATAACATTTCTTATAAAGTAGGTATAAATAAATGTCGATGCATTATTCATCAAGTAATTTCTTGTAGAATAAATTATAATAATTTACATTTTAATTTGTAATGGTAATTAAACCAATTCTCGTAATTAGTTTCCGATAGAGCTGGTCATGTAAAAACGTATAAAAACTAGAGAATGAACTTATTGGATAAAGAAGATGTATAAGATCTACCTATTTTTAAGATGAAAACATATTCAATCAATATAATATTGGAAAAGCTCAATAATGTAAGATCTGTGATAAATCTTAATGTTTCTTGCAAAGGTAAAGAAAGTTTCAGAAAAGTTATTGAGAGTAAAAAAGGCAATGTTTAAAAATCTATAATAAAAGTATTTTCTTACATTGTTAGTTTCTTCGGTTGTGAGCACTGTTGTTTAGTTTATAAGACCTTAATAGATTTTTTAATTTTAAGTTAAAATTAACAGTTTTTTTTATATAACTTGAATGGGATAAAAGGGACCAACCTGGCAAAGATGTAAAAAACAAAAAATAGCAAATCAAAAAGTAAATTAAAGTAAAACTAGCAATAAGCAAAATGAGACAAAAATTAAATAAACAGTTATTCTAACTATGCTGATAAATATTTCTGACAAAATACTAGTTCAAGGTTATATTCATTGTTTCGTCTGTAAAAAATGCACCCATAATATTTACATTTTGCATTGGTCAAATAATGCAGCTATTATTTTGCAAAAACCCTTTAAAATTGCAATAAAACGTGGAACCTGTTTGCTCCCTGGCCGTCCCAATTTACTCCACCTATGGGATAAAAAACCCAGGTTACAAATTTTTGAAAAACAGCAAAAAACACATTTCTAGAATCATGTACTAACAATAAGTCAAATAGCTATTTATTTGATTGGTGTCATTTGTTGCTAATAATTAGTTTGGTTTTGACAATATAATTCCTAAGTCAAAGTTAAATTGGACCATTCTGCCCCGTCCTAACCTATACATATTTATCGAATGGTAAAATTTTCATAACAAAAAGTCTTTAGAAATCAATTTAATAACTAGTGGGGCGCATGGCGTCGTGCCTTAAGGCAAATTGCTGGTACTTTCCGTTTAACATTTTTGAAAAAAAATTATTCTGAAAAATTAGATTTTTGAGAAACTATAAATATTTGACAAAAGTTTACTTTTTTTGAAAAATGGACTTTTTGAAGAAAAGTGTATTTTGAAATATTTTGGAAATTCTGAACTTTTTTTCAAAGCAATCGTACTGCATAGAGACGAAATATCGAAGCGGGTAAGCGCCGCGCCGCCGTCTAACGGATGAGCATTGGTACGGGACCCATAGGAATGTGAACAAAATTTATACTTATTGTTAAAATCTCTATAAAATATCTGATAATTTGATGTGCATATGTTTAATGATCATTTTTGACGGCCAGATGGCATTTTTTTTTACTTTTTTTACTAGATCTCCGAAACCGCTAGACCTGCCTTCTGGCCGATCAGTTCTTCATCTTGTTAATACAAGTTAAATGTTTTTTCGAATTATTCAAATCGGACGCTCCGTTCTCCTAAAAACTTAGTTACCGTTTTTGGCACTTTTTGCCCCATATCTTCGGAACGGCTACACCTGCCTTCGCCAAAAACTAATAAGCTCGTCTCCTTATCAATACGAATCGAATATTTTTTAATTATTCAAATCGCTTCATCCGTGTTCCCGAAATTGTCGACGAAAATTTGTATCCGAACACATACACACACGCATACACACACGCATACACACACACATACATCCATTTTTTCTAAAAAGGTATGCCAAAATATTCAGAAACCTCTGAAACGTAAAGATATATAAAAATTTTCATTTTCGATTTTTTTGCGATTACTATAACTTACCCTATGGGAAGTTAATCAATAAATAATTAATTAAAAGTTGGCGCTTGTTGTAAAAATAGAGAGAATAACTGAGAACCTAATTGCAAGATTGATTGATTCAAATGGTGTGAATTATTCTATATAAAATCAAATCAAAGAGAGCATAAAGGGGAAGTATGTAAAAAAAGAGAGAATAGAATTTGTAATAATATGTAAAATATAACTAGTAATAAGATGTAAATTTGACAAAAAGCTCAACGTTATCGAAGTATGCATTAAGATTACTTATGCAATAGCTTATGCAAAAAGTTATAAGCTCTTTAAAATACTAAAACCCAATCCTTTTAAATACAATACGAGGGAATTTATGAAATGAGTTAGTCTCTAAGCTAGCACAGCATGCGTTGCCCGTTACAAGATTAATATTCATAGTAGTAAATGCATAGGATACCTTCAGGTGCATATTTGCACGATTGATTTGCTGTCACGTGACTTTTTACTAACGAAACTAGTACTGGAATTGATTCTAACACGTACATCACGTACCTTTGTTGATTTTTGAATAAAGAGACGACGGCTCTAGTATTCATTTGTCTCGGAATAATAACGTTGAGCACTTTTACGAAATGACTTTGAAATAAAGATGAGAAATTACACAGGTCCACAAAATACAAAAAGTTGTTTGTTTTCAGTGTGCTGCATATGTTTTTCAAGTTAGTTTTTACCGCTGAACACAAATCGAAAGTTAAAATTTGGGGTCAAATGGCAAAAAATTGAAAATAGTTTTTAAAAACGACCAAGTCTCCGAACTAGTGATTCTTCTGTAACAAAATATTATAATTTCTGCCGTTTCCTAGCCCTTATTATCTTAAATGACTATTGAGTATAAATTAAATGTATAATTCAGCAGGATTAAGGTAGAAAGGGCCGGAAAAAGATTTTAAGTATTATGCCGAAGAATATCTAAATCGAAAATTTTGTAGTTTTTCAATTTTCTTTCATTGGATCCTCAATTTTGACCTTAGATTCTTGTTTAGCAGTAACCACATAGACAACATTTTTTATTTTGTGGGCCTGTGTTATTATTGTTGTATATATATATATATATATATATATATATATATATATATATATATATTAACTTAATAATGTTGTGACAATTTAAAATTTGAAAATAGTTAAATGCCAAATTTAAACCTTTGAAAAGGGTTAAGTTTGAAAGCAGATATGGAGGTATAGAATGCGGCATATTATAATTATTTTTATAATATAATCAACATTAATATAATACTTCATAGCAAGTTTCATTTTCTTCAACAACTCAGCATTCACTGGAAGTTGAATTTGTCTTTTGGAAACTTCCAGATATACAAAAATATTTCTCATCGTGAAAAAGCTTAAAACACTTGAATCAATTAATATATCTAGATATATCATAAAGGATATAATGTATATATGCTTGTAAATTTATAAAAAAGTTGATATATTGGCCCGGAATCCTTAATTACAATAAAGACTAAACATCAAATTTCATGTACGTTTATACAAAAAATAATCTGTTAAAGTAATTTTTAGGAATAGATATATTTCATCGTCCTTATATTTGAATTTTATTCTGTATATCTATGCCATTGCGATTTTCTTCGTGTAACTGCAGTGTAGGATACATTTTGACAATCATAAATTTAAACCCGTATTTAGAAAATTGATGGAAAAATTTTAGAGAAAGATGTACTTTATTCGTTTTAAGGTTCTACCATGCTTTATTGAACTAATTTATTTGAAGATAAATGTAAATTAATTAGTTTCATATGTTCATATATCCAAACCATCAATATCATAAAAGCCAACATAGTATATAAAACTAGTTTATCGTCAGTTTGAAAAGTTTATTGATAGAAATAGTCATTTTCGGAAAATAAACATTATTTTTCCTTTTCACATGACATCCTAGAATAATATTAAAAAGTCTTGCACTCACCACAGTATCGTAAACTTGTTTCATAAAATAATAATCATACATACATTCAAATACATTATTATATCATTCACAAATATCTTGACATGGATTGTCTGATTTATTAACTTCCCGTATGGTAAGTTATTGTAATGGGCCGAAAATCGGAATTGAAAATTTTTACATTTCTCGACGTTTTGAAGGTTTCTGAACATTTTGGCATACTTCAGAAAAAATGGATGTGTGTGTGTATGTATGTATGGATACAATATTTCGCCCACATTTTCGGGCGTACGAATCAACCGATTTGAATGGTTCAAAAAACATTCGATTTCTATTGATAAGGAGATGTGGTGATTAGTTTTTGGAAAAGGCAAGTCCAGCAGTTACGGAGATAAAGAGCAAAGAGTGCAGAAAATAGAAATCGAGTTTTTGAGAGATTGAATGATCTAAAAAACATTCAATTAGTAATGATTGGGAGAAGTGGTTATTAATTTTTCGCAAAGGCAGGTCCAGCCATTTCAAAGATACGGAGCTAAATGTACAAAAAATGGCGGTTTTTGAGAGAACTAAGCGTCCGATTCAATTGATTCAAAGAACTTTCTGCTTGTCTTAACAAAATAATTGATTTTGTTAAAAAAAATTTTGTTTCATTTTTTTTTTTTTTTTTTTTTTAATTTTTGGTATATCGAAAATAATTCAGATTTTATTTTTAATTCTGACTATAGTTCTAATATACTTTAAACAATTAATTTCAACTTTGCAATTCAGTTTATATAATTCTTATAAATATTAGACAATGTTACAATATTTATAATAATCTATTTGAAAACATTCAGTATTCCTCGCACATTTCGTTACGGTACGGGAAGTTCCAGCAATTTGCCTTAAGGCACAATGCCATCCACCCCACTAGTTTTGATCTATTTTCCAACTTTTTTTTGTCAATCGAGGAATTTACAGTCTTTCTAAAAACAAAATATAAGTTACTTTTAGCTAATTTTAAGTGGTTAAATTAATAGAAATTATTTGTTAATTTTTAAAATATTCTTTCCTTCACTCTATTGTCTCTTTAATTGCGATATTTAAAAACAGTGTAGGAAAGACCTGTTAATATTGCTGAGCTTAATAATTTTTTAAATATACCCAAAAATTAAAATATAATAATATGTTTTAACAGGCAAGTCTTTAAAATTGTTTTAAATCATGATTATTTAAGTTACACAATGTCTTTAGATTATTATTTTCTAGTATTTTGCATAGTTCATGTTTATTTATGGGTTACAATAATGTCCATAAATTATTTACTCAAGTTTTTCTTAAAGCATTTCTAAATCAATTTGGTTTCTAGAAGAGTTCAATTAGGGAATGAAACTACTCAGGATAATAATTCATGTAATAATTATTATTATTTCAGAAAAGAAGTTTTTGTTAACTTCGATTATTAATTTAGCTATTTATTATTTACTTCAAAGTTAGATCATTCTTTAGCATAATTATAAAAAATACATATTCAATTTAATTCAATTATTCTTTATTACTCACAATTAGAAAATATTCGCAAAGCCAAAGATAAAACGTTGCCAAAATATATTATTGGCAAATTAGGCGCTACATTCCACCATCGTTTTGTTATTGAATTTTTGCGTTATCTACGAATAATACTGTACAAAATAATTCTGTTGCTCAAAGTATAGTTATAAATATTTAGAATGAACCTCTTATCTTAATATACACACAGAATTCAATAACATATTTAATGTTATACTGCCATAATTTTAAATTTAAACATACATATATGTTCAAGCAAAATATGTTTTCATAATAAAAAATACTTATAGTATATATCCGTTACCAGAATGAATTATTTACACTTCGATACTACATATACTATATTCATCTATATATACCGTCCAAAATGTGATCCATTTCCATATATAATTTATTGGCCTTTAAACCTTTAGCGTTTTAATAGTTCCGTTTTAAAATTGAAATATTAGACGCATTGACCGATTCGTGACACATGAGATTGAGGTCACATAAACAATGTTTTGATTACATTTAGAATTGTGTTACAAGATTTAATAAAATTTAAAATTTTAACACAAAACATCACGTATTGTAAATGATCTTTTAATATTTTTACTTCCAAGAAAGGCAATGAAAGCAATCCGTAACAGTAATAGGAAACGCAACATAAAAGATAATAATAAATCATATTCGAGATTAATGATAGTATCATCATTTAATTATACAAAATCTGTGATGGTATCGTGTAACTCTGAGTTAAGATAAATTGATCAACTTCTATAAATTAAATTAAATCATGAAATTGAATATTGATTATTTTGAGATTATTGATTATTGATCGCTAAATAATGAAATTGAATATTGATTACTTTTTTATGAGTTTTAAAGTACAAGAACCTGAATACCTGAATACAGTTTTTAAGTATACTATATTTATTTATTTTATATGATGCATTGCTATTTTTAAATTAGATTCAATAGTTTTTTTATATAACATCTAGAATAACAGCTCACTCAATAAATCCGTAGGATGGCACATAGGTGGAGTTGCTTTGTAATAATCCATATGATTTGTAGGAAGCACGCACTTTAAGAAGATATCTATCAAAATTTCATGACAATCCGATGATTAATTTACAAGTTACATGGGTTAAAGTCGCGCTAATTTTTAGTTTTTCAAATCAATGAATTCAAATCCATTTCGTGTGTTGATTTACCATTGCTTTTTGATGGGTGAAAATACCATCACAGCCAAAGTAGCGCTTGAAAATGTTATGTGGATTCTCCAAATCAGACAAATGGTGATAGAAGTGGTTTGCTGATTTTAATCATGGCCATACAGACACTGACGATGCTGAACGCTCTGGAAGGCCAATTGTGGTGGTTACACCGGATAACATAAAAAGGCCACCGAATCGTTTAGGAAACCGAAAAGTAAACTTGTCTGAGCTGGCACCCTAAAGATATCGATAGAATGTGTTGGACATATCGTTCACAAATATTTGAATAAGAAAAAGCTCTGTGCTAAATGAGTGCCGGCGAACTCACATTTTATTTTATTTGACCAATAGTATAACGAGTTGATGATTCGTAAGAGCATTTCGAGCTTTTTAACCAAAATAAAACTGAGTTTTTGCACCGATATGTTACCATGAATGTGACCTGGCTTCATCACTCCGGAGTCGAATAGACAGTCAGCCGAGTGGACTAGACACAATGAAAAGAAAAAATGCAAATAATCAGCTGGCAAGGTTATGGCGTCAGTTTTTTTTTGGGATTTGCAAAGAATTATCTTTATCAACTACGTTAAGAAAGGCCAGGCTATCAACAGTGACTATTGTATAACATTATTGAAGCATTTTACGATCGAAGTCGGAAAAACGGCTCGATTTGATAAGAAAAATGTGCTGCGCCCTCAAGACAACGCACCAAAGTCACAAATCCGCGAAAACAGTGGCAAAAAGACATAAAATGGGCTCCGAATTTCTTCCGCACTTACTATATTCTCTACATCTGTTCCCCAGCGACCATATCCTGTTCTCAGATCTCAAAAGGATGCTCGCAGGAGAGAAATTTTTGCCGAATGAAGAGATGATCGCCAAATTTTGTGGCAAAGTTAAAATCGTACTACCAAAATGGTTTCGAGAAATGTTTGATGTTCGCTATAATTGGGATATTGGCCTCGAAGAAAACTATATTGAATAAAAAAAAGAATTTTGAAAAAAAATTGGGCATTTCTTAGTTATCCTAAGAACTTATTGAGTGATGTGTAAAAAGATCCTATTTACCACAACATGAGGTTGTGGTAAAAAGGACCACCTAAACCGGCGATAAGTATGAGCAATAAGAAAATAGTAAACGAAAATGTATAAGTTGAAAAATATATCTTAAAAAATTAATTAAATCAATAGTTATTCCAACTCTGATAATGAATGCTTCAGCCAAAGTTCCACACGAAAGTTGTATCCAGTGCGATCTATATTAAAAATGTGCCCATGGAATATGTATTACAAACAAAAGTTGTATTTATCTCATTTATAATTCATTTATAATCAAGAAACAATGAATTCGATTAAGATAATTTAAACAGAAATACCTATCAAAGGTAGTAAGTTGATATTTTTTTTTTTATTATGTATAAAAATTGTATAAAAATATTATTTTAGATTATGATTTTTCATTTTGTTGTTCAAACTAATACTTAAACTGCATTGCATTGATTAAATAATGTAACTATTATCCCATAAAACCTCTTGAAAATTAAAAACAAAATGATGGATCTTTTTGCTCTACGGCTGTGCTTGTTACCTTGTTACCCCGCCAATGTGGTAAAAATAGTAAAAAAAATCTAATAATTTGATGTGCATATGAGCAATGAGCATTTTTGACCGCTGATGATATTTTTTTAACATTTTTTTTAGATCTTCGAAATCGCTAGACATGCGTTCACAAACATTTAATCGATTTTTTATTCCGTCAATACAAGTGAAATCATTCAATTCAATTAATATGAATCATTCAAATCGGACGCTCCGTTCTATCAAAAACTGAATTTTGCCAATGAACTTCGAAACGGCCGCACCTGCCTTTACCCAAGAATAATCAACACGTACCTCATCAATAGAAAAGAATATTTTCAAAATCATTTAAATTGGTTAATGCGTGCATTTGAACTTCGATTTTTTGTGATTACTATAACTTACCCTATGCAAATTTAATAAAATTTTTTTTCTAAAAACTAATATGTGTTTATTTTGAATAATGTAATGGATAATTATGTGTTGAATACTATTTGGAACTTGATTATAATTAAGTTAAGTATGTATACATACTTTAAATCATGATCATACGCTTTTATTATTGAAAGTTTAATAAAGCTATATAAGGTGTATGCTTTAATTAATTTATGTATTAATTTATATACAATCAGGTTTGCGACTTATTAATTAAATAATAATTATTTTCACATATCCGGGTTATTTAAACAATATAATAATTCTATGAACCAAAGTATAAAGGCATAAGTTTTAGCATAAATATATTTTTATTCATAGATAAAAACACTCGTAATAAAAGAAACAAGAGATAGAGTCTTTGAAAACAAATACTGTGAAACAGACACGTGCTTACCTGGCTTCAATGGCTATTAACAATGTTTTTTAATTCTTCTTCACAAATTCGAACGATTCCCGTAATCCCTTCGGCTGTGACGTTTCCAAAACCATTCATTAGTCAAATTTAACTTATCTGTTCTGAATAGTCAGTCAGAATTACGTAATCTAATCATTTATTCGCTTCCTCTTCTGATTGTATCTTTAGCATCAATTAATAACTTAGCGCCGCCAGTAATAACTTCATTTCGAAATTAATTACATGGTAAGTGCATTAAATATAAACAATCTTCATCAATAAAATTGTTTTGAGAGAAGAACAGTTAAAACTTATAATAAAGTAATGAATTGAATTCTTTGATGCACGGTAGTATATAACATAAATAATTGTGGATATGTTTTATGGTATTTTAAATATTATTATATATTTTATGTTTGAACTTTTAAAAAAATACTGTTCACAGTTTTACACCTATTAAGTATAAATACAAATTAATAAATTTTATTTATTAACTTCTCGTAGGGTAAGTTATAGTAATCGCAAAAAAATCGAAAATGAAAATTTTGCATTTCTCGACGTTTCAAAGGTTTCTGAATATTTTGGCATACCTTAGAAAAATGGATGTATATGTGTGTGTGTGTGTGTGTGTGTGTTCGGATACAAATTTTCGTCGACGATTTCGAGAACACCGATCAACCGATTTAAATAATTTAAAAAACATTCGATTTGTACTGATAAGTAGACGTGCTGATTAGTTTTTGGTGAAGGCAGGTCTAGCCGTTCCGAAGATAAGGGGCAAAAAGTGCCAAAAACGGTAACACGGTTTTTAAGAGAACAGAGCGTCTGATTTTAAAAATTCAAAAAACATTTTACTTGTATTGACAAGATGAAGAATTGATCAAATTTTCATGAAGGCAGGTCTAGGGGTTTCGGAGATCTAATGGAAAAAGTAAAACAAAAAGCCATTTGGCGATCAAAAATGATCTTTAGACATGTGCACATCAAATTATCAGATATTTTATAGAGATTTTTAAAATAAGTATGAATTTTGTTTACATTCCTATGGGTTTCGTACCAATGTTTAACCGTTTAAACGGCGACGCGGCGCTTACGCGCTTTGACATTTCGTCTCTATGCAGTTAACGTTAACGATTGCTTTGAAAAAAGTTCATAATTTCCAAACTATGCCAAAATGAAGAAAACTTTTTTTTCAAACAATTTTGTTTTTGTTTCTAAAAAATCTAATTTTCTCAAAGTAAATTTTTTTCAAAAATTTTAATCGCTTTTAAAAAAATAATAATAATTTTTGTTACGGGAAGTTCCAGCAATTTGCCTTAAGGCACGATGCTTTAATTGCCTTAAGACAGAATTCCACTTACAGCTAGTTATTTATTATTTTTGGGCTTTTACAATATAACTTAGATTTGCCAATCATTACATTTTTTTAACTCTCAGAAGAGTAAGTTATAGAAATGAAAAAAATTCCAGGAATTTGTATTTGCCTTAAGATACGATGCCATGCACCACTAGTTCTATTATTTTTATTTTATATATTAATTAGTTATTATGTTATTTATTATTAATAATATCCATACTGATATTATTTCATTAGAATTTAAAATAATTAATTTTTAAATTACATTTTCTTTAATACATGCTCAACAGTTACTTGTCCATAACACCACTTGCAACAATTAACCTCAGAAATCACCCTTGACACTTGGAACTGAAAACTATAATTTCACTCAACGAAAATTTTCCCATTTCGCATTCATTCCCAAAAATCTATTTCACCCATAACAGGTGAGAAAATTCGTTTTTCCCGCAAATGCCATGCATTTGGCGTATATCACGCGCCGCTTTCAACTATCTACTAATAGCAACAAAGTACATAATATTGAATTTTCGGAAGGTCACTTCGCTCCAGCGCAACGCGGCGTCTAGCATTAGAACGAGCGAACGTGCTTTCGATGCTGCTTCGGTCGGAAGACTGCGGATTCGAAATTGCCGCCGAGAGAGCAACTCACAAACGTTTACTTTGACTAGTATAGTGCGAGGGATAAAGAATTACAATAGCGATAAGTTGACATTAAGGTAGGCGATTCAAGGATAGCCGGAAAGGGCCTCCTACCTTTCCGCAAAATGAGCATTCGTATTTTTTATGATTCTAGAAATTTACATCACCTTTAAAAAATTGATGTATGTATGGCTGTGTGTGTGTATGTTTGTGTGTTCGGATACAAATTTTCGTCGATGATTTCGGGAACACGTATCAACTGATTCGAATAATTAAAAAAATATTCGATTTGTATTGATTAGTTTTTGGCAAAGGCAAGTTTAGCCGTGTCGTATGATACGGCTACAAAAGTGCCAAAAGTTGTAATTCAGTTTATGAGATCTTTTTGGCACGTTTTCTTTCTTTTGGACCTGCCAAAAATCTACCTGCAGATAGGCAGGTCCAGCGGCTTCGTAGTTCCAATAAAAATGTAAAAAATGCCATTTTGCAGCCAAAAATGTTCCAATATGAACATCAAATTATCATATATTTTAATAATAAGTACTACTTTTCACTACATTTCTATAGTATCCATACCAATGTTTATGCGTTAGACTGCGACGCGGCGCTTACGCGCTTCGAAAAATTGTCTCTAAAACAGCTACGCAGCTATGCGATTGCTTAAAGTTCAAAATTTTCAAAAAACTAGTTGGTTTGGTATTTAGCCTTGAGGCAAGTTACATGAACTTCCCGATATGTGTAAATAATCGACTTAATCAAAAAAAATATGTACTGTAAATGTAAATAATATACTTCATCAATCCTACTTTAAATAAAACGATAATAATTTTAGCAAAGTTTGATTTTTTAAAATTAAACTACTTGTCGTAAGGCCGTAATATTAGAGTAAGTTCTATAAGACCATGATGTATATCGCCAAAAAAGGTTCCATGAAAATCGGCTTAAAATTTTTTTTCAACAGTTCATTACAAGAAAACGGCTCGGTAGATTTTCACATAAAATTAATCAGTACTATTCCCAACTAATATCTTTCGAACAGTTTTTGATTTTTTTAAAATCGGTTCGGTAGGATAAGCTTAAATGTGGGCGAAAAGTTTAACACTTTTTTTCAAATTGCAAAGAAACGGCTTGGCAAATCGTCACACAAAACTGACAAACCATAGTCCTCACCGAAATACATCAAATGGCTTTTAAATTTCTAAAATCGGTTCAGGCGTTTTTGAAAAAACGTCGATCAAAGGTCTAATTTTGACAAATGCCAAAAAAACGATACCAATTTTTGCAAACTTTGACGAATTTTTAAAGCTGAACCAGTTGTCGTAGGGCCGTAATATTTTAGTATGATCTAGAAGACTATGGTATCTACCGTCAAAAAATAATCATAAAAATCGTCGATTTTTTTTTTTTTTAAACTTTATTACAAGAAAACGGCCCGGCCGATCTCCACCAGAAACTAATCAGGTCGATTCCCAACCAATATCTTTCGAACGATTTTTGAATTTTCAAAATCGATTCAGAATTGCGGGCTAAAACGTAGACAAAAAACTTTTCACTTCTCTGCTATTTACGAAGAAACGGCATGGCCGATCGTCGCACAAAACTGACAAACAATAGTCCTCATCGAGATACATCGAATAGCTTTTAAATTTTTGAAATCGGTCCAGCCGTTTTTGAGAAAACGGCGATTTACGGCAAAAAATCTGTTGGTGCATACGCACACACACACACACACACATACTTTTTCCAAATTTGGTCTCATTCGATTCAGAATGGCTTGAAACGTCGAGAAAATATAAAATTAGCGAATCGGATTTTTTGATGAAAACTTCTCCTTCGGGAAGTTAAAAAATCGAAATATAAAAACAAATCAAACTTTTCAACAAAGTTATTTTTTTTAAATGCTGAAAGTTCTCAAAAAATAATATTTTCAGATTTCAAAAAAATTTAATCTTTTTTTAAAAAAAAGCATTTCCGGTACGGAAAGTTCCAGCAATGCGCAAAGGCCACGCACTAGTTAATTTTGGTAAAGAAATAACTCTACAAACTAGGTGTAGGTGATATTTTATTTCAAAGTAAGTTGCATGAATAAATTAGTAGGCATGTCATTGTACCTTAAGGCAAATTGCAGTAACTTGCCCGAACCGTAATAAAACACTCGAGAAATGAAAATAATTAATAAGCAATAAAAGTTATTCAATAATTAATAACAATTGTTTTAAATATTTTTACATAGATTATTAAAAATACTGTAACTCTATATACTTTTAAACTGTACATTCTAAAATTTTAGAAAAAATGTTAAAAGTTTATATAAAATTTTAATTTTTTTTGAAAATTTAAAAAAAATTTGGAAATTTAGGGATAAATTTATTTAAAAAAAAATGAAAATTAAAAAACGTTGAATTTGAAAATTTGAAAATTTAGAAATTAATTTTTTTTTTTAATTTTTCGAAAATTTGAATCGAGAAGTTGAAATTCCTGAAATTCTTTTAAAAGTCATTTGTAGACTCTTCACACTTCTTATAGGAATCAAATGTTTTTGAACCATCCGAATAGATTGAATCTGTTTAATGAAAAATGTAAATACATACATGCATGCTGATATTCATATAAAACATTTATAAACGCATACTTATATTTATTTTTAAACTATGTAGAGCTAATTTAAATATGGTACATAACATAATAGGTATGCATAATATTTTTTGTTATGCATATATTATTATTTATTATCATTTTTAACTTAGGTAGGCATAATATTTTTTGTTATGCATATATTATTATTTATTATCATTTTTAACTTCCCGATAAAGAAGTTTACATTATGGCCAAAATTTTCAAATTCCTAACTTTGTTTAAAGTCATTCTGAATCGATTGGCAAAAAGATGGGAAAAAAAAATTTGTATGTAGATGTGAGCTATATTTTGAGCCTTTATCGACAGTTTCTTAGAAATAGCTGCACCGATTTCAAACATTTATAAGCGATTTAATAAAACGTGCAAAAGTGTCATTGATCAAGTCGATTATTTAATCATATCGGGTAGTTCATGCAATTTTCATTAAGGCAAAATTCTACTTACTTACTACTTAATACTTTCTACCTACTTACACCCAGGTAACTTACAAGTGAATACCATATGAATTATTAAAAGTTAACCGTTTAACTAACATGTTGGATAAAAAGCCATATGAATAGTATAAAAATAAAACGACTAGAATGTTATTTAATGTATATATACACACATATATATATCATATATATATATATATATATATATATATATATATATATATGCAGGCTTAACTATACATAACATCGATCTTTAATTAAAATCAAAGAAAATTCAAAACATCCATTTACTTACATATTTCCGATATATGTTCTTTTCATTAGCAACTTGCACGAACGACGTGTAAATATGGTTGCTTTATAAGTTAAATAAATATGTAAAGTCCGTGGTTCTTAAAAAATTATTGAAATCTACTACCACAAATAATTCATAAACTCACGGTGAACAGAATCTTGAAGAATTCACAACTTCAAAATTGAAGAAATTATTTAATAATAATAATAAACATTCCTGGTAGAAAGCAAGACTTGCTTTTGCATAGTAGGTACAGTTTAATAATTTCATGATGCAATTAAATAATAGTTATCTTGATTAATGTAAAAATATCACACCTGGGGTTAGTTGAAACAAAAACTTGGGGCTAGTTGTGACATACAAAAAATATGTACGTATGTTACAGATTCGAGAGAAGAAGATTGAATGAAATATATAGTTTGTAAAATTAAGTAAAATCTGCGTTACAAGAGACCTATAAATTTTATTTGTATAATGATATGAATTGTAGCTTACGTTGATTTATGATAGAAATTTCTATTACAGGAGACATTATATATTTTATTTGTATTAATTATAATTTGCGTTGATGTATGAAAAGAGTTACTTAGAAAATATTCTATTACCGTCAAAATGAGTATAGAATATTAGAAGCATTATAGTCATTTTTTGGCGATATTACTTGCTACTGTAGATGTTACGACTAGCCCCAAACACATCACCGTATTTTTTCTAGAAATTTTTTAATTAGGAAATAATGAACAATTGTGGAATTATTTTTACTTAAAATAGTTACAGCAACCAATCTTCTTTATTTAATTTTTATATATCTTTACGTTTCAGAGGTTTCTGAATATTTTGGCATACTTTAGAAAAAATGGATGTACGAGTATGTGTGTATGTGTGTGTGTGTGTGTGTGGGTGTGTGTATGTGTGTGTGTGCGTGTATGTATGTGTGTGCGGATACAAATTTTCGTCGGCGATTTCGGTAAGAAGCAATTTGAATAATTTAAAAACATTCGATCCGTATTGATAAGGAGACGTGCTGATTAGTTTTTGGCGAAGGTAAGTCTAGCCGTTCCGAAGATATGGGGCAAAAAGTGCCAAAAACGGTACCTCAGTTTTTAAGAAAACGGAGCGTCCGATTTTAATAATTGAAAAACATTTTACTTGTATTGACAAGATGAAGATTTGATCAAATTTTCATGAGGGCAGGGCTAGCGGTTTCGGAGATCTAACGAAAAAAGTAAAAAAAAGTGCCATTTGGCGGTCAAAAATGATCATTAGACATATGCACATCAAATTATCAGATATTTTTTAGAGATTTTAACAATAAGTATAAATTTTGTTTACATTCCTATGGGTTCCGTACCAATGTTTACCCGTTAGACAGCGACGCGGCGCTTACGCGGTTTATATTTTCTCTGTGCAGTTAAAGCAGTACGATTGCTTTGAAAAAAAGTTCAGATCTTCCAACATATGTCAAAATAAAGAAAACATTTTTTTTTCAAAAATTAAAAATTAAAAAAAAAAAAAATTAATTTTCTTTTTCAATTTTTTTTTCAAAAAAAAATAATTTTTTGTCAAATTTATAGTTTCTCAAAAATCTTATTTTTTCGAAGTAATTTTTTTTCAAAAATGTTAATCGTTTTTAAAAAAATAATAATTTGTGGTACGGGAAGTTCCAGCAATTTGCCTTAAGGCACGATGCCCTAATAGCCTTAAGACAGAATTCCACTTACAGCTAGTTTCGAGTTGAAACTCTAAACTCTGTTTGAGTATGAAACTCTATAAATGGATACCATACGTGCCTATATTATTTTAGAACGGAGTAGTGGTTGTAAAATATACATAGCTTTGCAACACCCGTTTGGTTGCACATTTGTGTATTATTGATCTTTCTCAGCTAAGCGATTACTTCCTTGAAGAAGACCAACCTTTAAATAATCAGAGTATCATTTACCAGAATATATTTCCTAGAAATTTGTTATCTTACTAGTATTCGGAATTCAGAAATATAAAACCTTTTTAGTGGAAGGGCTCGCCCGTAGATAAACGGTTAAGAGCGATGGGACTTGATTCAGAGGTACCGGGTTCGAGACCCGCTTCGAGCAGCCTGTTGTCATCAAGCAGTAGTGACAACGGTTTCCACTTGGAAATATTGATTGCTGCACCAATTAAACTCAGCCCTATTATATAAATTAAATTTCATTGAATCTAATAGGTCATCAAATATGGATGGATCAACCATTGAGATACCATCTAAAAATTGAGAGTGAATTGATTTAACCATTGAGATTGATCTAAAAATATGAAGTAAAGAGTAAGTTTCAGCCCAATAGCTCATAGGACGTAAGATTCTGATTGCTGCTATGATATTAAAAACAAATTAGTACAAGCTTCTTACATATTTAGTTTGAACATAATTGTATCTCCTAATAAATGTATAGTTTCATATTATTGATATCACCTAATAAAAAGCTAAAAACTCACATAATATCACGTGGAAAAATGGAGGGTTTAGTAAGAAAAAAAAGTCCAAAATTAAAAAATGATTAAAAAAATAACGATTTTTTTTCTGGGTACTAAAATACACGTAATGTTTGGTTGGCGAGGGGCGGGGGGGGGGTTAATTTTAAACACCAACCATAGACCTTATATTACATAGACTGCTTGTCGAGTACAAAATAAGTGCTCAAAAAACATAAAAAGGTATGTGACGTCACATCTCTGAGTCAAGATTGCCGACGACAATCGCGGACTCTCTCGATTGATTAAATTTTATGTCATATGTTTTATTTTAATAATATAATTGCGACTGTGATGGCTGTTAATTTTGTAAGAACTGATATTAATAATGTTTTTCCTGTATAATAATTGCATAAAATCGAATCCACCTGTTTAAAATCGTTTTATATATTATAGGCACATAACATATGACATATGACTATGATCAGTCGGGAGTCCGCGATTGTCGTCGGCAATGTTCGCTCAGACGTGTGACATCACATACCTATCCATCGAATCAAGATGATGGCTTATTATACACCTTTTCCCCTCTACTTTCAAATTCTATTGTTAAAAATATCTTATCTTTATATTTTTTGAGATATCTGTTGTGGACCTTTTTACCCGCGTACCTACAAGCTCCGCTCTACCCTAATAATATATATATATATATATATATATATATATATTATATGTGAATATAAAGTTATATATTATTATACATCATAAATATATTAACCTTTTTGCACTATTCGATCATTAGCTGTTACTTAGCAAAGTGATTACGCAAGAAGTGGCTTAATTGTACGCAGAAAAAATCTAATCCATTCTATTCTAAAATCATGGGTACAAAAAAGATGACTTCAATCACTGATTAATACGATACGATGTACATATGATTGAACTTGTCCTCGAAAGCGTCATTCGTTTTTTCTATGGAATCGGCTGATGTGTGTCCAATTTATTACATCACCACATAAAACGTACATTTACTACACCACTTAATCGACAACAAGCATGTGACATTAAAATGCAGATATTCATTACGGATGCTGTGAGAATATGTACATTTTGTACATGTATTTAACGTTAATGCATGACATAGGAGGTATCAAATTCCGTAAAAAACGAGTTTAATCTGCGGTATGTTGTGTGATAAAAGGCTGGATAAATTTAATATCATGAGATATATTTCTGAATACACCCTAAGGCCGTAATTAATATTAAAATTTTGCATAAATATCTAGATGGAAATGTTGCTCGATTACAGTTTCATATGTCATCTTGTTTTAAGATCATGTATTTTAAATAATCATGAAGATCTAAGGTGCTAAATGTTTGAAGAAAAAACAAATAATTTGACATCGGAAACTAGATTCTGTGAAGTACCATTCAAAATTTTTTCCAAAGTTTATTATAATTTCATGTTTCATCTGACAATACAACTTGTAAAACTATGAGAAACAGATTTTTTTTACATTTTTACTTTATATCATTATTATTTTTGCTTTTGTATCCTATATTAACCCTTTCTACTTGGGAAATCCGATATTTATATAAATATCTAAATAAATATATAAATTTTGTCGAGCGGCATCCGAGTGGAAAGGGTTAAAATTAAAACTAGATTTAAAATTTGTTGAGATAAGTTAAGTTTGAGATCTACAAAAAAATATATTTCAAAAATCTTATAAATTATTTCGCTCGTCAATATTTCTGTAAATTTCAAAATTTAATAAAAACGTTAATTTTATATGTTTAGAAAAGGCTCCACTTTGCAACCACAATTACTTGATATCAAGCAGTAGTGATATCCTGTTTTATTTGAAAATATAGACCCAAACACGCTTCCAAGTAAAAATATAAATTCGGGCCATTACTGCAAGGTTCACACGCAATTGAAGTAAAACTTTTTTTTATCACAGGATGGCATTTCAATTGTAAATAAATACATCATATAACAATTTTGAATAATGTTTATTAGTAATATGGTAACACTTGTGAGGCACTCATTTATTTTTGTCAACTCATTTATTTTTGTCACGTGCGTTCATCACATTTATTTGTGCGAATGACGAATCATTGGCACTCTACTCGGCCGTAACGCACTTCCGTTGCATTTGTACGAATTTACACCCTAGTCGCGCCTAATGAAGTTTTAGTTCAAAAGATTAGGTTGCTTTCTAATTAAGATGGTATTAGAAAATGTATCGCAACATCTCATTGAACACAGATACCTAGTGTTAAAAAATAATAAAAATATTATAAAATGTTAAAAAATGTATTTATTTAATAAAATATGGCACGTAAAGTTATATCGAGTTAATAGTTGTCATTATGGCATCTAAAGTTATATCCAGTTAATAGTTGTCATTAATAAAAACCTATGAGAACCACTCGTCGAGAGTAAAACAATGTACTAACTTTATGGTGTAACTATCAAATACCCTGCGTTATGTGAATGAAGAAATAAAGTAACTCGAATAATAATAATTTGAACCGCTATACTTACTTAAGCATGCTATTAATAATAATATTTCTTAACTACATAACATTTTTTGGAAGATAACCCAATAGTTGCTTACATATACTTAATATAATGATTTTCATTGAATTTTTTCAAATAATAATGATATGTTTATAACTCAATGCACCAATTGCGGCAAGGGCTCTATTCACTGGCATTCACTTTTTCATCTGGAAGTAAAAATCGTTAAGTAAAAATGAATATCACTACTACTGATATCTTTTTGTCGGAAACTCAAGATTATTACGCATCCTTAGGACTTCATCAACATTTTCACCTCGAAATATCGTCAATCTATTCAATACTCGTTTTGGAGTAAATAATAGAATTTGTTCCTCTTCTCATTTGGGATCTTTTCACTTGTTCCCAGATAAAAGTTTGCAACTTTTTCAAGAATCAATAAAAAAATGTCTCATGACCACACAATATAAAAACTTTATAATTCGTTCACTTTGCCAAACTTCATTTATCAAAAGCTAAATATAATGTCCATCAATCGACCTAATTCTTTGTAAATGAACCTTCATTGAAGATCCAGGCAGCAAAGCCCCGATTATTGTTGCATCGCTGATCGCTATGAAGTCACCTCGTGGAATTATTTTGCTAGTACGTTCGGCTATAAATAACAAAATGCGATCTCGTATATATTTCAGTGTTTGTATATCGCGTTCGTTCAAGTTCCTTGTGTTAATCATTCTAACAAAAACTCATAACGTACGTGAGTTATTGCTGCAGGTACTGTCAACAAAAAGCATCGAGCGATACTGATAAGAAAAAGTTTTTATTTATTGATGTATGTTAGGTATTAACTAACAATAAGATTATGGCATTGAACTACCTTTAGTCGAGTCGTTAAAACATGCTGAGAATATATTTTAGCCACCTTCACAATACTATGCTAGCTATGGTAGGGCTATGGTATGGCAAGGGCGTGGGCTAACACAAGCTAGACCCAGGTTCGATTCCAAACTCGGAGAAGCTCGAACTTCGAGCAGTATGATATCAAATTTAACTTGAAGTTATAGATCTCAAATACAATCTCAAGTGATAATCATATTCCGTGGGCATTGCTGAATCACAGACGAGTCATCAGTCATCACTATTAGATTTACATATCTAATATATGATAGCTATACAAAGAAGTAATCACTATTTCAAAGAAATGTAAGAATTAGTGATGTAAGTGCGCAATCACCGCTCAAAGAACATATAGCTCTGATTGCTGTATAAAAAATCATCGAAAAGTACTTCGAATCAAGAAATTATAGCGTGGGAGATTTTCCGTTGACATTTCACACCGCAGTGCCCTCGACTGGAAATTATATTCAATTGGTAACATATTTATTTGATCTACTTTTTCATGTGAAAATGAATATTACATTGCATATCACATGATATCATGTTGCTTCCACTACGAGCGCTGGCTTTGTTACAGGAAAAGACGTTTGATCACTGCGAAACTACATCCGATATAGGTAAATAATTGAGACCGGCAAGATTTTTTTTTAATTGATCAAGGTAATATTTATTTTTTATGATTTACCGATCTACCTGTTTTATTTTATTTATTCTCGTCTACCTGTTTAGCTGTTTACCTGATTGTCTGTCTGTCTGCTTGTCTGTCTGTCTTGCTTGTTTACCTGCTTGTCGACCTGTCAACCTGTCCACCTGTCAACCTGTCAACCTGTCCACCTATCACTCTATCTTTTTGCCGGTCTACTTATCCACCTGTTTACGTGTCTACCGGTACTTATTCAACCTGTCTATCACTTCATCAGTTTACCAATCTCTATGCCTATATATGCCTCTTTTCTACTTTTTATCTAATTACCTGTTTACCTGTCTAACTGTCTACACGTCTACCTGTCCATTTGTCCAATAGTAAGAGCTAAAACTGCCAATCTGTCTAATTTTCTTGATTTAAACATTTGTACCTGCTTACTCATTACCTGGCTACCTATATACCTGTGTATCAATTCACCAATAACTCTACTTGTATGTAAATCAATGATAATAGATTGTAAAGATCATATTTAACCAACTAAAGTCAAATTGTACAATTTTTGCTCTAAACCGCTACACCTACCTTCGAAAAAATGTAATAAGTTATTCATTCCATCAAAACTAGAAAGATATATTTTTTATTTTAATTTAAATCAGATGCTCTGTATTCACAAAAACTCAGTGGCGGATTAAGCTTTCTGCCGCCCTAGGCCCTATCCGTTCAGGCGCCATTTTTAATAGACAAAATTTTACTTTTTTAATTAAACAATTTATTTTAAATTATTTAGATATATTTTTTAACTTTGCGTTGGATAAGTTATAGTAATTTTAAATTGTAATTTCGGAGTTACGGAACAAAGAGAGTGCAGAAAATAGAAATCTAGTTTTTGAGAGAACGGAGCATCCAATGTGAATGATCTAAACAACATTCAATTTGTAATAATGGGGAGAAGTGGTAATTAACTTTTGGCAAAGGCAGGTCCAGCGTTTTGGAGATACCCAGGCTAAATGTGCAAAAAATGGTGCAAAAAAGTTTTTGAGAGGACTAAGCGTCCGATTTGAATGATTCAAAGAACTTTTTACTTATTTTAACAAAATAAGTAATTTTGAAAAAAACATTTTGTTTCAAATTTTTTTTTTTCAATTTTTTTTTTTCAAAAACATTTTTTTTGTGTATATCGAAATTAATTCAAATTTTATTTTTAATTCTGACGAAAGTTTTAAATCTCACATATACTAAAGAATTATTAGATGCTTTTAAAAAGAATAATAGTTATTGACTTGAAATTAGAGGTTGAAAAAATACTACAATGCAAAGAGATAAAATATATTATATCAAAAACCATATAACTCTTCGCATTGTAGTATTTATAGTATTTTTTCAACTAATTCAAAATTAATAATTATTGACAATATTCTTTCTGAAATCATCTAATAGTTCTTTATGAAGTTCTGAAAAAAAATTTAAAAATAACATTAACCACATATTAAAAAGCAAAGATTATTTTGCAAAAATTTTATTTTAAGATATTTCGATATTGGTTAATTATCAGTGACGCGCACACATATATTGACACATTTATGTTTATTAATTAACATAATTATTTGAATATTTTAATTTTGATAATTATATATACTTAATTAGGATGCAACTCTTTTCCTCACCACCCATGGGGTAGAGTTGCCAGGCGCGTTTTTTTTAATGTGGTGTCGCCACAAAAATAGATACTTCTATTCATATTTACGTTTCTAACATTTCAGATGGAAATGGATATAGTGTAAATACTACTAAGTATCGATTTGTGCAGCCCTAATCCACTTAAACTAACTTACAAACTAATTATATAATATACCTAACTGACCCGAATATAACGCGAAAAGAACCCCCGCGATATTACCTAATATACCACAAAAAGTTCGGTTTTTAAAAATGAAAGAACCTCTCCTCGAGGTAAAGAAAAAAATCAATACAAAATGTGTACTTTATAAAAAAGTAAAGTTATAAAAAACGCATAAATTTATAAAAAAGAGCATTTACATGATGTACCCCCCAGATCCACCATGTAAACACTTGGAAAAAACTTCATAAGTTCCCAGCCTATGAAGCTTAAGGACAAATCAAATCTTGTGATTATTAATTAATTAATTTAAAGAAAAGCGCGAAAAATATAAGAAAGGTTCCTTCATGACGCCACCCTTTTGAGCTCTGAATAAAAGCACGCGAACAACCAGAAAGAATATCAGAATAAGAGCACGACCGAAGATTTAAATGTCAAAACGTCCCCTAACCTGATATTAACTAAATTCTACTATAATAATAAAAAGTCTTATCTCACAGCTAATTTTCCTTTCGATTATGTCATATCATCCAATTCAGTTGTAGGCGGTAGTTCAGGTAGTAGTGGTGCTAGTTGGTTTTGAGTTGATATTTTCTGCCAAATGTCGTGCAAGACCTAAAAACAGGTAAACATAGAATTTCTTTACATTTATTCGTATGGGTTGCAGAAGTAATTGTTGGTACCCACTTGCACATATCCTTTAATTCGGTAGTGGTCTCTTGGTGGTTCGTGTATATCTTCGTAAAACATATAGACATACAATACAATGGCTTCTTTGAAAGACATCTGAAATGAAAAAAAAAAGCACAAATGCCCCTAAAAATAGGGACAATTAAATAAACGGGGCCCCGGTTATATTAATAAAAGAATATATGCTCATAACTAATAATAAGATCAAATTAACAATAATAGGATAAAAACCTTTAAATATGCATATCCTCCTATCAGTTATTTGGAAGTCCTTGTGCTTTGTGGTGCGAAAAGCAATCAATTCTGCAACCCTGAAATAAAAAGAAAAAAGATTTATACATATTACTTAGCAGTATGCCAATAATTTTAGTGTCTTGGTACATCAATTAGTCTGACCAATTTTCTCCTACGGGTTGTGGAAGTAGTTCTTGGTACTCACTTGGTAAGCAATTTTCTTGGAAAGACATCTGAAATGAGATAAAAAAAACACAAGTGCCCCTAAAAATAGGGACGAACATACAAACGGGGCCCCGGTTATATTAATGAAAGAATATATGGTTATAACTAAGGTCTAATTAACAATAATACGATAAAAACCTCTACATGTGCATATCCTCCCCCCTGGCAGTTATTTGGAAGTCCTGGTGCTTTGTGGTGCGAAAAGAAATTAATTCTGTAACCCTGAAATAAAAAAAAGATTTATTTGTACATATTACTTAGCAGTATGCCAATATTTTTTATGTCTTGATACATCAATTAGTCTGACCAATTTCTCCTATGGGTTGTGGAAGTAGTTCTTGGTGCTCACTTGGTAAGCAATTTTCTTGGAAAGACATCTGGAATGAGATAAAAAAACACAAGTGCCCCTAAAAATAGGGACGAACATACAAACGGGGCCCCGGTAACAAAAATAAAAATATTATATACTTATATCTAACCAAGGTCTAATTACTTAATATTAACTTATGAATACGAGAAAACCTGTAGGTATCCATATTGAGGTGAACTGAAAGGGTTAAGGATACTCTTGTTAGAGTGCAATGATTGCTATTTGGTATGTTTAGCATCTCACTCCCAAATATGAAGGGTAATTTAACTCTGCATGCCTGAAATGAAAAGTGACTTGAGAACATGGAATAGATGATGAATCATAAATATTATATGTGGCAGCCTGCTTGTAATCATTCCAGTGCTCTGGTACATCATATATGTACACATCTTCTCCTGTTCGTTGTTGTTGTAGTTGTAGTATTCAACCTCCTGGTATCTTTAGTTGAGGCCCATTTACACTAAAATGTTAATTTTGTTATTTTTTTACATAATTTAGGGTTTTGTACCATCATACTTTTCTTTAACTTCAAACAGTACGTCTTCAACATTTCTCCGTTTAGGAGACTTATTGTGCAATCACAAAAAATTTAAAATATTTAATTAAAATATATTCATTGCATTACAGTAGAAAAATCAGTCAATAAAAACAAGTAATTTATTTAACAAAGTTTTTAGATTTTTAGACGAGTTATTTACATCCATGCTACTAATAAAATAATTCCAAAAAAATAAATATTGTACATATAATACTAATTAGAAATTAAAGTGTATGGGGTTGCGTTGCTTCTGGGAAAAACATCGCAAAGATCCACACACCGATTGAAAAAAAAAATTATTAACGAAACGCGAATTACTAGAACCTGCCGTGGGGGGTAGGCGACAGGAACACATTTAAACGCGGAAATCGTTTCAAACGATATTAAAATTACGAACAAGTCCTCGCACGAACAAAAAAAATGTGGACGCAAATAACTCAAAATTAGAATTTAACAAAATTATAAAAAATAATTAAAAATTGCCAATGTAATTGAATAAAAAAAATTCATGCACAATAAATCCCTAAAGCAATCCGCCACTGCGCAAAACACTGTATGAAATCTGAAACAAAACAAATGTAGTCAATCGTAAATATTTTATATTAAACATTTTATATTTATATTAAAATTTAATATTATTTAATTATATTCAAATTTAATAATCTAAAGATTGCATTAAATTATTTATGTTAACTCAAAGGCTAAAATTAAATGTTTTCACAACAATAAACACTAAGGCGACACTTCAGCACAAATATATTGAATTAAAAAATGTAACGCAAATCGTTTAATATTAAAGAGACGAATTTTTACTTCAATTTATTTACATTCTTATAATTATAATTCACCAGAAAATCAACTCAAATCGAATCAACCTAAATACAAGTTCCATGACACGTATTTGAAACTGAATGCACGAAATGATTACATAATACATAAATATTTTTTAAAAGACTTACCTCTGACTGTAGTGTCGACCGAAAGGTCCAAATACATAATGATTTTATTTCTTATTACGCACTTCTTTTATTGGGGTCAGAAAGGGACAAAACTATGAATTGTTACCAGATGATACTAAAATTCAAAAATTCAAAAATTGTTATCTAATTGAATAGTTTCGGGTTCGAAACCATAGAGGGTGCAATACGAAATGTTTATTGTACCTCACAATCAGTCATAATTCAACTTTCGTGGCGAGATGGTCGAAATTATTACTGCTAATATTTGCATCTAGTTCTGTTTGATTCATATATTTGATTTGATTGTGAAGTATTATTTGTATTAAATACGTTTTTATTTGTATTTGCGTCTTATTAATTGTGCGTTTTTATATATAATTGTAAAATAAAACTAGTGGTGTATGGCATCGTGCCTTAAGGCAAATTGCTGGAACTTTCCGTACCGTAATGGAATATTCGAGAAATTTTAAACGGTTTTCAAATATATTGTTACAGATACAGTAACTTTCTTTATTTTTGTTATATCTTGTTATATCTGAGCAAATCAAATATAAATCATAAATCAATTTATCTGCAGAACATTAACAATCGTCATTTCTTTTCTAATTCAATTTCAAAAAAATAATTGCCTAAATTTGCACAAAGTTGAAAAAAGAGCTCCCGTATAGTCACAGTCTAAACGCATTTGTAAATAATTCTGTGCGACATTTTCACTTATACTGTGCTTAGCTTGGCGGCATTTTCACATTTTTCAATAGTTTTTTTCACAAAATTGGAACAGTGCAATTACAAAGGCAATTATTTTGTTGAAACAAGCAGAAAGTTCTTTGAATCATCTAAATCGCACGCTTAGTTCTCTTAAAACTGCAATTTTTTAACATTTAGGTTTGTATCTCCGAAACCGCTGGGCCTACCTTTGCGTCCAGCGTCCGATTTAAATGATTCAAAAAAACTTTCTGCTTGTTTTAACAAAATAATTGATTTTGGAAAAAAAATCTGTTTCAATTTTTTTTCAAAACAATTTTTTTTACTATATCGAAAATAATTCAGATTTTATTTTTGATTCTGACTAAAGTTTTAAAACTCACTTATATACTTTATAAAATAGTTTCAACTTTACAATTCAGTTTATATAATTCTTATAAATATTAGACAATGTTACAGTATTTATTTGTAATAATCTATTTGAAAACATTTAATATTCTTCGAACATTTCGTTACGGTACGAGAAGTTCCAGCAATTTGCCTTAAGGCACAATGCCATACACCCCACTAGTTTTATTTTATTTTATTTCTCACAAAAAAGCTTATTAATTTGATAATAAACATGATACATCACTAAAAATATTAATGAGGCGCCCTTGAATAAGTTTGATTAGAAAACGAATAACATTCTATTTCATAGAGAATTATCTAGATCAAGATCAATCCTTAAAATAAATTGCCGTGACAAAAAAAATCGGAAAAATTTGCTGCCCCCCAAATTGTGCCGCCCTAGGCCTGGGCCTCACGGGCCTATGGGATAATCCAGCACTGCAAAAACTGTCATGTGTAACACTGTCATTTTTGTTCTCTTTCTCCCAAACGGCAAGACCTGTCTTTGTCAAAACTAATCAGCAGGTCTCCCCATCAACAAGATTCAAATGTTTTTTGAATCATTCAAATCGGTTGATCAGTGCTCCGGAACACGCCAAGAAAAAATTGTTTCCATACATACATATCCATTTAAAATAAAATTGAGGCGGAACAAAACATGTCTAAACTTATTATCACCCTACTTTTATATTGGTTCCATAATTTCTATAAATCAATAAGCTTGTTTTTGAAAAAAAAGTTATTTACTCCCTGTATTATAAAAGTTGTGAAATTTAATTTAAAGAAACACGCTATTAAAGATTATTACACTAAAGCATGCCAGAGTCATTATCGATGCAAATGGATGCGATTTCCAAGGAATACATAATTAGCTTTTCCAGAGAGTTAAATGTTTTTAGAGAAAATATTGCAGAATAATATCACTCATATGGGCGCAAAATGGGCGCGTTTTGCGTGACGAACGACGTGTGCTCTCGCTATGATATTTACATTTTAACATGAGCATATGAGTACAATTCTTGTTATTAAAAAACGCACATGAATAACGTTACACAAACATTTTGTTATCTGCCAGATATATCGGTCACGTTGATAACAAGGGCATATGTTAATTCGCTTTTTCCGCATGTTAATTGCAATATTTCTAAAAGAATGCCCGTATCATATAGCGAGGCTAAACCATTTATTTACATTTTGTGAAGATCATGTAAAAATTCACACAATCAACTATTATATTAAATGAAATAAAAATTTTGAACAACAAAAAAATTAATTTGATTATGAGCTTAATTTTTTTGTAATTATTCTTGACTAAATTTTACACTGGTATATTATTGAATCTTTATTATTTATCATTCATTAAATAATGCCGAATATAATATCATTTATTTATCCTATACGCAAACCAATTCATTCGGTCTGTATTTCTGATTTTCAATAAGATTATAATATTTGTAATAAAGTGAAGATTATTACACAAGTCTATTTTCCAAGGCCTATTTTACAAACTGAAAAAGACATTGCCATATAATTACTACCTCCTGATAAAAGAATACTTGACTGAAAGAAAGTTTATTGTCAGCTATAAAGACGAGACTTCCAGCATCAGAAATATTTCCTCTGGAGTACCACAGGGTAGCGTCTTGGGACCACTGCTGTACATCATTTTTACCGCAGATATACCAGTAAATCCAAATACAATGATTGCCACCTTTGCCGATGATAGGGTATTTTAGCCCAACACGATGACCATATACTCGCATCCACAGTTTTACAGCAGCATATCAACCAGCTAGAAAATTGGCTAAATACCTGGAGAATAAAAGTTAACACCACTAAATCTGCGCACATTACTTTCACCCTCCGCCATAATTCGTGTACCACAGTCACATTTAATAATGTGCCGGTACCTCAAACAAATGCAGTTAAGTATCTGGGGATCCACTTGGATCGGAGACTCACCTGGCGAGAACACATAATCAAAAAACGCCAGCAGCTTGAACTTACGCGCAGGCAACTATACTGGCTAATTGGCTGGAGATCGAAAGTTTCCATTGAAAACAAAATACTAATTTACAAAACTATTATCAAACCAATTTGGACTTACGGCTTGCAACTCTGGGGAGCGGCCAGCAAGTCAAATATTACAATTTTGCAGAGATTCCAGAATAAAATTTTAAAACAGATTGCAAACGCCCCAAATTATGTTCCTACCTGGCTGTTACATCGAGATCTGCGCATACGAACCATTGAGGAAGAGATTTTCCAGTATTGCACCAAATACAAGAACCGACTAACACATCATCCCAACCAATTGGCGAATGACCTGCTCAGACCAGTTCCACCTAAGCGACTTAAGAAACAACTTGCAATGAAATACTACATAATATTATTTGAATATATAAATATATAAATATGTGTATTAAAAAGAATATTTTATAATTATTAATTAAGACATTGTAATTAGAAGGAGCTATCAGTGGGTAGTTATCCTTCTCACGCCATTTTCCATAATTGTCAAAAATTTTTCCTAATGTACATTGTATAGATTGCTATGATAAATAAACAAAAAAAAAAAAAAAAAAAAAAAAATTACACAAGTCCTCAAATAAAAAAGTTGTCAGAATTTGATGATGATGGATTCTTTTCCAATGGGGGTTCCAAATTGGGGATCAAATAGCAAAAAAACAGGAAAAATAAAAAATAACGACAAAATCTCCAATGCTTCAAAAAGATGCTGAAATCTGTTGTTCAACATTAAGAAGTATATTGGAAAACATAGATCGCACACTCAATAGAATCAACTTTTTAAATTTTATGATCCTGTGTTATTGGAGATTT
>NW_020537646.1:45534724-45546906 GCF_003426905.1 Ctenocephalides felis | reverse complement strand
AAAATTCGTTTTTTCCCGCAAATGCCATGCATTGGCGTATATCACGCGCCGCTTTCAACTATCCACTAAATAGCAACAAAGTACATAATATTGAATTTTCGGAAGGTCACTTCGCTCCAGCGCAACGCGGCGTCTAGCATTAGAACAAGCGAACGTGCTTTCGATGCCGCTTCGGTCGGAAGACTGCGGATTCGAAATTGCCGCCGCGAGAGCAACTCACAAACGTTTACTTTGACTAGTATAGTGCGAGGGATAAAGAATTACAATAGCGATAAGTTGACATTAAGGTAGGCGATTGAGGATAGTCGGAAAGGGTCTCCTACCTTCCCGCAAAATGAGCATTCGTATTTTTTATGAATCTATAAATTTATCTCACCTTTGAAAAAATTGATGTATGTATGGCTGTGTGTGTATGTACGTGTGTTCGGATACAAATTTTCGTCGACGATTTCGGGAACACGTATCAACTGATTCGAATAATTAAAAAAATATTCGATTTGTATTGATTAGTTTTTGGCAAAGGCAGGTTCAGCCGTGTCGTATGATACGGGACAAAAAGTGCCAAAAGTTGTAATTCAGTTTATGAGATCTTTTTGGCACGTTTTCTTTCTTTTGGTAGGCAGGTCCAGCGGCTTCGGAGTTCCAATAAAAATGTAAAAAATGTCATTTTGCAGCCAAAAATGTTCCAATATGCACATCAAACTCATATATTTTAATAATAAGTACTACTTTTCACTACATTTCTATAGTATCCATACCAATGTTTATGCGTTAGACTGCGACGCGGCGCTACGCGCTTCGATAAATTGTCTCTAAAACAGCTACGCAGCTATGCGATTGCATAAAGTTCAAAATATTCAAAAATAGTTGGTTTGGTTTTAGCCTGAGGTAAGTTACATGAACTTCCCGATATGTGTAAATAATCGACTTAATCAAAAAAAATATGTACTGTAAATGTAAATAATAATATACTTCATCAATCCTACTTTAAATAAAACGATAATAATTTTGCAAAGTTTGACGAATTTTTAAAATTAAACTACTTGTCGTAAGGCCGTAATATTACAGTAAGTTCTATAAAACCATGATGTATATCGCCAAAAAAGGTTCCATGAAAATCGGCTTAAAATTTTTTTTCAACAGTTCATTACAAGAAAACGGCTCGGTAGATTTTCACCTAAAATTAATCAGTACCATTCCCAACTAATTCTTTCGAACAGTTTTTGATTTTTT
This sequence comes from Ctenocephalides felis, assembly GCF_003426905.1. NCBI lineage: Eukaryota > Metazoa > Arthropoda > Insecta > Siphonaptera > Pulicidae > Ctenocephalides > Ctenocephalides felis. The sequence goes on along the minus strand of NW_020537646.1, from coordinate 45,545,673 downwards.
AAAATCGGTTCGGTAGGATGAGCTTAAATGTGGACGAAAAGTTTACAACTTTTTTTCAAATTGCAAAAAACGGTTTGGCAATCGTCACACAAAACTGACAAACCATAGTCCTCCACCGAAATACATCAAATGGCTTTTAATTTTCTAAATCGGTTCAGGCGTTTTTGAGAAAAACGTCGATCAAAGGTCTAATTTTGACAAATGCCAAAAAAACGATACCAATTTTTGCAAACTTTGACGAATTTTTAAAGCTGAACCAGTTGTCGTAGGGCCGTAATATTTTAGTATGACCTAGAAGACTATGGTATCTACCGTCAAAAAAATAATCATAAAAATCGTCGATTTTTTTTTTTTAAACTTTATTACAAGCAAAACCGCCCGGCCGATCTCTACCAGAAACTAATCAGGTCGATTCCCACCAATATCTTTCGAACGATTTTTGAATTTCAAAATCGATTCAGAATTGCGGGCTAAAACGTGACAAAAACTTTTCACTTCTCTGCTATTTCGAAGAAACGGCATGGCCGACGTCGCACAAAACTGACAAACAATAGTCCTCATCGTAGATACATCGAAGGCTTTTAAATTTTTGAAATCTGTCCAGCCGTTTTTGAGAAAACGGCGATTTTACGGCAAAAAATCTGTTGGTGCATACGCACACACACACACACACACACATACTTTTTCCAAATTTGGTCTCATTCGATTCAGAATGGCTTGAAACGTTCGAGAAAACATAAAATTAGCGAATCGGATTTTTTGATGAAAATTTCTCCTTCGGGAAGTTAAAAAATCAAAATATAAAAACAAATCAAACTTTTCAACAAAGTTATTTTTTTTAAATGCTGAAAGTTCTCAAAAATTAATATTTTCAGATTTCAAAAAAATTTAATCTTTTTTAAAAAAAAGCATTTCCGGTACGGAAAGTTCCAGCAATGCGCAAAGGCACGATGCCACGCACCACTAGTTAATTTTGATAAAGAAATAACTCTACAAACTAGGTGTGATATTTTATTTCAAAGTAAGTTGCATGAATAAATTAGTAGGCATGTCATTGTACCTTAAGGCAAATTGCAGTAACTTGCCCGAACCGTAATAAAACACTCGAGAAATGAAAATAATTAATAAGCAATAAAAGTTATTCAATAATTAATAACAATTGTTTTAAATATTTTCACATAGATTATTAAAAATACTGTAACTCTATATACTTTTAAACTGTACATTCTAAAATTTTAGAAAAAATGTTAAAAGTTTATATAAAATTTTAATTTTTTTTGAAAATTTAAAAAAATTTGGAAATTTAGGGATAAATTTATTTAAAAAAAAATGAAAATTAAAAAAGTTGAATTTGAAAATTTGAAAATTTAGAAATTAATTTTTTTTTTTTAATTTTTCGAAAATTTGAATCGAGAAGTTGAAATTCCTGAAATTCTTTTAAAAGTCATTTGTAGACTTAGACTCTTCACACTTCTTATAGGAATCAAATGTTTTTGAACTATCCGAATAGATTGAATCTGTTTGATGAAAAATGTAAATACATACATGCATGCTGATATTCATATAAAACATTTATAAACGCATACTTATATTTATTTTTAAACTATGTAGAGCTAATTTAAATATGGTACATAACATAATAGGTATGCATAATATTTTTTGTTATGCATATATTATTATTTATTATCATTTTTAACTTCCCGATAAAGAAGTTTACATTATGGCCAAAAATTTCAAATTCCTAACTTTGTTTGAAGTCATTCTGAATCGATTGGCAAAAAGATTGAAAAAAAAAATTTGTATGTAGATGTGAGCTATATTTTGAGCCTTTATCGACAGTTTCTTAGAAATAGCTGCACCGATTTCAAACATTTATAAGCGATTTAATAAAACGTGCAAAAGTGTCAGTGATCAAGTCGATTATTTAATCATATCGGGTAGTTCATGCAATTTTCATTAAGACAAAATTCTACTTACTTACTACTTAATACTTTCTACCTACTTACACCCAGGTAACTTACAAGTGAATACCATATGAATTACTAAAAGTTAACCGTTTAACTAACATGTTGGATAAAAAGCCATATGAATAGTATGAAAATAAACGACTAAATGTTATTTAATGTATATATACACACACACATATATATATATATATATATATATATATATATATATAATATATGCAGGCTTAACTATACATAACATCGATCTTTAATTAAAATCAAAGAAAATTCAAAACATCCATTTGCTTACATATTTCCGATATATGTTCTTTCCATTAGCAACTTGCACGAACGACGTGTAAATATGGTTGCTTTATAAGTTAAATAAATATGTAAAGTCCGTGGCTCTTAAAAAATTATTGAAATTTACTACCACAAATAATTCATAAGTTTACGATGAACAGAATCTTGAAGAATTCACAACTTCAAAATTGAAGATATTATTTAATAATAATAATAAACATTCCTTGTAGAAAGCAAGACTTGCCTTTGCATAGTAGGTACAGTTTAATAATTTCATGATGCAATTAAATAATAGTTATCTTGATTAATGTAAAAAAATCACACCTGGGGTTAGTTGAAACAAAACCTTGGGGCTAGTTGTAACATACAAAAAATATGTACATATGTTACAGATTCGAGAGAAGAAGATTGAATGAAATATATAGTTTGTAAAATTAAGTAAAATCTGCGTTACAAGAGACCTATAACTTTTATTTGTATAATGATATGAATTGTAGCTTACGTTGATTTAAGATACAAATTTATATTACAGGAGACATTATATATTTTATTTGTATTAATTATAATTTGCGTTGATGTATGAAAAGAATTACTTAGAAAATATTCAATTTCCGTCAAAATGAGTATAGGATATAAGAAGATTATAGCCATTTTTTGTCGTTATTACTTGGTACTGTAGATGTTACGACTTGACCCCAAACACATCACCTCCCTTTTTCTAGAAATGGATTAATTAGGAAATAATGAACAACAATTGTGAAATTATTTTTACTTAAAATAGTTACAGCAACCATTCTTCTTTATTTCGTAAAAATATAATCAGTGCATCTCAAGATACATTAATTTAAAAAAGTTACAACCAACCCTTAGCTCTCCCACCAAAATATAAAACCATATTTCTATAAAAGGTTACATAAAATATTGTCACAATTCTAATAAGTCATAAAACCTAATATTATGCCGAGTTTTATTTATTAAAATACGTTTCTAAATTTTATTAGGTCAAAAAACAATATGACTGCAATAGGTTTTATTCGTATCAATCAATGCATAGATAATAAAGAAAAGAGTACAAACAAAGATATTCCAATGTTTTTCTTATATAATTATTAACAAAACGTAGTTTATTTTCTAATTGTAAGGTTGTGACATAATAACTAATATAAGGCGACAACATTAGTTCGAGTTGAAACTCTAAACTCTGTTTGAGTATGAAACTCTATAAATGGATACCATACGTGCCTATATTATTTTAGAACGAAGTAGTGGTTGTAAAATATACATAGCTTTGCAACACCCGTTTGGTTGCACATTTGTGTATTATTGATCTTTCTCAGCTAAGCGATTACTTCCTTGAAGAAGACCAACCTTAAATAATCAGAGTATCGTTTACCAGAATATATTTCCTAGAAATTGTTTATCTTACTAGTATTCGGAATTCAGAAATATAAAACCTTTTTAGTGTAAGGGCTCGCCCGTAGATAAACGGTTAAGAGCGATGGGACTTGATTCAGAGGTACCGGGTTCGAGACCCGCTTCGAGCAGCCTGTTGTCATCAAGCAGTAGTGACAACAGTTTTCACTTGGAAATATTGATTGCTGCACCAATTAAACTAAGCCCTATTATATAAATTAAATTTCATTGAATCTAATAAGTCATCAAATATGGATGGATTAACCATTGAGATACCATCTAAAAATTGAGATTGAATTGATTTAACCATTGAGATTGATCTAAAAATATGAAGTAAGGAGTAAGTTTCAGCCCAATAGCTCATAGGACGTAAGATTCTGATTGCTGCTAAGATATGAAAAACAAATTAGTACAAGCCTCTTACATATTTAGTTTGAACATAATTCTATCGCTTAACAAATGTATAGTTTCACATTATTGACAGTTCACCTAATAAAAAGCTAAAAATTCACATAATATCACGTGGGGAGGGTTTAGTAAGAAAAAAATCCAAAATTTAAAAAATGATTAAAAAAATAACATTTTTTTCTGGATACTAAAATACACGTAATGTTTGGTTGGCGAGGGGGGGAGGGGTAATTTTAAACACCAACCATAGACCTTATATTACATAGACTGCTTGAGCATAAAATAAATGCTCAAAAAACATAGAAAGGTATGTGACTCTGAGTCGACAATCTCCGAGTCAAGATAGCCGACGACAATCGCGGACTCTCCCGATTGATTAAATTTCATATGTCATATGTTTTATTTTAATGATATAATTGCGACTGTGATCATATTTTTCCTGTATAATAAATTACATAAAATCAAATCCACCTGTTAAAATCGTTTTATATATTATAGGCACATAACATATGACTATGATCAGTCGGGAGTCCGCGATTGTCGTCGGCAATGTTCGCTCAGACATGTGACGTCAAATACCTATCCATCGAATCAAGGTGATGGCTTATTATACATTTTTCCCCTCTACTTTCAAATACTATTGTTATCTTTATATGTTTTTGAGATATCTGTTGTGGACCTTATTACCCGCCCTCCCTACAAGCACCGCTCTACCCTATATATATTACACACACACACACACACACACACCACACATATATATATATATATATATATATATATATATATATATATTATATGTGTATATAAAGTTATATATTGTTATACATCATAAATATATTAACCTTTTTGCACTATTCGATCATTAGCTGTTACTTAGCAAAGTGATTACGCAAGTAGTGGCTTAATGTACGCAGAAAAAATCTAATCCATTCTATTATAAAATCATGGGTACAAAAAAGATGACTTCAATCACTGATTAATACGATACGATGTACATATGATTGAACTTGTCCTCGAAAGCGTCATTCGTTTTTTCTATGGAATCGGCTGATGTGTGTCCAATTTATTACATCACCACATAAAACGTACATTTACTAACATCACATTAATCGACAACAAGCATGTGACATTAATATGCAGATATTCATTACGGATGCTGTGAGAATATGTACATTTTGTACATGTATTTAACGTTAATGCATGACATAGGAGGTATCAAATTCCGTAAAAAACGAGTTTAAATTGCGGTATGTTGTGTGATAAAAGACTTGATAAATTTAATATCATGAGATATATTTCTGAATACACCCTAAGGGCGTAATTAATATTAAAATTTTGCATAAATATCTAGATGGAAATGTTACTCGATTACAGTTTCATATGTCATCTTGTTTTAAGATTATGTATTTTAAATAATCATAAAGATATAAGGTGCTAAATGTTTGAGGAAACAAACAAATAATTTGACATCGGAAACTAGATTCTGTGAAGTACCATTCAAATTTTTTTAAAGTTTATTATAATTTCATGCTTCATCTGACAATACAACTTGTAAAACTATGAGAAACAGATTTTTTTTACATTTTTACTTTATATCATTATTATTTTTGCTTTTGTATCCTATATTAACCCTTTCCACTTGGGAATTCCGATATTTATATAAATATCTAAATAAATACATAAATTTTGTCGAGCGGCATCCTAGTGGAAAGGGTTAAAATTAAAATTAGATTTAAAATTTGTTGAGATAAGTTAAGTTAAAGATCTACAAAGACATTATTTTTCAAAAAACTTAAAAATTATTTCGTTCTTCAATATTTCTGTAAATTTCAAAATTTAATAAAAACGTTAAATTTATATGTTTAGAAAAGGTTCCACTTTGCAACCACAATTACTTGATATCAAGCAGTAGTGATATCCTGCTTTATTTGAAAATATAGACCCAAACACGCTTCCAAGTAAAAATATAAATTCGGGCCATTACTGCAAGGTTCACACGCAATTGAAGTAAAACTTTTTTTTATCACAGGATGGCATTTCAATTGTAAATAAATACATCATATAACAATTTTGAATAATGTTTATTAGTAATATGGTAACACTTGTGGGGCACTCATTTATTTTTGTCAACTCATTTATTTTTGTCACGTGCGTTCATCACATTTATTTGTGCGAATGACGAATCATTGGCACTCGACTCGGCCGTAACGCACTTCCGTTGCATTTGTACGAATTTACACCCTAGTCGCGCCTAATGAAGTTTTACTTCAAAAGATTAGGTTGCTTTCTAATTAAGATGGTATTAGAAAATGTATCGCAACATCTCATTGAACACAGATACCTACTGTTAAAAAATAATAAAAATAAAATGTTAAAAAATGTATTTATTTAATAAAATATGGCACGTAAAGTTATATCGAGTTAATAGTTGTCATTATGGCATCTAAAGTTGTATCCAGTTAATAGTTGTCATTAATAAAACCTATGAGAACCACTCGTCGAGAGTAAAACAATGTACTAACTTTATGGTGTAACTATCAAATACCCTGCGTTATGTGAATGAAGAAATAAAGTAACTCGAATAATAATAATTTGAACCGCTATACTTACTTAAGCATGCTATTAATAATAATATTTCTTAACTACATAACATTTTTTAGAAGATAACCCAATAGTTGCTTACATATACTTAATATAATGATTTTCATTAAATTTTTTCAAATAATAATGATATGTTTATAACTCTAACGTTTTTGAGAGAACTAAGCGTCCGATTCAATTGATTCAAAGAACTTTCTGCTTGTCTTAACAAAATAATTGATTTTGTTAAAAAAAATTTTGTTTCATTTTTTTTTTTTTTTTTTTTTTTAATTTTTGGTATATCGAAAATAATTCAGATTTTATTTTTAATTCTGACTATAGTTCTAATATACTTTAAACAATTAATTTCAACTTTGCAATTCAGTTTATATAATTCTTATAAATATTAGACAATGTTACAATATTTATAATAATCTATTTGAAAACATTCAGTATTCCTCGCACATTTCGTTACGGTACGGGAAGTTCCAGCAATTTGCCTTAAGGCACAATGCCATCCACCCCACTAGTTTTGATCTATTTTCCAACTTTTTTTTTGTAAATCGAGGAATTTACAGTCTTTCTAAAAACAAAATATAAGTTACTTTTAGCTAATTTTAAGTGGTTAAATTAATAGAAATTATTTGTTAATTTTTAAAATATTCTTTCCTTCACTCTATTGTCTCTTTAATTGCGATATTTAAAAACAGTGTAGGAAAGACCTGTTAATATTGCTGAGCTTAATAATTTTTTAAATATACCCAAAAATTAAAATATAATAATATGTTTTAACAGGCAAGTCTTTAAAATTGTTTTAAATCATGATTATTTAAGTTACACAATGTCTTTAGATTATTATTTTCTAGTATTTTGCATAGTTCATGTTTATTTATGGGTTACAATAATGTCCATAAATTATTTACTCAAGTTTTTCTTAAAGCATTTCTAAATCAATTTGGTTTCTAGAAGAGTTCAATTAGGGAATGAAACTACTCAGGATAATAATTCATGTAATAATTATTATTATTTCAGAAAAGAAGTTTTTGTTAACTTCGATTATTAATTTAGCTATTTATTATTTACTTCAAAGTTAGATCATTCTTTAGCATAATTATAAAAAATACATATTCTTTATTCAATTATTCTTTATTACTCACAATTAGAAAATATTCGCAAAGCCAAAGATAAAACGTTGCCAAAATATATTATTGGCAAAATTAGGCGCTACATTCCACCATCGTTTTGTTATTGAATTTTTGCGTTATCTACGAATAATACTGTACAAAATAATTCTGTTGCTCAAAGTATAGTTATAAATATTTAGAATGAACCTCTTATCTTAATATACACACAGAATTCAATAACATATTTAATGTTATACTGCCATAATTTTAAATTTAAACATACATATATGTTCAAGCAAAATATGTTTTCATAATAAAAAATACTTATAGTATATATCCGTTACCAGAATGAATTATTTACACTTCGATACTACATATACTATATTCATCTATATATAGGTACCGTCCAAAATGTGATCCATTTCCATATATAATTTATTGGCCTTTAAACCTTTAGCGTTTTAATAGTTCCGTTTTAAAATTGAAATATTAGACGCATTGACCGATTCGTGACACATGAGATTGAGGTCACATAAACAATGTTTTGATTACATTTAGAATTGTGTTACAAGATTTAATAAAATTTAAAATTTTAACACAAAACATCACGTATTGTAAATGATCTTTTAATATTTTTACTTCCAAGAAAGGCAATGAAAGCAATCCGTAACAGTAATAGGAAACGCAACATAAAAGATAATAATAAATCATATTCGAGATTAATGATAGTATCATCATTTAATTATACAAAATCTGTGATGGTATCGTGTAACTCTGAGTTAAGATAAATTGATCAACTTCTATAAATTAAATTAAATCATGAAATTGAATATTGATTATTTTGAGATTATTGATTATTGATCGCTAAATAATGAAATTGAATATTGATTACTTTTTTATGAGTTTTAAAGTACAAGAACCTGAATACCTGAATACAGTTTTTTAAGTATACTATATTTATTTATTTTATATGATGCATTGCTATTTTTAAATTAGATTCAATAGTTTTTTTATATAACATCTAGAATAACAGCTCACTCAATAAATCCGTAGGATGGCACATAGGTGGAGTTGCTTTGTAATAATCCATATGATTTGTAGGAAGCACGCACTTTAAGAAGATATCTATCAAAATTTCATGACAATCCGATGATTAATTTACAAGTTACATGGGTTAAAGTCGCGCTAATTTTTAGTTTTTCAAAACAATGAATTCAAATCAATTTCGTGTGTTGATTTAACATTGCTTTTTGATGGGTGAAAATACCATCACAGCTAAAGTATCGCTTGAAAAATGTTATCTGGACTCTGCCAAATCAGGACAAATGGTGAAGAAGTGGTTTGCTGATTTTAATTGTGGCCATGCAGACACTGACAATGCTGAAACCCTCTGAAATGCCAATTGTAGTGGTTACACCGGAGAACATAAAAAGGCCATCTAATTGTTTAAGAAAACCGAAAAGTAAACTTGTCTGAGATAGCTGACACCCTAACGATATCAATAGAACGTGTTGGACATATCGTTCACAAATATTTGAATAGGAAAAAGCTCTGTGCTAAATGAGTGCCGGCGAACTCACATTTTATTTTATTTGACCAATAGTATAACGAGTTGATGATTCGTAAGAGCATTTCGAGCTTTTTAATCAAAATAAAACTGAGTTTTTGCACCGATATGTTACCATGAATGTGACCTGGCTTCATCACTCCGGAGTCGAATAGACAGTCAGCCGAGTGGACTAGACACAATGAAAAGAAAAAATGCAAATAATCAGCTGGCAAGGTTATGGCGTCAGTTTTTTTTGGGATTTGCAAAGAATTATCTTTATCAACTATGTTAAGAAAGGCCAGGCCATCAACAGTGACTATTGTATTATATTATTGGAGCATTTTACGACCGAAGTCGGAAAAACGGCCCGATTTTAAGAAAAATGTGTTACTTCATCATCAAGGCAAAACAGTGGCAAAAAAAAGACATGAAATGGGCTCAGAATTGCTGCCCCACTCAGTATATTCATAAGATCTGTTCCTCAGCACCATATCCTGTTCTCAGATCTTAAAAGGATGCTCGCTAGAGAGAAATTTTTGCCGAATGAAGAGATGATCGCCGAATTTTGTGGCAAAGTACAAACCCTACTATAAAAATGGTTTCGAAAAGTTTAATGCTCGCAATAATTGGTATATCGTTTTTGAAGAAAACTATATTTAATAGAAAAAAGAATTTTGCCAAAAAAATTGGGTTTTTCTTATTGTTAAATATCCAACGGACTTATTGAGTTATGTGTAAAAAGGTCCTTTTAACACAAAATAAGGTTGTAGTGAAAAGACAACCTAAACCGGCGATAAGTATGAAAAATAAGAAACTAATAAATGAAAATGTATAAGTTGAAAAAATATATTTTAAATTATTATTATTTTAAATTATTAAAGAAAAGGAGAGAAGAATTATTAAAAAATCCAACTCTGATAATAAATTCTTCTGACAAAGTTCCATATGAAAGTTGTATCCAGTGCGATCTATATTAAAAATGTTCCCATGAAGCATGTATTACAAACAGAAATTGTAGTTATCTCATTTGTAATTATTGTTTTCAAGTAACAATTTTGATTACGATAAATTAAACAGAAATGCCTACCAAAGGTAGTATCAGTTGATATTGTTTTGTATATTATGTATAAAAACTGTATAAAAATATTATTTAGATTATGATTTTTAATTTTGTTGTTCAAACTAATATTTAAACTGCATCGCATTGATTAAATAATGTTACTATTATCCATAAAACCTCTTGAAAATTCAAAGCAAAATGATGGATCTTTTTGACCCAAGGCTGGGCCTGTTACCCCGCCAATGTAATAAATATAGCGCAAAAAAATCTAATATTTTGATGTGGATATGCAAAACGATCATTTTTGACACTGATGACATTTTTAAAAGTTGTTTCCTGGATCTCGAAATAGCTGGACCTGCCTTTACAAACATTTAATCGATTCTTTATTCCGTCAATACAAGCGAAATTATTCAAATCAATGAATATGAATCATTCAAATCGAACACTCCGTTCTATCAAAAACTGAATTTTTTCTCTAACTTCGAAACGGCTTGAGCTGCCTCCGTCCAAGAATAATCAACACGTCACCTCAATCAATAGAAAACGAATGTTTTCCAAAT
>NW_020537646.1:45504630-45533724 GCF_003426905.1 Ctenocephalides felis | reverse complement strand
AACAAATCTATGAAACTATATTAAACAAAAAGCCTAAACTATAAAGGCCAACATAAAATGTAAATTGTAGAAATATGTGTGCTGCTTATAGTGCAAGGTACACCTTACAAAAATAACCTCTTTATCATATATATATTTTCTGTAGCAAGGTAATGGGATAAATCGATTTTAATTACTTAACAGTTACTGATACATAAAATAAGATAATGATATGTTATATATTTATATGTATACGTTAGATAAATATAATAATATAATAATATATCAATTGTAAAAAATTCTCTGTGTGATTAATTACCGTACATAAGTTCATAATTTATTCCGTGCAAAAAACTACTCACATCCTATTTATTTTTAAAAATCATTTATATCATTTTTATATTTTATAAACCATTGAGAAAAATATACCTTTATAATATAATTACATAATATAATTATATATATATATATATATATATATCTATATATATATTAGGGTGGTCCTTAAAATGGTCATTTTCGAATTTCCTTGCTCCCAGGGCTCAAATGGTTCCAAATTGATAAGACCATTCTCTGAAAGTCTTACTTCTTAATATTAACGTTTAGATAGAGCGCAATTCAATCAAAGTTTGTATGGAAAGAGCATGGAAACAATTTTGAAAATTAAAAAAAAATGTTTTAGGTATAACTTAGCGACAAATGAATGAGTTTTATTCATTCATTTGTTTGCTAAATTACATCTAAAACATTTTTAAAATTTTTGAAAATTTTTCCATGCTATTTCCATACAAACTTTGATTGAATTGCGCTCTATCTAAACGTTAATATTAAGAGCTAAAACTTTCAGAGAATTGTTTTTTATCTATTTGGAACCATTTGAACCCCTGGGAGCAAGGAAATTCTAAAATGACCATTTTAAGGACCACCCTAATATATATATATATATATATATATATATATATATGTGTGTGTGTGTTAAGCCACAGCTTTTTGCTTATACCATTAAATGAGATATGTTAGGTATTTTTTTATTTTTCCTAAGAACTGAAACAACTAGACATGTATTACTTAAAACAAATGCATATATAATTTCTGGGAATTCAATAAAAATGATATTGCAAGGTAAACTAATAAAAATCTTCTAACAGACTATTTGGGCTGACTTAATTAAAATGTGAATACATACTAGTTCAAGAATTTCAAAACAATTTTATAACGCGAGATTGAGTGTTATTTCTTCATGTTATTAAACCTACATCAATAAAAAAAGTAATTGGTTTCTTACATTATTGTAGGTGTATTTTATGATTATAACATTTCTTATAAAGTAGGTATAAATAAATGTCGATGCATTATTCATCAAGTAATTTCTTGTAGAATAAATTATAATAATTTACATTTTAATTTGTAATGGTAATTAAACCAATTCTCGTAATTAGTTTCCGATAGAGCTGGTCATGTAAAAACGTATAAAACTAGAGAATGAACTTATTGGATAAAGAAGATGTATAAGATCTACCTATTTTTAAGATGAAAACATATTCAATCAATATAATATTGGAAAAGCTCAATAATGTAAGATCTGTGATAAATCTTAATGTTTCTTGCAAAGGTAAAGAAAGTTTCAGAAAAGTTATTGAGAGTAAAAAAGGCAATGTTTAAAAATCTATAATAAAAGTATTTTCTTACATTGTTAGTTTCTTCGGTTGTGAGCACTGTTGTTTAGTTTATAAGACCTTAATAGATTTTTTAATTTTAAGTTAAAATTAACAGTTTTTTTATATAACTTGAATGGGATAAAAGGGACCAACCTGGCAAAGATGTAAAAAACAAAAAATAGCAAATCAAAAAGTAAATTAAAGTAAAACTAGCAATAAGCAAAATGAGACAAAAATTAAATAAACAGTTATTCTAACTCTGCTGATAAATATTTCTGACAAAATACTAGTTCAAGGTTATATTCATTGTTTCGTCTGTAAAAAATGCACCCATAATATTTACATTTTGCATTGGTCAAATAATGCAGCTATTATTTTGCAAAAACCCTTTAAATTGCAATAAAACGTGGAACCTGTTTGCTCCCTGGCCGTCCCAATTTACTCCACCTATGGGATAAAAAACCCAGGTTACAAATTTTTGAAAAACAGCAAAAAACACATTTCTAGAATCATGTACTAACAATAAGTCAAATAGCTATTTATTTGATTGGTGTCATTTGTTGCTAATAATTAGTTTGGTTTTGACAATATAATTCCTAAGTCAAAGTTAAATTGGACCATTCTGCCCCGTCCTAACCTATACATATTTATCGAATGGTAAAATTTTCATAACAAAAGTCTTTAGAAATCAATTTAATAACTAGTGGGGCGCATGGCGTCGTGCCTTAAGGCAAATTGCTGGTACTTTCCGTTTAACATTTTTGAAAAAAAATTATTCTGAAAAATTAGATTTTTGAGAAACTATAAATATTTGACAAAAGTTTACTTTTTTGAAAAATGGACTTTTTGAAGAAAAGTGTATTTTGAAATATTCTGGAAATTCTGAACTTTTTTTCAAAGCAATCGTACTGCATAGAGACGAAATATCGAAGCGGGTAAGCGCCGCGCCGCCGTCTAACGGATGAGCATTGGTACCCATAGGAATGTGAACAAAATTTATACTTATTGTTAAAATCTCTATAAAATATCTGATAATTTGATGTGCATATGTTTAATGATCATTTTTGACGGCCAGATGGCATTTTTTTTTACTTTTTTTACTAGATCTCCGAAACCGCTAGACCTGCCTTCTGGCCGATCAGTTCTTCATCTTGTTAATACAAGTTAAATGTTTTTTCGAATTATTCAAATCGGACGCTCCGTTCTCCTAAAAACTTAGTTACCGTTTTTGGCACTTTTTGCCCCATATCTTCGGAACGGCTACACCTGCCTTCGCCAAAAACTAATAAGCTCGTCTCCTTATCAATACGAATCGAATATTTTTTAATTATTCAAATCGCTTCATCCGAAAATTTGTATCCGAACACATACACACCGCATACACACACGCATACACACACGCATACACACACACATACATCCATTTTTTCTAAAAAGGTATGCCAAAATATTCAGAAACCTCTGAAACGTAAAGATATATAAAAATTTTCATTTTCGATTTTTTTGCGATTACTATAACTTACCCTATGGGAAGTTAATCAATAAATAATTAATTAAAAGTTGGCGCTTGTTGTAAAAATAGAGAGAATAACTGAGAACCTAATTGCAAGATTGATTGATTCAAATGGTGTGAATTATTCTATATAAAATCAAATCAAAGAGAGCATAAAGGGGAAGTATGTAAAAAAAGAGAGAATAGAATTTGTAATAATATGTAAAATATAACTAGTAATAAGATGTAAATTTGACAAAAAGCTCAACGTTATCGAAGTATGCATTAAGATTACTTATGCAATAGCTTATGCAAAAAGTTATAAGCTCTTTAAAATACTAAATACCCAATCCTTTTAAATACAATACGAGGGAATTTATGAAATGAGTTAGTCTCTAAGCTAGCACAGCATGCGTTGCCCGTTACAAGATTAATATTCATAGTAGTAAATGCATAGGATACCTTCAGGTGCATATTTGCACGATTGATTTGCTGTCACGTGACTTTTTACTAACGAAACTAGTACTGGAATTGATTCTAACACGTACATCACGTACCTTTGTTGATTTTTGAATAAAGAGACGACGGCTCTAGTATTCATTTGTCTCGGAATAATAACGTTGAGCACTTTTACGAAATGACTTTGAAATAAAGATGAGAAATTACACAGGTCCACAAAATACAAAAAGTTGTTTGTTTTCAGTGTGCTGCATATGTTTTTCAAGTTAGTTTTTACCGCTGAACACAAATCGAAAGTTAAAATTTGGGGTCAAATGGCAAAAAATTGAAAATAGTTTTTAAAAACGACCAAGTCTCCGAACTAGTGATTCTTCTGTAACAAAATATTATAATTTCTGCCGTTTCCTAGCCCTTATTATCTTAAATGACTATTGAGTATAAATTAAATGTATAATTCAGCAGGATTAAGGTAGAAAGGGCCGGAAAAAGATTTTAAGTATTATGCCGAAGAATATCTAAATCGAAAATTTTGTAGTTTTTCAATTTTCTTTCATTGGATCCTCAATTTTGACCTTAGATTCTTGTTTAGCAGTAACCACATAGACAACATTTTTTATTTTGTGGGCCTGTGTTATTATTGTTGTATATATATATATATATATATATGTATATATATATATATATATATATATATATATTAACTTAATAATGTTGTGACAATTTAAAATTTGAAAATAGTTAAATGCCAAATTTAAACCTTTGAAAAGGGTTAAGTTTGAAAGCAGATATGGAGGTATAGAATGCGGCATATTATAATTATTTTTATAATATAATCAACATTAATATAATACTTCATAGCAAGTTTCATTTTCTTCAACAACTCAGCATTCACTGGAAGTTGAATTTGTCTTTTGGAAACTTCCAGATATACAAAAATATTTCTCATCGTGAAAAAGCTTAAAACACTTGAATCAATTAATATATCTAGATATATCATAAAGGATATAATGTATATATGCTTGTAAATTTATAAAAAAGTTGATATATTGGCCCGGAATCCTTAATTACAATAAAGACTAAACATCAAATTTCATGTACGTTTATACAAAAAATAATCTGTTAAAGTAATTTTTAGGAATAGATATATTTCATCGTCCTTATATTTGAATTTTATTCTGTATATCTATGCCATTGCGATTTTCTTCGTGTAACTGCAGTGTAGGATACATTTTGACAATCATAAATTTAAACCCGTATTTAGAAAATTGATGGAAAAATTTTAGAGAAAGATGTACTTTATTCGTTTTAAGGTTCTACCATGCTTTATTGAACTAATGTATGGATTTTTTGACAATTTATTTGAAGATAAATGTAAATTAATTAGTTTCATATGTTCATATATCCAAACCATCAATATCATAAAAGCCAACATAGTATATAAAACTAGTTTATCGTCAGTTTGAAAAGTTTATTGATAGAAATAGTCATTTTCGGAAAATAAACATTATTTTTCCTTTTCACATGACATCCTAGAATAATATTAAAAAGTCTTGCACTCACCACAGTATCGTAAACTTGTTTCATAAAATAATAATCATACATACATTCAAATACATTATTATATCATTCACAAATATCTTGACATGGATTGTCTGATTTATTAACTTCCCGTATGGTAAGTTATTGTAATGGGCCGAAAATCGGAATTGAAAATTTTTACATTTCTCGACGTTTTGAAGGTTTCTGAACATTTTGGCATACTTCAGAAAAAATGGATGTGTGTGTGTGTGTATGTATGTATGGATACAATATTTCGCCCACATTTTCGGGCGTACGAATCAACCGATTTGAATGGTTCAAAAAACATTCGATTTCTATTGATAAGGAGATGTGGTGATTAGTTTTTGGAAAAGGCAAGTCCAGCAGTTACGGAGATAAAGAGCAAAGAGTGCAGAAAATAGAAATCGAGTTTTTGAGAGATTGAATGATCTAAAAAACATTCAATTAGTAATGATTGGGAGAAGTGGTTATTAATTTTTCGCAAAGGCAGGTCCAGCCATTTCAAAGATACGGAGCTAAATGTACAAAAAATGGCGGTTTTTGAGAGAACTAAGCGTCCGATTCAATTGATTCAAAGAACTTTCTGCTTGTCTTAACAAAATAATTGATTTTGTTAAAAAAAATTTTGTTTCATTTTTTTTTTTTTTTTTTTTTTTAATTTTTGGTATATCGAAAATAATTCAGATTTTATTTTTAATTCTGACTATAGTTCTAATATACTTTAAACAATTAATTTCAACTTTGCAATTCAGTTTATATAATTCTTATAAATATTAGACAATGTTACAATATTTATAATAATCTATTTGAAAACATTCAGTATTCCTCGCACATTTCGTTACGGTACGGGAAGTTCCAGCAATTTGCCTTAAGGCACAATGCCATCCACCCCACTAGTTTTGATCTATTTTCCAACTTTTTTTTTGTCAATCGAGGAATTTACAGTCTTTCTAAAAACAAAATATAAGTTACTTTTAGCTAATTTTAAGTGGTTAAATTAATAGAAATTATTTGTTAATTTTTAAAATATTCTTTCCTTCACTCTATTGTCTCTTTAATTGCGATATTTAAAAACAGTGTAGGAAAGACCTGTTAATATTGCTGAGCTTAATAATTTTTTAAATATACCCAAAAATTAAAATATAATAATATGTTTTAACAGGCAAGTCTTTAAAATTGTTTTAAATCATGATTATTTAAGTTACACAATGTCTTTAGATTATTATTTTCTAGTATTTTGCATAGTTCATGTTTATTTATGGGTTACAATAATGTCCATAAATTATTTACTCAAGTTTTTCTTAAAGCATTTCTAAATCAATTTGGTTTCTAGAAGAGTTCAATTAGGGAATGAAACTACTCAGGATAATAATTCATGTAATAATTATTATTATTTCAGAAAAGAAGTTTTTGTTAACTTCGATTATTAATTTAGCTATTTATTATTTACTTCAAAGTTAGATCATTCTTTAGCATAATTATAAAAAATACATATTCAATTTAATTCAATTATTCTTTATTACTCACAATTAGAAAATATTCGCAAAGCCAAAGATAAAACGTTGCCAAAATATATTATTGGCATAATTAGGCGCTACATTCCACCATCGTTTTGTTATTGAATTTTTGCGTTATCTACGAATAATACTGTACAAAATAATTCTGTTGCTCAAAGTATAGTTATAAATATTTAGAATGAACCTCTTATCTTAATATACACACAGAATTCAATAACATATTTAATGTTATACTGCCATAATTTTAAATTTAAACATACATATATGTTCAAGCAAAATATGTTTTCATAATAAAAAATACTTATAGTATATATCCGTTACCAGAATGAATTATTTACACTTCGATACTACATATACTATATTCATCTATATATACCGTCCAAAATGTGATCCATTTCCATATATAATTTATTGGCCTTTAAACCTTTAGCGTTTTAATAGTTCCGTTTTAAAATTGAAATATTAGACGCATTGACCGATTCGTGACACATGAGATTGAGGTCACATAAACAATGTTTTGATTACATTTAGAATTGTGTTACAAGATTTAATAAAATTTAAAATTTTAACACAAAACATCACGTATTGTAAATGATCTTTTAATATTTTTACTTCCAAGAAAGGCAATGAAAGCAATCCGTAACAGTAATAGGAAACGCAACATAAAAGATAATAATAAATCATATTCGAGATTAATGATAGTATCATCATTTAATTATACAAAATCTGTGATGGTATCGTGTAACTCTGAGTTAAGATAAATTGATCAACTTCTATAAATTAAATTAAATCATGAAATTGAATATTGATTATTTTGAGATTATTGATTATTGATCGCTAAATAATGAAATTGAATATTGATTACTTTTTTATGAGTTTTAAAGTACAAGAACCTGAATACCTGAATACAGTTTTTAAGTATACTATATTTATTTATTTTATATGATGCATTGCTATTTTTAAATTAGATTCAATAGTTTTTTTATATAACATCTAGAATAACAGCTCACTCAATAAATCCGTAGGATGGCACATAGGTGGAGTTGCTTTGTAATAATCCATATGATTTGTAGGAAGCACGCACTTTAAGAAGATATCTATCAAAATTTCATGACAATCCGATGATTAATTTACAAGTTACATGGGTTAAAGTCGCGCTAATTTTTAGTTTTTCAAAACAATGAATTCAAATCAATTTCGTGTGTTGATTTACCATTGCTTTTTGATGGGTGAAAATACCATCACAACCAAAGTAGCGCTTGATGAATGTTATGTGGATTCTTCCAAATCTAGACAAATGGTATAGAAAATTTTGCTGATTTTAATCATGGCCATACAGACACTGACGATGCTGAACGCTCTGGAAGGCCAATTGTGGTGGTTAAACCGGATAACATAAAAAGGCCACCGCATCGGGTAGGAAAACCGAAAAGTAAACTTGTCTCAGATAGCTGGCACCCTAAAGATATCAATAGAACGTGTTGGACATATCGTTCACAAATATTTGAATAAGAAAAAGCTCTGTGCTAAATGAGTGCCGGCGAACTCACATTTGACCAAT
Source organism: Ctenocephalides felis (assembly GCF_003426905.1). Taxonomy (NCBI): domain Eukaryota; kingdom Metazoa; phylum Arthropoda; class Insecta; order Siphonaptera; family Pulicidae; genus Ctenocephalides; species Ctenocephalides felis. The sequence goes on along the minus strand of NW_020537646.1, from coordinate 45,525,498 downwards.
AATATAACGAGTTGATAATTCGTAAGAGCATTTCGAGCTTTTTGATCGAAATAAAACTGAGTTTTTGCATAGATATATTACCATGGATGTGACCTGGCTTCATCACTCCGGAGTCGAATAGATAGTCAGCCGAGTGGACTAGACACGATGAAGAGAAGAAATGCAAACAATCAGCTGGCAAAGTTATGGAGTCAGTTTTTTGGGATTTGCAAGAAATGATCTTCATCAACTATGTTAAGAAAGGCCAGGCCATCAACAGTGACTATTGTATTATATTATTGGAGCATTTTACGACCGAAGTCGGAAAAACGGCCCGATTTTAAGAAAAATGTGTTACTTCATCATCAAGGCAAAACAGTGGCAAAAAAGACATGAAATGGGCTCAGAATTGCTGCCCCACTCAGTATATTCATAAGATCTGTTCCTCAGCACCCATATCCTGTTCTCAGATCTTAAAAGGATGCTCGCTAGAGAGAAATTTTTGCCGAATGAAGAGATGATCGCCGAATTTTGTGGCAAAGTACAAACCCTACTATAAAAATGGTTTCGAAAAGTTTAATGCTCGCAATAATTGGTATATCGTTTTTGAAGAAAACTATATTTAATAGAAAAAAGAATTTTGCCAAAAAATTGGGTTTTTCTTATTGTTAAATATCCAACGGACTTATTGAGTTATGTGTAAAAAGGTCCTTTTTAACACAAAATAAGGTTGTAGTGAAAAAGACAACCTAAACCGGCGATAAGTATGAAAAATAAGAAACTAATAAATGAAAATGTATAAGTTGAAAAAATATATTTTAAATTATTATTATTTTAAATTATTAAAAGAAAAGGAGAGAAGAATTATTAAAAAATCCAACTCTGATAATAAATTCTTCTGACAAAGTTCCATATGAAAGTTGTATCCAGTGCGATCTATATTAAAAAATGTTCCCATGAAGCATGTATTACAAACAGAAATTGTAGTTATCTCATTTGTAATTATTGTATTTCAAGTAACAATTTTGATTACGATAAATTAAACAGAAATGCCTACCAAAGGTAGTATCAGTTGATATTGTTTTGTATATTATGTATAAAAACTGTATAAAAATATTATTTTAGATTATGATTTTTAATTTTGTTGTTCAAACTAATATTTAAACTGCATCGCATTGATTAAATAATGTTACTATTATCCGATAAAACCTCTTGAAAATTCAAAGCAAAATGATGGATCTTTTTGACCCAAGGCTGGGCCTTGTTACCCCGCCAATGTAATAAATATAGCAAAAAAAATCTAATATTTTGATGTGGATATGCAAAACGATCATTTTTGACAACTGATGACATTTTTTAAAAGTTGTTTCCTGGATCTCGAAAATAGCTGGACCTGCCTTTACAAACATTTAATCGATTCTTTATTCCGTCAATACAAGCGAAATTATTCAAATCAATGAATATGAATCATTCAAATCGAACACTCCGTTCTATCAAAAACTGAATTTTTCTCTTAACTTCGAAACGGCTTGAGCTGCCTCCGTCCAAGAATAATCAACACGTCACCTCATCAATAGAAAACGAATGTTTTCCAAATCATTTAAATTGGTTAATGCGTGCATTTGAACTTCGATTTTTTGTGATTACTATAACTTACCCTATGCAAATTTAATAAATTTTTTTTTCTAAAAACTAATATGTGTTTATTTTGAATAATGTAATGGATAATTATGTGTTGAATACTATTTGAAACTTAATTATAATTAAGTTAAGTATGTATACATACTTTAAATCATGATCATACGCTTTTATTATTGAAAGTATAAAAATCTATATAACGTATATGCTTTGATTAATTTATGTATTAATTAATATACAATCAGGTTTGCGTCTTAATCATTAAATAATAATTATTTTCACACATCCGGGTTATTTAAACAATATAATAATTCTATAAAACAAAATATAAAGGCATAAATTTTAGTGTAAAGATATTTTTATTCATAGATCACATCTCTCGTAATAAAAGAAACAAGACATGAAATCTTAGAAAACAAATACTGTGAAACAGACACGTGCTTACCTGTCTTCAATGGCTATTAACGATGTTTTTTATTTCCTCTTCACAAATTCGAACGATTCCCGTAATCCCTTCGGCTGTGACGTTCTCAAAACCATTCATTAGTCAAATTTAACTTATCTGTTCTGAATAGTCAGTCAGAATTACGTAATCTAATCATTTATTCGCTTCCTCTTCTGATTGTATCTTTAGCATCAATTAATAACTTAGCGCCGCCAGTAATAACTTCATTTCGAAATTAATTACATGGTAAGTGCATTAAATATAAACAATCTTCATCAATAAACTTGTTTCGAGAGAAGAACAGTTAAAACTTATAATAAAGTAATGAAGTGAATACTTTGATGCACGGTATATAACACAAACAATTGGAGATATGTTTTATGATATTTTAAATATTATTTTATATTTTATTTTTGAACTTTTTAAAAAATACTGTTTACAGTTTTACACCTATTAAGTATAAATACAAATTAATAAATTTTATTTATTAACTTCCCGTAGGGTAGGTAAGTTATAGTAATCGCAAAAAAATCAAAAATGAAAATTTTTGCATTTCTCGACGTTTCAAAGGTTTCTGAATATTTTGGCATACCTTAAAAAAATGGTTGTATATATGTGTGTGTGTGTGTGTGTGTGTGTGTGTTCGGATACAAATTTTCGTCGACGATTTCGAGAACACCGATCAACCGATTTAAATAATTTAAAAAACATTCGATTTGTACTGATAGGGAGACGAGCTGATTAGTTTTTGGTGGAGACAGGTCTAGCCGTTCCGAAGATACGGGGCAAAAAGTGCCAAAAACGGTAACACGTTTTTAAGAGAACGGAGCGTTCGATTTTAAAAATCCTAAAAACATTTTACTTGTATTGACAAGATGAATAATTGATAAAATTTTCATGCAGGCAGGTCCAGCGGTTTCGGAGATCTGAAGGAAACAGTAAAACAAAAAGCCATTTTATCAAATTATCAGTTATTTTATAGAGATTTTTACAAAAAGTATGAATTTTGTTTACATTCCTATAGGTTCCCTACCAATGTTTATCCGTTAGACGGCGACGCGGCGCTTACGCGCTTTGACATTTATCTCTCTATGCAGTTAAAGCAGTACGATTGCTTTGAAAAAAAGTTCAGAATTTCCAAACTATGCCAAAATGAAGAAAACTTTTTTTTTCAAACATTTTTTTTTATTTCTCAAAAATCTAATTTTCTCAAAGTAAAATTTTTTCAAAAATGTTAATCGCTTGTAAAAAAATAATAATTTTTTATACGGAAAGTTCCAGCAATTTGCCTTAAGACAGAATTCCACTTACAGCTAGTTATTTATTATTTTTGGGCTTTTACAATATAACTTAGATTTGCCAATTTATATACAACCATTAAACTCTCAGAAGGGTAGGTTATAGAAATTCCAAAAAATCGAAATTGAAAGTTTGTATATATGTTTACGTTCCAAAGCTTCCTGAACATTTTGGCATTCCTTAGAAATAACGGATGTACGTGTGTGCAGTGCACGTGTATATGTGTATGATTGTAAATGGCTTTGAAAACAGTTCAAAATTTTCAAAATATAAAAAAATCTGATTTTTCAAAAATTACAAAATTTACAAAAATATTTTTTTTTCAATTTTCAAAGTTTTAAAGATTTTTAAAAATTTTAATTCCGAGAATTTGCTTTAAGATACGATGCCATGCACCACTAGTTCTATTATTTTTATTTTATATATTAATTAGTTATTATGTTATTTATTATTAATAATATCCATACTGATATTATTTCATTAGAATTTAAAATAATTAATTTTTAAATTACATTTTTTAATACATGCTCAACAGTTACTTGTCCATAACACCACTTGCAGTAATTATCTTCAGAAATCACCCTTGACACTTGGAACTGAAAACTATAATTTCACTCAACGAAAATTTTCCCATTTCGCATGCATTTCCAAAAATCTATTTCACCCATAACAGGTGAGAAAATTTGTTTTTCCCGCAAATGCCATGCATTTGGCGTATATCACGCGCCGCTTTCAACTATCCACTAATAGCAACAAAGTACATAATATTGAATTTTCGGAAGGTCACTTCGCTCCAGCGCAACGCGGCGTCTAGCATTAGAACAAGCGAACGTGCTTTCGATGCCGCTTCGGTCGGAAGACTGCGGATTCGAAATTGCCGCCGCGAGAGCAACTCACAAACGTTTACTTTGACTAGTATAGTGCGAGGGATAAAGAATTACAATAGCGATAAGTTGACATTAAGGTAGGCGATCGAGGATAGCCGGAAAGGGCCTCCTACCTTTCCGCAAAATGAGCATTCGTATTTTTTATGATTCTAGAAATTTACCTTACCTTAGAAAAAATGCATGTCTGTGTGTGTGTGTGTGTTGTGTGTGTTCGGATACAAATTTTCGTCGACGATTTCGGGAACACGGATCAACCGATTCGAATAATTTAAAAAAAAACATTCGATTTGTATTGATGGGGAGACGTGTTGATCAGTTTTTGGCAAATGCAGGTTCAACCGTTTCAAAGATAAGAAACAAAAAGTGCGAATAGTTGTTTTTCAGATTTTGATAACTTTTTGAAACTGATTAAATATTTGGGTAGACAGGTTCAGCGGTTTCGGAGTTCCAATAAAAATGTAAACTAGTGGGGTGGGTGGCATCGTGCCTTAAGGCAAATTGCTGGAACTTCCCGTACCGTAACGAAATGTTCGAGGAATACTGAATGTTTTCAAATAGATTATTATAAATATTGTAACATTGTCTAATATTTATAAGAATTATATAAACTGAATTGCAAAGTTGAAATTATTTGTTTCAACAAAAAACTAAAAAAAAAAAAAAAAATGGAACAAATTTTTTTTTTCCAAAATCAATTATTTTGTTAAGACAAGCAGAAAGTTTTTTGAATCATTCAAATCGGACGCTTAGTTCTCTCAAAACTGCCATTTTTTACATATTTAGCTCCGTATCTTCGAAATGGCTGGGCCTGCCTTTGCCAAAAACTAATAATCACTTCTCCCAATCATTACTAATTGAATGTTTTTTAGATCATTCAAATCGGATACTCCGTTCTCTCAAAAATTCGATTTCTATTTTCCGCACTCTTTGCTCCGTATCTCCGAAACGGCTGGACCTGCCTTTGCCAAAAACTAATCAGCTCTTTTCCCTATCAATAGGAATCGAATGTTTTTTGAACCATTCAAATCGGTTGATCCGTGCGCCCTAAAACGTGACTGGAAATTTGTATCCATACATACATACACACACACACATACACACACACACACATCCATTTTTTCTGAGGTATGCCAAAACGTTCAGAAACCTTCAAAACGTCGAGAAATGTAAAAATTTTCAATTCCGATTTTCGGCCCATTACAATAACTTACCCTACGGGAAGTTAATAATGCCATTTGGCAGCCAGAAAAGCATTAATCAATTTATCAGACTTTTCACTTTTCACTAAATTTCTATAGGTTCTGTACCGATTGTTCTAAAACAGCTACGCAGCGCGATTGCTTTAAAAAAAGTTAAAAATTAAAAAAAAATCAAAATTAACAATAACGACTTTTTAAAAAAGTAATTTAGTAAGTTTATAAATTCTGAAAAATTAATTTTTCACTTAAAAAAAAACATATTCCCGTACGGGAAGTTTCAGCATTTTGCCAAGGCACGATGCTATGCACCACTAGTAAATTTTGGTGAAGAAATAACAGTACAAACTAGGTGTAGGTGGTATTTCATCTCAAGGTAAGTACCATGAATGAATTAGTGGGCATGTATTGTATATTAAGGCAAATTGCAGTAACTTGCCCTACCATAATAAAACATTTGAGGAATGATATAATCTATAATCAATAAAAAATATTCAATAATTAATAACAATTTTTTTAAATATCTTCACAGAGATTATTAAAAATACTGTAACTCTATATACTCTCAAACTTAAAATTTTAAAATTTTAGAATTTTTTTTTTCAATTTAAATTTTTTTTGAAAATTGCAAAAATTTGAAAATTTTGGAATAAATTTATTTTTCTTAAAAAAAATTGAAAATTAAAAAACGCTCATTTTGAAAATTTGAAAATTTAGAAATAAATTTATTATTTTTTTTTTAATTTTTCGAAAATTAAAAAACTTTAATATTTTTGGAAATTTTGAATAAATGATTTATTTTTTGTATATTGATAAGTAAAAGTTGAAATTCCTGAAAAAAATAAAAATAATTAGATAGTTAATATAAGTGGTGTAGTTATAAATTTTGTAACTAGACTACTTATCCTATCAATAATAAGAATATAATATTTTAGGAAGCAAGTTAAGACCATGAACTTCATCGCAAAAATTCATTAAAAGTAATTATAATTAATTACGAAGAGCTTTTCTAAACCCTCATCAAAAACTAACCAGGACTATTTTCAGAAATGATATTTTTCAAACAGTTTTTAAATTTTCAAATGATTGATGGAATCTTCTAAAGAATAATTTGAAACGCCGAGAAAATATAAAATTAGCGAAAGAAAAAAGAGATTTTCAAAAATATGAACTCCTTCGGGACGTTAATGATTCAAACTTTTATAGTTGTATATGTAGTTGTGTAACCTTGTGCTTTAATTAAAATAGTAAGAATTTTTCGAACAAAATGAGTAAAACTTTGTTTTATAATTCTACATCAGAATCATTATTTTAAAAGTCATTTATAGACTTTTTACACTTCCTATAGGAATCAAATGTACAACCATCAAATATCCGAATAGATTGAATCTGTTCTTTATATGATGAAAACATTCATATAAAACATTCACAAACGCATACATATATTTATTTTTAAACTATGTAAAATTAATCTGAATATGATACATAACATAATAGGTATGCATAATATTTTTTTTACATATTATTATTTATTATCATTTTTAACGTCCCGAAGGTGTAGGTTATATTATGGACAAAATTCCGATTTCCTAATTTTGTTTAAAGTCATCCTGAATCGATTGATAAAAAGGTTGGAAAAATTTTTTTTATGAAAATGCGATTATTTGAGCCTTTATCGATAGTTTCTTAAAAACGGCTGCACAGATTTCAAAAATGTATAAGCGATTTAATAACACGTGCAAAAGTGTCATTGATCAAGTCGATAATTTAAGCATATCGGGTAGTTCATGCAATTTGCCAACATTAGGAACTTGCAAGTAACTCCCATATGAGTTACTAAAAGTTAACCTTTTAACGTTTTACGTTGAATAGAAAACCATATGAATATGACTAATATAAAAATAAACATACATATATATGCAGGTTTAACTATACATAACATCGATCTTTAATTAAAATCAAAGAAAATTCAAAACATCCATTTGCTTACATATTTCCGATATATGTTCTTTCCATTAGCAACTTGCACGAACGACGTGTAAATATGGTTGCTTTATAAGTTATATAAATATGTAAAGTCCGTGGCTCTTAAAAAATTATTGAAATCTACTACCACAAATAATTCATAAGTTTACGATGAACAGAATCTTGAAGAAAAGTTCACAACTTTAATATTGAAGATATTATTTAATAATAATAATGAACATTCCTTGCAGAAAGCAAGACTTGCTTTTGCATAGTAGGTACAGTTTAATAATTTCATGATGCAATTAAATAATAGTTATCCTGATTAATGTAAAAAAATCACACCAGGGGTTAGTTGAAACAAAAACTTGGGGCTAGTTGTCACATACAAAAAATATGTACGTATGTTACAGATTCGAGAGAAGAAGATTGAATGAAATATATAGTTTGTAAAATTAGGTAAAATCTGCGTTACAAGAGACCTATAAATTTTATTTGTATAATGATATGAATTGTAGCTTACGTTGATTTATGATAGAAATTTCTATTACAGGAGACATTATATATTTTATTTGTATTAATTATAATTTGCGTTGATGTATGAAAAGAGTTACTTAGAAAATATTCTATTACCGTCAAAATGAGTATAGAATATTAGAAGCATTATAGTCATTTTTTGGCGATATTACTTGCTACTGTAGATGTTACGACTAGCCCCAAACACATCACCGTATTTTTTCTAGAAATTTTTTAATTAGGAAATAATGAACAATTGTGGAATTATTTTTACTTAAAATAGTTACAGCAACCAATCTTCTTTATTTCGTAAAAATATTATCAGTAGATCTCAAGATATATTAATTTTAAAAAGATCTGTTACATTAAAATACTGTCACAAATAAATTGTTACATAAAATATAGTTATAATTCCAATAAGCAATAAAACCTTATATTATGCCGAGTTTTATTTAATAAATTACGTTTCTAAATTTTATTAGGTCAAAAAAACAATACGATTGCAATAGGTTTTATTCGGATCAATCAATGCATAGATAATAAAGGAAAAATAGTACAAACAAAGATATTCCAATGTTTTTCTTATATAATTATTAACAAAAATAAACGTAGTTTATTTTCTAATTGTAAGGTTGTGACAAACATACCTAGTATAAGGCGACAACGATATTTTTAACTTCCCGTAGGGTAAGTTATAGTAATCGCAAAAAAATCGAAAATGAAAATTTTTATATATCTTTACGTTTCAGAGGTTTCTGAATATTTTGGCATACTTTAGAAAAAATGGATGTACGAGTATGTGTGTATGTGTGTGTGTGTGTGTGTGTGTGGGTGTGTGTATGTGTGTGTGTGCGTGTATGTATGTGTGTGCGGATACAAATTTTCGTCGGCGATTTCGGTAAGAAGCAATTTGAATAATTTAAAAAACATTCGATCCGTATTGATAAGGAGACGTGCTGATTAGTTTTTGGCGAAGGTAAGTCTAGCCGTTCCGAAGATATGGGGCAAAAAGTGCCAAAAACGGTACCTCAGTTTTTAAGAGAACGGAGCGTCCGATTTTAATAATTGAAAAAACATTTTACTTGTATTGACAAGATGAAGATTTGATCAAATTTTCATAAGGGCAGGGCTAGCGGTTTCGGAGATCTAACGAAAAAAGTAAAAAAAAGTGCCATTTGGCGGTCAAAAATGATCATTAGACATATGCACATCAAATTATCAGATATTTTTTAGAGATTTTAACAATAAGTATAAATTTTGTTTACATTCCTATGGGTTCCGTACCAATGTTTACCCGTTAGACAGCGACGCGGCGCTTACGCGGTTTATATTTTCTCTATGCAGTTAAAGCAGTACGATTGCTTTGAAAAAAAGTTCAGATCTTCCAACATATGTCAAAATAAAGAAAACATTTTTTTTCAAAAATAAAAAATTAAAAAAAAAAAAAAATTTAATTTTCTTTTTCAATTTTTTTTTTCAAAAAAAAATAATTTTTTGTCAAATTTATAGTTTCTCAAAAATCTTATTTTTTCGAAGTAATTTTTTTTTAAAAATGTTAATCGTTTTTAAAAAAATAATAATTTGTGGTACGGGAAGTTCCAGCAATTTGCCTTAAGGCACGATGCCCTAATAGCCTTAAGACAGAATTCCACTTACAGCTAGTTTCGAGTTGAAACTCTAAACTCTGTTTGAGTATGAAACTCTATAAATGGATACCATACGTGCCTATATTATTTTAGAACGGAGTAGTGGTTGTAAAATATACATAGCTTTGCAACACCCGTTTGGTTGCACATTTGTGTATTATTGATCTTTCTCAGCTAAGCGATTACTTCCTTGAAGAAGACCAACCTTTAAATAATCAGAGTATCATTTACCAGAATATATTTCCTAGAAATTTGTTATCTTACTAGTATTCGGAATTCAGAAATATAAAACCTTTTTAGTGGAAGGGCTCGCCCGTAGATAAACGGTTAAGAGCGATGGGACCCGCTTCGAGCAGCCTGTTGTCATCAAGCAGTAGTGACAACGGTTTCCACTTGGAAATATTGATTGCTGCACCAATTAAACTCAGCCCTATTATATAAATTAAATTTCATTGAATCTAATAGGTCATCAAATATGGATGGATCAACCATTGAGATACCATCTAAAAATTGAGAGTGAATTGATTTAACCATTGAGATTGATCTAAAAATATGAAGTAAAGAGTAAGTTTCAGCCCAATAGCTCATAGGACGTAAGATTCTGATTGCTGCTATGATATTAAAAACAAATAAGTACAAGCTTCTTACATATTTAGTTTGAACATAATTGTATCTCCTAATAAATGTATAGTTTCATATTATTGATAGATCACCTAATAAAAAGCTAAAAACTCACATAATATCACGTGGAAAAATGGAGGGTTTAGTAAGAAAAAAAAGTCCAAAATTTAAAAAATGATTAAAAAAATAACGATTTTTTTTCTGGGTACTAAAATACACGTAATGTTTGGTTGGCGAGGGGGGGGGTTAATTTTAAACACCAACCATAGACCTTATATTACATAGACTGCTTGTCGAGCACAAAATAAGTGCTCAAAAAACATAAAAAGGTATGTGACGTCACATCTCTGAGTCAAGATTGCCGACGACAATCGCGGACTCTCTCGATTGATTAAATTTTATGTCATATGTTTTATTTTAATAATATAATTGCGACTGTGATGGCTGATAATTTTGTAAGAACTGATATTAATAATGTTTTTCCTGTATAATAAATTGCATAAAATCGAATCCACCTGTTAAAATCGTTTTATATATTATAGGCACATAACATATGACATATGACTATGATCAGTCGGGAGTCCGCGATTGTCGTCGGCAATGTTCGCTCAGACGTGTGACATCACATACCTATCCATCGAATCAAGATGATGGCTTATTATACACCTTTTCCCCTCTACTTTCAAATTCTATTGTTAAAAATATCTTATCTTTATATGTTTTTGAGATATCTGTTGTGGACCTTTTTACCCGCGTACCTACAAGCTCCGCTCTACCCTATATAATATATATATATATATATATATATATATATATATTATATGTGAATATAAAGTTATATATTATTATACATCATAAATATATTAACCTTTTTGCACTATTCGATCATTAGCTGTTACTTAGCAAAGTGATTACGCAAGAAGTGGCTTAATTGTACGCAGAAAAAATCTAATCCATTCTATTCTAAAATCATGGGTACAAAAAAGATGACTTCAATCACTGATTAATACGATACGATGTACATATGATTGAACTTGTCCTCGAAAGCGTCAATCGTTTTTTCTATGGAATCGGCTGATGTGTGTCCAATTTATTACATCACCACATAAAACGTACATTTACTAACACCACGTTAATCGACAACAAGCATGTGACATTAAAATGCAGATATTCATTACGGATGCTGTGAGAATATGTACATTTTGTACATGTATTTAATGTTAATGCATGACATAGGAGGTATCAAATTCCGTAAAAAACGAGTTTAAATTGCGGTATGTTGTGTGATAAAGGCTGGATAAATTTAATATCATGAGATATATTTCTGAATACACCCTGAGGGCGTAATTAATATTAAAATTTTGCATAAATAGCTAGATGGAAATGTTACTCGATTACAGTTTCATATGTCATCTTGTTTTAAGATTATGTATTTTAAATAATCATAAAGATATAAGGTGCTAAATGTTTGAGGAAAAAACAAATAATTTGACATCGGAAACTAGATTCTGTGAAGTACCATTCAAATTTTTTTTCAAAGTTTATTATAATTTCATGTTTCATCTGAACATACAACTTGTAAAACTATGAGAAACAGATTTTTTTTACATTTTTACTTTATATCATTATTATTTTTGCTTTTGTATCCTATATTAACCCTTTCTACTTGGGAATTCCGATATTTATATAAATATCTAAATAAATATATAAATTTTGTCGAGCGGCATTCGAGTGGAAAGGGTTAAAATTAAAATTAGATTTAAAATTTGTTGAGATAAGTTAAGTTTGAGATCTACAAAAAAATATATTTCAAAAATCTTATAAATTATTTCGCTCGTCAATATTTCTGAAAATGCCAAAATTCATTAAAAACTTTAATTTTATAAGTTTAGAAAAGGTTCTTCTTTGCTACCATAATTATTTGATATCGAGCAGTAGTGATATCCGTTTTTATTTAAAAATTTAGACCTAAATACGCTTCCAAGTAAAAATATAATTTTTATATTGCTGCAATATAGCACGTCTCATTCAGACTATTTAGAAATTTCATCTCACAATCAAAGAAAATATATTGTAACATCTTATTGAACACTGAGATATTTCTGATTACTTACGGCTAAAAAAATAATAAAATACAAAAGTTTAAAAAATGTATCTATTTTATAATGTATGGCAAAGTGATACCCTTCGAGAATAATTATCATTAAAGAAAGTATAACGTATGAGAACCCTTTCTTAAGGGAATAAGTACTTTTGTTAAGTAAACCAATAGATGTACTAGCATTATGGTGTAAATACCCTGTTGTATGTGAATGAAGAAATAAAGTAACTCGAATAATAGTAATTTGAACAGCTTTACTTACTTAGGAATGCCATTAATAATAATACTTCTTAACTACATAAAATTTTCGAGAATACATTACTATTGATGCTTACATATAATTATTACAATAATTTTGATAAAAATAATTTTAATAATAATGAAAACTCAATCGATTTATAAGTCAATGCAGCAATTACGATAAGGGTTCTTTTCACAAACTTTTATATTTTCATCTGGTAGTAAAAATGATCAAGTAAAAATGAATATCACTACTACTGATATCAGTTTGTCGGAAACTCAAGATTATTACTTAGGACTTCATCAATATGTTCACCTCAAAATATGGTCAAACTATTCAATACTCGTTTTGGAGGTATTAAATAATAGAATTTGTTCCTCTTTTCATTTGGGCTCTTTTTACTTGTTCCTAGATAAAGGCTTGAAACTTTGTCAAGAAACAAAAAAATATGTTTCAGATGACCACAAAATATAAAAACTTCACAATTCGTTCACTTTCCCAATCTTCATTTATCAAAAGCTTAATATATAATGTCCAACAATCGACCTAATTCTTCGTAAATGAACCTTCATTGAAGATCCAGGCAGCAAAGCCCCGATTATTGTTGCATCGCTAATCGCTATGAAGTCGCCTCGTGGAATTATTTTGCTAGTACGTTCGGCTATAAATAACAAAATGCGATCTCGTATGTATTTCAGTGTTTGTATATCGCGTTCGTTCAAGTTCCTCGTGTTAATCATTCTAACAAAAACTCATAACATACGTGAGTTATTGCTGCAGGTACTGTCAACAAAAAACATAGAGCGATACTGATAAGCACATGCTTTTATTTATTGATGCATGTTAGGTATTAACTAACAATGAGATTGTGGCATTGAACTACCTTTAGTCGCGTCGTTAAAACACGCTGAGAATATATTTTAGCCACCTTAACAATACTATGAGCTAGCCCTGGCAAGGGCGTGGGCTAACACAAACTAGACCCAGATTCGATTCCAAACTCGGAAAAGCTCGATTTCGAGCTGTATGATATCAAATTTTCATTTGATGTTATAGATATCAAATACAATCTAAAGTGAAAATCATCTTCCGTGGGCATTGCTGAATCACAGACGAGTCATCACTATTAGATTTACATATCTAATATATATAGGACATAGCTATAAGTAGAGAAGTAATCCCTGTTTCAAAGAAAAGCAACAATTAGTATTGTAAGTCAACAATTACCGCTCAAAGAACATATAGTTTTGCTCGCTGTATAAAAATATCATTGAAATGTACTCTGTATCAAAAAATTATAGCGTGGGAGATTTTCCGTTGACATATATTCAATTGGTAACATATTTATTTGATCTACTTTTTCATGTGAAAATGAATATTACATTGCATATCACATGATATCATGTTGCTTCCACTACGAGCGCTGGCTTTGTTACAGGAAAAGACGTTTGATCACTTCGAAACTATATCCGATATTGGTAAATAATTGAGACCGTCAAGATTTGTTTTAATTAATCAAGGTAAGCGGCTTTTTGTCTTGTGGCAAGTTGCATGAACATCCTGATATGTGTAAATGATCGATTTATATATTTTAATATAAAACATTTTATATTTTATATAAAAATATAAAATGATATATAAATATGATTTACCGATCTACCTGTTTTATTTTATTTATTTTCGTCTACCTGTTTACCTGTCTAACTGTTTAGCTGTTTACCTTATTGTCTGTCTGCCTTTTTGTCTGTCCACCTGTCAATCTGTCCAACTATTAACCTGTCCACATATTAACCTGTCCACCTATCACTCTATCTTTCTACAGGTATACCTACTCACCCGTATGCGTATCTACATGTCCACCTGCTCACCTGCCTACCTGTCCACCTGTTTACCTGCCTACCTGTCTACTTGTTCATGCTGACTACCAGTTTAGATGCCTCCATGTCTCATTTTTACTTATTTACCTAATTACCTGTTTACCTGTCTATCTATGTCTGAGAGCTATAAGTACCAACCTGTCTACTTTTCTTCTTTTCAACATTTGTACCTGTTTACTTATTACTTGTCTACCTATATCCCTGAACCAATAAAAAACCAATAAATTGTAAAGATCAAATTTGACCAAATAAAGTCAATTTGTACAATTTTTTCTATAAACCGCTAGACTTACCTTCGCAAAAATGTAATCAAATATTCATTCCGTCAAAACTGCTAAGATATTTATTGAATTTTAATTCAAATCGGATGCTCTGTGTTCTGTATTCACAAAAACTGTCATGTTTAGCACTGTCATATTTGTTCTCTTTCTCCCAAATGGCATGACCTGTCTTTGTCAAAACTAATCAGCACATCTCCCCATCAACAAGATTCAAATGTTTTTTGAATCATTCAAATCGGTTGATCAGTGCTCCGGAACACGTCAAGGAAAAATTGTTTCCATATATACATATCCATTTAAAATAAAATTGGGGCGGAATAAAAAATGTCTCAACTTGTTATCATCCTAAGTTTATATTGTTTTCATAATATCTCTAAATCAAAAAGCTTGTTTTTCAGAAGAAAGTTATGTACCCCCAATAGTTTATAAATGTTGTGAAATTTAATTTAAAGTAACACGCTCTTAGGATTATTACACTAAAGCATGGCAAAGTCATTATCGAGGCAAATGGATGCGATTTCCAAGGAATACATAATTAGCTTTTCCAAAGAGTTAAATGTTTTTAGAGAAAATATTGCAGAATAACATCACACATATGGGCGCAAAATGGGCGCGTTTCGCGTGACGAACGACGTGTGCTCTCGCTATGATATTTACATTTTAACATGAGCATATGAGTACAATTCTTGTTATTAAAAAACGCACATGAATAACGTTACACAAACATTTTGTTATCTGCCAGATATATCGGTCACGTTGATAACAAGGGCATATGTTAATTCGCCTTTTCCGCATGTTAATTGCAATATTTCTAAAAGAATGCCCGTATCATATAGCGAGGCTGAACAATTTATTTACATTTTGTGAAGATCATGTAAAAATTCACACAATCAACTATTATATTAAATGAAATAACAAATTTGAACAGCAAAAAAAATTTTGATTATAAACTCTTTGTAATTATTCCAGACTATATTTTACACTGGCACATTATTAAATTTTTATTATTTCTCATTCATAAATAATGCCAAATATAATTTCATCTATTCATTCTATTCTCAAACCAATTATTTTGGTCTTTATTTCTGATTTTCAATAATATTATAATATGTTTAACAACGTTTCACAGGTCCAAAAAATAATACAGGTTGTCAGTATTGGACGAAAGGATTGATTTTCAATGGCTTTATTAACGCTGATTACGAATCCGAAGTCAAAATTGGGAGGTCAAACTGTAAAGAACGGAGAAAAATAAAAAATAACTTCAAAATCTCCGATTCTTCTACAAGATAGTTAAAATCTTACAATTACTATTGTTTTTTATATATTGATTTTTATATATATTGATTGAAGCTTTTTATATATTGATTTAAGATAAATTTATATATACAGGTATTAAAAAAGTAAAGTTCAACTGAAAAATTTTGATACTTCTAATAATAAATAAAGCTCAAAAAATTATTTAAAATTGTTATCAGCGAGAGTTTTAGCGCTCATGATATATAATGATATGATTATTTCTAACGTTTTAAATATCCACTTTCATCAATGTGAAATTTATTTAAAATGTATCTAACATAAAAAAATATTTCCTCATAAGGAAAAAATCAACTGTGCATTTTTCACTTTTTATACATTAATGTCATTTTTTACCTCTTATCGCCACAAGATTTACTAAATGTCCATATAGAACAGCTGTAAATATTTTGTTGAATAACACAAATCTAATATACAAATTTTTATTTTAGAGAATAGAACAGCTATATTTAATGAGGATTGAGTTTCCTTTAGTTGCGTTATCTGCATTACAGTACTTGAAAAAAGATTTAGGTTGATTAGTAAGTTTTTGACCCAAAAAAATAAATTCTTTATCCAAATTGCATATTTAATCCAGGTTTGATAGTTCTCTGTACAATTAGCATTGCTTAATTCCATGTATTAATTTGTAAATAGTATTTTTAATGACCAAACAAATTCAGTAGTTCAACATAAATGTTAGTTACAAATCAAATTAATTGAGTTTTCATGAAGACAGCAGTAAACATTTCTTTGTTATAAATATGTGAGTACAAATATATCATATTTACCTTTTATTTACAAATGGTTTTAAGTTAATTTTAGGTCATATCGTAAAGTAGCGTATAGTACAAATGCTTCTAAGTAATTACAGAACAGATAAGTTTTTTGCAATAAAAGCAATAACAGTAAATATTCTATAAACATTTGTTATCATTTTATTTATTTATTATTTATTGGATTTCTAAGTAATGTATTAATGTAAATATTGATTTATTTTTACAGTAAATTAAAAACAAATTTTTCAATGGTCGATTGTTAGTTTCCAATTCAAGTGGTTTTCCAAAACTATTTGTATTTTTTTTCTCATAAAGCAGTATGGTGTAAGTTCAACTAAGAATAATTTATGCACTAATTTTTCTATTTTATAGTAATATATAGTAGCACTCCTAAAAAAATATTGAGAGTGCGAGGCCAAAAATTATATATTCAAAGTTTACATTATAGAAAATAGCACTCTTTGGATCAATGTAGCGCTTTTATAATTTGAAACGTAATATACATATATTACAGTGAGGTTTAGTTAGAATTGTTATCAATGTTGAACATTTATTGAACAAATTTAATTTATATATTATTATTTTTAACTTTCCAAAGTAGTTTATGTTTTCACGAAAAAATCTGATTTGAATTTATTTTAAACAATCACAGATATTATAAGAATGTGAAAGACATCAATTGGAAATCGTATTGATTAATTTTTTCGAAAATTTTATTTTAGGAATAAGCCAATAAGCTAATTTTAATACATGAATCTCGTTTCTTATGAATTAATTTAATTATGTATACGTGTCTTACAACTAGTTATATTTTAAGTCCAACGCAAAACATGTATTACAAAATTATTTTTAATATTAAATTCAATTAAAATCTATTATATAGTTCAAGCTCTTTTTGTTAGATAAATTATTTACAATAAACGACAATGGTGAAGCACTTCAGGTGCAATATATTAAAAGTTGAAAAAAAGCTAATCACTTAAAAATGTCATTAAACGTGGGGTTCTTTCACCATTAATAAAAAAATGTAATAAAATTCATCAAATAGAGATGGGGCATCCGTTTGGGTTCCTATCTATAAAACCAACGTGGTTAGTCAAGCCAAATAATTACAATAGCTTACTCTTATAGTACGTAAGCTATTTGGCAGATTATAAAAAACACATTACATATACTTATACTGATATGAAAATTATACACATATTTACATTAACAGATATTATAATGCTTAGGTAATCTCTCCAATAAAAAATTTACAAGTAGAGAGCAATAAATTCAAATTTTAAAATTATCTGTTGGTCAATTTCTTTTCAGACGTCTCCCTATTAGAGAATCAAGCGGAGAAGTTAATATAACATTATGATGATCTACTATAGGACCCTTAAGTTCTGAATAACATATGAAATTAAAATAGGATTACATAATAATCGAGTCGCTATTGCTGATAAATCTAACCTAGACATTTGCGATCATGCGAATGTCATAAATTGAAATTAGCGAGCAATAGGCAAATTGATTCTTGACACCCGTAATAAAGTTTGAGCGGCAGTGAGTTTGTGAGTTTCACGTTCGTTGAAATGAGGCGGTAATAACTTTTCAAGGATTTATTTGCGTGTGGGATAAACCGCAAATAAATAAATTGTAAATATTGATAAAGGTTATTACGCCGCAAAACGGCGGTAAGCAATTATTGTTTGCTATTGAGACTGTTACAATAAATAGTCAGAGCGCGGGAACAAAATTTTTAGGTCCTTTGCAGTGTTTAACTTATTAAACATTTTTTGATCAAGTTTTACAAACCTGATAAAAATATAAGTAAGTTATCAAATGAAGTTGGACTGAAAAGATTTCCACAGCTAATTACGAAGAATTGTATCAATGAAACTAGCCAATTTGAGATCAATTTATATCAAACTAGTAGTGTGAGGCATCATGCCTTAAGGCAAATTGCTGGAACTTCCCGTACCGTAACGAAATGTTCGAGGAATATTAAATATTTTCAAATAGATTATTATAAATTCTGTAAAATTTTCTAATATTTATAACAATTATATAAACTGAATTACTAAGTGGAAATCATTTATTTAAAGTATATAAGAAGCTCTAGAACTTTAGCCAGAATTAAAAACTGAATTATTTTCGATTTACAAAAAAAAGATTTTGAAATAAAAATTTTTAAATTTGATCTGCCTCTACCAAAAACTAATCAGTGTATATCTCTATCAATAGGAATCGAATGTTTTTTGAACCATCAAAATCGGTTAATCCGTACGTCCGAAAACGTGAACGAAAAAGCACTCATCCATTTTTCTGAGGTATGCCAAAATGTTCAGAAACCTCTGAAACGTGAAGATATGCAAACATTTTCATTTTCGAATAATAACTAGTAGTATTTTTAAAATACTAAAATGAATTGTTTGTGACAATTAACTGCAAAGAGGTGAAATGAAAATTCTTCACAAAAAACTAATCAACTAGATTACAAACACAATTTTACGAAATCGTTAGTCGGAAGAACTGCTCGAATGATTCATTTTTAGAACAACCTTTATATTTAAATTTGATATTAATGCTGATGTTGGCGATAATATTAGTAATGAATTCTTTGATAAAAATTATTAAGACGATATATAAGATAGGGCGGGACACAAAGGTCCAATTGACTTTAAGTAATTGTAGTGTCTAAACCGAATAAACTACATCACGACACATAACGCGTATCAAACAAACAACTATCGTACTATGTTTAGTAATTCCCAGTTAATTCTCAATTATAGAAATGTGTTTTTTACTATTTTTTTTAAATTTTTCATTTGTCCCTTTTTACCCCATAGACGGAATAAAATGGGAAAGCCCGGGGCAAACAGATTCAATAGCTTATTTACAATTTTAGAGTGTTTTTACGAAATAATAGCTACAATGTCAACAAATGTAAAATATAAATTTTATTGTGCACATTATTTACAAAGATAACACTGTATATGCCTTGATCTGATATTTCGTCGAAGTTGAAATAACTATTAATTTTATTCCTTGTAAATTTGCTGTTCTATCTGAATTTACATTTTTATTGTTCACGTCATTGCCAAGGTAAAGGTTCATTTGGTCCTTCCTACCCGTCCCTAAAGTGAGCTGTTATGAAGGTTATAAGAAAATCATCTGGTAAAACTATCTTGATATTAACATCACATCTAATATAACAATTAAATAACGTAAATTTAAAAATTATATTAAGGTCTCGTAAATTGAACAACAGTGCTCAAAACAACGAAAAAAAATAATTTTGTTATAGATTTTCAAAGGAGGCCGTTTATTTCCTGATAGCGATGTGGCTTGATTTGAGGCTGTGTGTGGCTGATTACACATCCTGTTCTCTCCACTTTCAAATATTGTCGTTAAAATATTCCTAATTTTACTTGTATTTCAGATATTAGCCGTGGACCTTTTTGCCCAAGCGGACCTTTAAGCTCAGTTCCCCCCGAGTTAGATTAATCAGATTTGGATTCCGTTAGACTACAAATACGGGTGTGTTCCTCACATTGAAAGTTTATAAACTAGATTCAAGAATAAATTCAATAACCCTTTTGTTGGTATATTTACTGCCCGAACTCGTGCTGTGAGCATTAGCATCATAGCCTATTGAAAGTGGTAAACCTTATTTATCGCAATCTTAACCATATCTTGAATTTCCTTTGGTGAAGCTGTATTTATCATGTAGAAATATCTATTTACTTGAATAATACTTAGATTTGTGGTACCAGTGGCACTTGGAACCAAGTTCTAAGTTATAAATTCTGAAAGACAAACGTATTGGTGAACTGAACGAAATCTATGTCGTTTTCTAGTGGGCGCCTCATATTAGTTTTTTGCAACCAACTAAACATAGAGAGTTGCAATATCGAATCCTATCGAAGACAGTTGATGCCTTCACATATGATGGCCTTCATGTGAGATATCCATAAAACAAAGATTGTTCGTAGAATAGGTTAATTCATCAAATCATGTAAAGAACCAGAAATTTTTGAAAGAAGTGACTTCTGAGGAGAATTATTAGTATGAATTTCTGCTCTTTAGATATTGGTTGCTCAACCCTTACCCCAA
>NW_020537646.1:45465470-45503630 GCF_003426905.1 Ctenocephalides felis | reverse complement strand
TAAAATTAATTACGAAGAGCTTTTCTAAACCCTCATCAGAAACTAACCAGGACTATATTCCCAAATGATATTTTTCAAACAGTTTTTAAATTTTCAAGAACATATAAAATTAGCAAAGAAGAAATTTTCAAAAATATGAACTTCGGGACATTAATAAATTAAATGTTTGTATATATGTAGTTGTGTAACATTGTGCTTTAATTAAAATAGTAAGCATTTTTCGAACAAAATGAGTAAAACTTTTTTATAATTATACATCAGAATCATTTTTTTATAAGTCATTTATAGATTCTTCGCACTTCCTAAAGGAATCAAATGTTCTTGAACCACCCGAATGGATTGAGTCTGTTGGATGAAAAATGTAAATACATGCATGCTGATATTCATATAAAATTTCTCAAACGCATACATAAAATATATTCATTTTTAAAATATGTAGAGTTAATTTAAATATGATACAAAACATAATAAGTATGCATCATATTTTTTGTTATGCATATAATATTATTTATTATGATTTTTAACGTCCCGAAGGTATAGTTTATGTTAAGGGCAAAAATTCCTATTTCCTAATTTTGTTTAAAGTTATTTTGAATCGATTGACACGAAGATTGAAAAAAAGCACGCGTATGTTAATATGAGCTATAATTTGAGCCTTTATCTACAGTTTCTTGAAAACGGGTGCACCGATTTCAAAAACTTGTAAGCGATTTGATAAAACTTGAAAAGTGTCATGGATTAATCGATTTTTTAATCATATCTGGTAGTTCATGCAATTTGTATTAAGGCTAAATTCTACTTACTCACTACTTATTATATAGATAACTTACAAGTGAACCCCATATGAATTACTAAAAGTTAACCGTTTAACTAACATGTTGGATAAAAAAAATCATATGCATAGTATAAAAATAAAACTACTAGAAAGTAATTTAATGTATATATATATATATATATATATATACACATATTAATGCAGGTTTAACTATACATAACATCGATCTTTAATTAAAATCAAAGAAAATTCAAAACGTCCATTTGCTTACATATTTCCGATATATGTTCTTTCCATTAGCAACTTGCACGAACGACGTGTAAATATGGTTGCTTTATAAGTTAAATAAATATGTAAAGTCCGTGGCTCTTAAAAAATTATTGAAATCTACTACCACAAATAATTCATAAGTTTACGATGAACAGAATCTTGAAGAATTCACAACTTTAAAATTGAAGATATTATTTAATAATAATAATAAACATTCCTTGTGGAAAGCAAGACTTGCTTTTGCATAGTAGGTACAGTTTAATAATTTCATGATGCAATTAAATAATAGTTATCTTGATTAATGTAAAAAAATCACACCTGGGGTTAGTTGAAACAAAACCTTGGGGTTATTTGTAACATACAAAAAATATGTATATATGTTACAGATTCCAGAGAAGAAGATTGAATGAAATATATAGTTTGTAAAATTAAGTAAAATCTGTGTTACAAGACCCCTATAACTTTTATTTGTATAATGATATAAATTGTAGCTTACGTTGATCTATGATACAAATTTATATTACAGAAGACATTATATATTTTATTTGTATAAATTATAATTTGCGTTGATGTATGAAAAGAATTACTTAGAAAATATTCAATTTCCGTCAAAATGAGTATAAAATATCAGAAGATTATAGTCATTTTTTGTCATTATTACTTGCTACTGCAGATGTTACGAGTAGCCCCAAACACATCACCGCCCTTTTTCTAGAAATGGATTAATTAGGAAATAATGAACAACAATTATGAAATTATTTTTACGTAAATTAGGAGAGATTGCAACTGTGCACTCTCTCAAGCATTCAATAGTTTATTTTGCAGACAGCTTTTTGTTACTTTGTTATTCATAAAATTTACCTAATGTCCATTGGACAGATGTAAATTATATCCAAAATTAAAAAAAAAAAAATTTTACGTAAAATAGTTACAGCAACCATTTTTCTTTATTTCGTAAAAATATAATCAGTGCATCTCAAGATACCACTTTCCCACCAAAATATAAAACCATATTTCTATAAAATTGTTACATAAAATTCTACACAATTCTAATAAGTCATAAAACCTCAAATTATGCCGATATTTATTTAATAAAATACGTTTCTAAATTTTATTAGGACAAAAAAAACAATACGATTGCAATAACCCAATAGGTTTTATTCGGATCAATCAACGCATAGATAAATAAAGGAAAACTAGCACAAACAAAGATATTCCAATATTTTTCTTATATAATTATTAGCAAAAATAAACGTAGTTTATTTTCTAATTGTAAGGTTGTGACACAATAACTAATATAAGGCGACAATATTAGTTCGAGTTGAAACTCTAAACTCTGTTTGAGTATGAAACTCTATAAATGGATACCATACGTGCCTATATTATTTTAAAACGGAGTAGTGGTTGTAAAATACACATAGCTTTGCAACACCCGTTTGGTTGCACATTTGTGTATTATTGATCTTTCTCAGCTAAGCGATTACTTCCTTGAAGAAGACCAACCTTTAAATAATCAGAGTATCGTTTACCAGAATATATTTCCTAGAAATTGTTTATCTTACTAGTATTCGGAATTCAGAAATATAAAACCTTTTTAGTGCAAGGGCCCGCCCGTAGATAAACGGTTAAGAGCGATGGGACTTGATTCAGAGGTACCGGGTTCGAAACCCGCTTCGAGCAGCCTGTTGTCATCAAGCAGTAGTGACAACGGTTTTCACTTGGAAATATTGATTGCTGCACCAATTAAACTCAGCCCTATTATATAAATTAAATTTCATTGAATCTAATAGGTCATCAAATATGGATGGATCAACCATTGAGATACCATCTAAAAATTGAGAGTGAATTGATTTAACCATTGAGATTGATCTAAAAATATGAAGTAAAGAGTAAGTTTCAGCCCAATAGCTCATAGGACGTAAGATTCTGATTGCTGCTATGATATTAAAAACAAATTAGTACAAGCTTCTTACATATTTAGTTTGAACATAATTGTATCTCCTAATAAATGTATAGTTTCATATTATTGATAGTTCACCTAATAAAAAGCTAAAAACTCACATAATATCACGTGGAAAAATGGAGGGTTTAGTAAGAAAAAAAAATCCAAAATTTAAAAAATGATTAAAAAAATTACGATTTTTTTTCTGGGTACTAAAATACACGTAATGTTTGGTTGGCGAGGGGGGGGGTGTTAATTTTAAACACCAACCATAGACCTTATAATACATAGACTGCTTGTCGAGCACAAAATAAGTGCTCAAAAAACATAAAAAGGTATGTGACGTCACATCTCTGAGTCAAGATTGCCGACGACAATTGCGGACTCTTCCGATTGATTAAATTTCATATGTCATATGTTTTATTTTAATAATAATTGCGACTGTGATGGCTGATAATTTTGTGAGAAATGATATTAATAATATTTTTCTTGTATAATAAATTACATAAAATCGAATCCACCTGTTAAAATCGTTTTATATATTATAGGCACATAACATATGACATGTGACTTTTGATCAGTCGGGAGTCCGCGATTGTCGTCGGCAATGTTCGCTCAGACGTGTGACGTCACATACCTATCCATCGAATCAAGATGATGGCTTATTATACACCTTTTCCCCTCTACTTTCAAATTCTATTGTTAAAAATATCTTATCTTTATATGTTTTTGAGATATCTGTTGTGGACCTTTTTACCCGCGTACCTACAAGCTCCGCTCTACCCTATATATAGTACATATATATATATATATATATATATATATATATATATATATATATATTATATGTGAATATAAAGTTATATATTATTATACATCATAAATATATTAACCTTTTTGCACTATTCGATCATTAGCTGTTACTTAGCAAAGTGATTACGCAAGAAGTGGCTTAATTGTACGCAGAAAAAATCTAATCCATTCTATTCTAAAATCATGGGTACAAAAAAGATGACTTCAATCACTGATTAATACGATACGATGTACATATGATTGAACTTGTCCTCGAAAGCGTCATTCGTTTTTTCTATGGAATCGGCTGATGTGTGTCCAATTTATTACATCACCACATAAAACGTACATTTACTAACACCACATTAATCGACAACAAGCATGTGACATTAAAATGCAGATATTCATTACGGATGCTGTGAGAATATGTACATTTTGTACATGTATTTAACGTTAATGCATGACATAGGAGGTATCAAATTCCGTAAAAAACGAGTTTAATCTGCGGTATGTTGTGTGATAAAAGGCTGGATAAATTTAATATCATGAGATATATTTCTGAATACACCCTAAGGCCGTAATTAATATTAAAATTTTGCATAAATATCTAGATGGAAATGTTGCTCGATTACAGTTTCATATGTCATCTTGTTTTAAGATCATGTATTTTAAATAATCATGAAGATCTAAGGTGCTAAATGTTTGAAGAAAAAACAAATAATTTGACATCGGAAACTAGATTCTGTGAAGTACCATTCAAATTTTTTTCCAAAGTTTATTATAATTTCATGTTTCATCTGACAATACAACTTGTAAAACTATGAGAAACAGATTTTTTTTACATTTTTACTTTATATCATTATTATTTTTGCTTTTGTATCCTATATTAACCCTTTCTACTTGGGAAATCCGATATTTATATAAATATCTAAATAAATATATAAATTTTGTCGAGCGGCATCCGAGTGGAAAGGGTTAAAATTAAAACTAGATTTAAAATTTGTTGAGATAAGTTAAGTTTGAGATCTACAAAAAAATATATTTCAAAAATCTTATAAATTATTTCGCTCGTCAATATTTCTGTAAATTTCAAAATTTAATAAAAACGTTAATTTTATATGTTTAGAAAATCTCCACTTTGCAACCACAATTACTTGATATCAAGCAGTAGTGATATCCTGTTTTATTTGAAAATATAGACCCAAACACGCTTCCAAGTAAAAATATAAATTCGGGCCATTACTGCAAGGTTCACACGCAATTGAAGTAAAACTTTTTTTTATCACAGGATGGCATTTCAATTGTAAATAAATACATCATATAACAATTTTGAATAATGTTTATTAGTAATATGGTAACACTTGTGGGGCACTCATTTATTTTTGTCAACTCATTTATTTTTGTCACGTGCGTTCATCACATTTATTTGTGCGAATGACGAATCATTGGCACTCGACTCGGCCGTAACGCACTTCCGTTGCATTTGTACGAATTTACACCCTAGTCGCGCCTAATGAAGTTTTAGTTCAAAAGATTAGGTTGCTTTCTAATTAAGATGGTATTAGAAAATGTATCGCAACATCTCATTGAACACAGATACCTAGTGTTAAAAAATAATAAAAATAAAATGTTAAAAAATGTATTTATTTAATAAAATATGGCACGTAAAGTTATATCGAGTTAATAGTTGTCATTATGGCATCTAAAGTTATATCCAGTTAATAGTTGTCATTATAAAAACCTATGAGAAACCACTTGTCGAGAGTAAAACAATGTACTAACTTTATGGTGTAACTATCAAATACCCTGCGTTATGTGAATGAAGAAATAAAGTAACTCGAATAATAATAATTTGAACCGCTATACTTACTTAAGCATGCTATTAATAATAATATTTCTTAACTACATAACATTTTTTGGAAGATAACCCAATAGTTGCTACATATACTTAATATAATGATTTCATTGAATTTTTTCAAATAATAATGATATGTTTATAACTCAATGCACCAATTGCGGCAAGGGCTCTATTCACTGGCATTCACTTTTTCATCTGGAAGTAAAAATCGTTAAGTAAAAATGAATATCACTACTACTGATATCTTTTTGTCGGAAACTCAAGATTATTACGCATCCTTAGGGACTTCATCAACATTTTCACCTCGAAATATCGTCAATCTATTCAATACTCGTTTTGGAGTAAATAAAGAATTTGTTCCTCTTCTCATTTGGGATCTTTTCACTTGTTCCCAGATAAAAGTTTGCAACTTTTTTCAAGATCAATAAAAAAATGTCTCATGACCACACAATATAAAAACTTTATAATTCGTTCACTTTGCCAAACTTCATTATCAAAAGCTAAATATAATGTCCATCAATCGACCTAATTCTTTGTAAATGAACCTTCATTGAAGATCCAGGCAGCAAAGCCCGATTATTGTTGCATCGCTGATCGCTATGAAGTCCCTCGTGAATTATTTTGCTAGTACGTTCGGCTATAAATAACAAAATGCGATCTCGTATATATTTCAGTGTTTGTATATCGCGTTCGTTCAAGTTCCTTGTGTTAATCATTCTAACAAAAACTCATAACGTACGTGAGTTATTGCTGCAGGTACTGTCAACAAAAAGCATCGAGCGATACTGATAAGAAAAAGTTTTATTTATTGATGTAGTTAGGTATTAACTAACAATAAGATTATGGCATTGAACACCTTTAGTCGAGTCGTTAAAACATGCTGAGAAATATTTTAGCCACCTTCCAATACTATGCTAGCTATGGTAGGGCTATGGTATGGCAAGGCGTGGGCTAACACAACTAGACCCAGGTCGATTCCAAACTCGGAGAAGCTCGAACTTCGAGCAGTATGATATCAAATTTAACTTTGAAGTTATTGATCTCAAATACAATCTCAAGTGATAATCATATTCCGTGGGCATTGCTGAATCACAGACGAGTCATCAGTCATCCTCACTATTAGATTTACATATCTAATATGATAGCTATACAAGAAGTAATCACTATTTCAAAGAAATGTAAGAATTAGTGATGTAAGTGGCGCAATCACCGGCTCAAAGAACATATAGCTCTGATTGCTGTATAAAAAATCATCGAAAGTACTTCGAATCAGAATTATTAGCGTGGGAGATTTTCCGTTGACATTTCACACCGCAGTGCCCTCGACTGGAAATTATCAATTGGTAACATATTTATTTGATCTACTTTTTTCGTGAAAATGAATATTACAATTGCATATCACATGATATCATGTTGCTTCCACTACGAGCGCTGGCTTTGTTACAGGAAAAGACGTTTGATCACTGGCGAACTACATCCGATATAGGTAATAATTGAGACCGGCAAGATTTTTTTTAATTGATCAAGGTAATATTTATTTTTATGATTTACCGATCTACCTGTTTTATTTTATTTATTCTCGTCTACCTGTTTAGCTGTTTACCTGATTGTCTGTCTGTCTGCTTGTCTGTCTGTCTTGCTTGTTTACCTGCTTGTCGACCTGTCAACCTGTCCACCTGTCAACCTGTCAACCTGTCCACCTATCACTCTATCTTTTTGCCGGTCTACTTATCCACCTGTTTACGTGTCTACCGGTACTTATTCAACCTGTCTATCACTTCATCAGTTTACCAATCTCTATGCCTATATATGCCTCTTTTCTACTTTTATCTAATTACCTGTTTACCTGTCTAACTGTCTACACGTCTACCTGTCCATTTGTCCAATAGTAGAGCTAAAACTGCCAATCTGTCTAATTTTCTTGATTTAAACATTTGTACCTGCTTACTCATTACCTGGCTACCTATATACCTGTGTATCAATTCACCAATAACTCTACTTGTATGTAAATCAATGATAATAGATTGTAAAGATCATATTTAACCAACTAAAGTCAAATTGTACAATTTTTGCTCTAAACCGCTACACCTACCTTCGAAAAAATGTAATAAGTTATTCATTCCATCAAAACTAGAAAGATATATTTTTTAATTTTAATTTAAATCAGATGCTCTGTATTCACAAAAACTGTCATGTGTAACACTGTCATTTTTGTTCTCTTTCTCCCAAACGGCCAAGACCTGTCTTTGTCAAAACTAATCAGCAGGTCTCCCCATCAACAAGATTCAAATGTTTTTTGAATCATTCAAATCGGTTGATCAGTGCTCCGGAACACGCCAAGAAAAAATTGTTTCCATACATACATATCCATTTAAAATAAAATTGAGGCGGAACAAAACATGTCTAAACTTATTATCACCCTACTTTTATATTGGTTCCATAATTTCTATAAATCAATAAGCTTGTTTTTGAAAAAAAAGTTATTTACTCCCTGTATTATAAAAGTTGTGAAATTTAATTTAAAGAAACACGCTATTAAAGATTATTACACTAAAGCATGCCAGAGTCATTATCGATGC
Source organism: Ctenocephalides felis (assembly GCF_003426905.1). Classification (NCBI taxonomy): domain Eukaryota; kingdom Metazoa; phylum Arthropoda; class Insecta; order Siphonaptera; family Pulicidae; genus Ctenocephalides; species Ctenocephalides felis. The sequence goes on along the minus strand of NW_020537646.1, from coordinate 45,495,414 downwards.
AAATGGATGCGATTTCCAAGGAATACATAATTAGCTTTTCCAGAGAGTTAAATGTTTTTAGAGAAAATATTGCAGAATAATATCACTCATATGGGCGCAAAATGGGCGCGTTTTGCGTGACGAACGACGTGTGCTCTCGCTATGATATTTACATTTTAACATGAGCATATGAGTACAATTCTTGTTATTAAAAAACGCACATGAATAACGTTACACAAACATTTTGTTATCTGCCAGATATATCGGTCACGTTGATAACAAGGGCATATGTTAATTCGCTTTTTCCGCATGTTAATTGCAATATTTCTAAAAGAATGCCGTATCATATAGCGAGGCTAAACCATTTATTTACATTTTGTGAAGATCATGTAAAAATTCACACAATCAACTATTATATTAAATGAAATAAAAATTTGAACAACAAAAAAATTAATTTGATTATGAGCTTAATTTTTTTTAATTATTCTTGACTAAATTTTACACTGGTATATTATTGAATCTTTATTATTTATCATTCATTAAATAATGCCGAATATAATATCATTTATTTATCCTATACGCAAACCAATTCATTCGGTCTGTATTTCTGATTTTCAATAAGATTATAATATTTGTAATAAAGTGAAGATTATTACACAAGTCTATTTTCCAAGGCCTATTTTACAAACTGAAAAAGACATTGCCATATAATTACTACCTCCTGATAAAAGAATACTTGACTGAAAGAAAGTTTATTGTCAGCTATAAAGACGAGACTTCCAGCATCAGAAATATTTCCTCTGGAGTACCACAGGGTAGCGTCTTGGGACCACTGCTGTACATCATTTTTACGCAGATATATACCAGTAAATCCAAATACAATGATTGCCACCTTTGCCGATGATACGGGTATTTTAGCCCAACACGATGACCATATACTCGCATCCACAGTTTTACAGCAGCATATCAACCAGCTAGAAAATTGGCTAAATACCTGGAGAATAAAAGTTAACACCACTAAATCTGCGCACATTACTTTCACCCTCCGCCATAATTCGTGTACCACAGTCACATTTAATAATGTGCCGGTACCTCAAACAAATGCAGTTAAGTATCTGGGGATCCACTTGGATCGGAGACTCACCTGGCGAGAACACATAATCAAAAAACGCCAGCAGCTTGAACTTACGCGCAGGCAACTATACTGGCTAATGGCTGGAGATCGAAAGTTTCCATTGAAAACAAAATACTAATTTACAAAACTATTATCAAACCAATTTGGACTTACGGCTTGCAACTCTGGGGAGCGGCCAGCAAGTCAAATATTACAATTTTGCAGAGATTCCAGAATAAAATTTTAAAACAGATTGCAAACGCCCCAAATTATGTTCCTACCTGGCTGTTACATCGAGATCTGCGCATACGAACCATTGAGGAAGAGATTTTCCAGTATTGCACCAAATACAAGAACCGACTAAACATCATCCCAACCAATTGGCGAATGACCTGCTCAGACCAGTTCCACCTAAGCGACTTAAGAAACAACTTGCAATGAAATACTACATAATATTATTTGAATATATAAATATATATAAATATGTGTATTAAAAGAATATTTTATAATTATTAATTAAGACATTGTAATTAGAAGGAGCTATCAGTGGGTAGTTATCCTTCTCACGCCATTTTCCATAATTGTCAAAAATTTTAGCCTAATGTACATTGTATAGATTGCTATGATAAATAAACAAAAAAAAAAAAAAAAAAAAAAAATTACACAAGTCCTCAAAATAAAAAAGGTTGTCAGAATTGGATGAATGGATTCTTTTCCAATGGGGGTTCCAAATTGGGGATCAAATAGCAAAAAACACAGGAAAAATAAAAAATAACGACAAAATCTCCAATGCTTCAAAAAGATGCTGAAATCTGTTGTTCAACATTAAGAAGTATATTGGAAAACATAGATCGCACACTCAATAGAATCAACTTTTTAAATTTTATGATCCTGTGTTATTGGAGATTTTTATATATTAAATAAGAGAAAAATTTATATATATACTGGAATTAAATAGTAAGGCCCAACTAAAAAAATTGATACTTATAATAATCAATGAGAGTTTTCATCATATATAATGATATGATTATTTCTAACGTTTTACATATTTACTTTCATCAACGTGAATAAATTTATTAAATGTATCTAATTTTTAATAAAATAAATCGTGAATAAATCTATTAAATATATTTTATTTTAAAAAATAGAGCAAATGGGGATTGAGTTTCCTTTAGTTGCATTATCTGCATTGCAGTACTTGGAAAAAAGAAAATTTTAGCTAAAACTATAACATATGAGTTGATTAGTAAGTTTTTGCTACAAAAACAGAACTCTTGACCCAAATTGCATCTTTCATCCAGGTTTGATAGTTCTCTGTGCAATTAGCATTGAATAATTCCATGTATTAATTTGTAAATAGTATTTTTAATGACCAAACAAAGAAATTCTTTTTTGTGTAATTAGTTTTGCCCAGTTGTTCAACATAAACGTTAGTTACAAATCAAATTAATTGAGTTTGCATGAAGACAGCAGTAATAATTTCTTTGTTATAAATATGTGAGTACAAATATATCATATTTACCATTTATTTACAAATGGTTTTAAGTTAATTTTAGGTCATGTCGTAATGTTGCGTATAGTACAAATGCTTCTAAGTAATTACAGAACAGATAAGTTTTTTGCAATAAAAGCAGTAACAGTAAATTTTCTATAAATATTTGTTATCATTTTATTTATTTATTATTTATTGGATTTCTAAGTAATGTATTAATGTAAATATTGATTTATTTTTACAGTAAATTAAAAACAAATTTTTCAATGGTCGATTGTTAGTTTCCAATTCAAGTGGCTTTCCAAAACTATTTGTATTCTATAGACTATTTCAATCTCAAAAAAATTAAGGATTTTTTCTCTCATAAAGCAGTATGGTGTAAGTTCAACTAAGAATAATTTATGCACTAATTTTTCTATTTTATAGTAATATATAGTAGCACTCCTAAAAAAATATTGAGAGTGCAAGGCCAAAAATTATATATCCAAAGTTTACATTATTGAAAATAGCACTCTTTGGATCAATGTAGCGCTTTTATAATTTGAAACGTAATATACATATATTACATAGAGGTTTAGTTAGAATTGTTATCAATGTTGAACATTTATTGAACAAATTTAATTTATATATCATTATTTTTAACTTTCCAAAGTAGTTTATGTTTTCATGAAAAAATCTGATTTGAATTTCTTTTAAACAATTACAGATATTATAAGAATGTGTGAAAGACATCAATTGGAAATCGTATTGACTAATTTTTTCGAAAATTTTATTTTAGGAATAAGCAAATAAGCTAATTTTAATACATGAATCTCGTTTCTTATGAATTAATTTAGTTATGTATACTTGTCTTACAACTAGTTATATTTTAAGTCCAATGCAAAATATGTATTACAAAATTATTTTAATATTATATTCAATTAAAATCTATTATTTAGTTCAAGCTCCTTTTGTTAGATAAATTACTGACAATAAACGACAATGATGAAGCACTTCAGGTGCAATATATTAAAAGTTGAAAAAAAGCTCATCACTTAAAAATGTCATTAAACGTGGGGTTCTTTCACCATTAATAAAAAAATGTAATCAAATCTCAGTTTATATAATTCTTATAAATATTACACAATTTATAATAATCTATTTGAAAACATTCAGTATTCCTCGAACATTTCGTTACGGTACGGGAAGTTCCAGCAATTTGCCTTAAGACGATGTCATAATTGCCTCAAGACAGAATTCCACTTACAGCTAGTTTAACGTTTATTTAATAGCAATAAAAATTATAATTTTCGTAAGCTATTTGGCAGATTATAAAAAACACATTACATATACAGATATGTAAATTATACACATATTTACATTAACATATATTACAATGCTTGAGTAATCTCTGCAATGAAAAAATTACAAGTAGAGAGCAATAAATTCAAATTTTAAAATTATCTGTTGGTCAATTTCTTTTCAGACGTCTCGCTACTAGAGAATCAAGCGGAGCAGTTAATATAACATTATGATGATCTACTATAGGACTCTTAAGTTCTGAATAACATATGAAATTAAAATGGGATTACATAATAATCGAGTCGTTATTGCTGATAAATCTAACCTAGACATTTGCGATCATGCGAATGTCATAAATTGAAATTAGCGGGCAATAGGCAAATTGATTCTTGACACCCATAATAAAGTTTGAGCGGCAGTGAGTTTGTGAGTTTCACGTTCGTTGAAATGAGGCGGTAATAACTTTTCAAGGATTTATTTGCGTGTGCGATAAACCGCAAATAAATAAATTGTAAATAGTGATAAAGGTTATTACGCCGCAAAACGGCGGTAAGCAATTATTGTTTGCTATTGAGACTGTTACAATAAATAGTCAGAGCGCGGGAACAAATTTTTTGGACCTTTCCAATGTTTGACTTATTTAACGTAAAATAAAGTACAAGTTTCATAAAACTGATAAAAATACAAGTAAGATTATCAATTAAAGTTGCAATGAACAGGTTTTTACAGCCGAAAAATTGTATCAATGAATTTGGCAATTTGAGACCAATTAATATCAAAAACTAGTTGGTTTGGTATTTAGCCTTGAGGCAAGTTACATGAACTTCCCGATATGTGTAAATAATCGACTTAATCAAAAAAAAATGTGTAAATAATATACTTCATCAATCCTACTTTAAAAAAACGATAATAATTTTAGCAAACTTTGACAAATTTGCAAAATTAAACTACTTGTCGTAAGGCCGTAATATTACAGTAAGTTCTATAAGACCATGATGTATATCGCCCGGTAGATTTTCACCTAAAATTAATCAGTATCATTCCCAACTAATATCTTTCGAACAGTTTTTGATTGTTTAAAATCGGTTCGGTAGGATGAGCTTAAATGTCGACGAAAATTTAACAGTTTTTTTCAACAGGTAATTACAAGAAAACGGCTCTGTAGATTTTCACCTAAAATTAATCAGTACCATTCCTAACTAATATCTTTCGAACAGTTTTTGATTTTTTAAAATCGGTTCGGTAGGATGAGCTTAAATGTCGACGAAAATTTAACACTTTTTTTCAACAATTAATTACAAGAAAACGGCTCGGTAGATTTTCACCTAAAACTAATAAGTACCATTCCCAACTAATATCTTTCGAACAGTTTTGATTTTTAAAATCGGTTCGGTAGAATGAGCTTAAATGTCGACGAAAATTTAACACTTTTTTTCAACAGGTAATTACAAGAAAACGGCTCGGTAGATTTTCACCTAAAATTAATCAGTACCATTCCCAACTAATATCTTTCGAATAGTTTTGATTTTTAAAATCGGTTCGGTAGGATGAGCTTAAATGTGGACGAAAAGTTTAACACTTTTTTTCGAATTACAAAGAAACGGCTTGTCAGATCGTTGCACAAAACTGACAAACGATAGTCCTCACCGAATACATCAAATGGCTTTTAAATTTCTAAAATCGGTTCAGGCGTTTTTGAGAAAACGTCGATCAAAAGTCTAATTTTGACAAATGCCAAAAAGACCATACTGATTTTTGCAAATTTTGACGAATTTTTAAAGCTGAACCAGTTGTCGTAGGGCCGTAATATTTTAGTATGATCTAGAAGACTATGGTATCTACCGTCAAAAAAATAATCATAAAAATCGTCGAAATTTTTTTTTAAAAAACTTTATTACAAGAAAACGGCCCGGCCGATCTCTACCAAAAACTAATCAGCACGATTCCCAACCAATATCTTTCGAACGGTTTTTGAATTTTCAAAATCGATTCAGAATTGCGGGCTAAAACGTAGACGAAAAATTTTTCACTTTTCTGCCATTTATAAAGAAACGGCTTGGCCGATCGTCGCACAAAACTGACAAATAATAGTTCTCGTCGAGATACATCGAATGGCTTTTGAATTTTTGAAATCGACCCAGCCGTTTTCGAGAAAACGTCGATTTACGGCAAAAAATCTGTTCACATACACGCACACACACACATACACACACACACACACACACACACACACACATACTTTTTCCAAATTTGGTCTCATTCGATTCAGAATGGCTTGAAACGTCGAGAAAACATAAAATTAGCGAATCGGATTTTTTGATGAAAACATAAACTTCTCCTTCGGGAAGTTAAAAAATTTCAAATAATAAATAGTAGAATTTTTAAAATAGAAGTAGAAGTAAAGTAGAAGTGAGATGAAATTTTTTTACGAAAAACTAATCAACAAGATTCTAAACACGATTTTACGAGAACGTGAGTCGGAAGAACTGCTGAATGATCAATTTTTTTAACAACCTTTATATTGAAATTAACTTCCCGCAGGGTAAGTTATAGTAATCGTCAAAAAATCGAAATAGAAAATTTTTGCATTTCTCGACGTTTTGAAGGTTTCTGAACATTTTGGCATACCTCAGAAAAAATGGATATGTGTGTGTATGTATGTATAGATACAATTTTTCGGTCAAGTTTTTGGGCGCACGGATCAACCGTTTTGAATGCAGTTACAGAGATAAAGAGCAAAGAGTGCAGAATATAGAAATCGAGTTTTTGAGAGAATGGAGCATCCGATTTGAATGATCTAAAAAACATTCAATTAGTAATGATTAGGAGAAGTGGTTATTAGCTATTATGGTAAGTTCCAGATATTTGCCTTAAGGCACGATGCCATACACCCCACTAGTTTATTTTTGAAATGGTCGCCGATTTTGGCGATAATATTAGTAATCAATTCTTCGATGAAAATTGTATATATGGTAAAAGACTTTAAGTAATTTAAGTAGTGTCTAAACAGAATAAACTACATCTCAACACATCGCGTATCAAACAAACAAATATCGTACTATGTTCAGGAATTCCCAGTTAATTTCTAATTGTTTCTAATTGCCCCTTAGGCGAGATAAAATGGGAAAGCCCGGTGGAAATCAGATTCAATATCATATTTTCAATTCCAGAGTCATTTTACGAAATAATAGCTACAATAATAAACCAATGCAAAATATAAATTTCATTGGGCACATTGCTTACAAAGATAACACTGTGTGTGCGTAATTCTGATATTTCGTCAGAAATGTTCATTAGGAAACTTAAAATAACTATTAATTTAATTTATTCCTTGTAAAATTCCTGTTTTATCTGAATTTAAATTTTTATTGTTCACGCCTTTGCCAGGGTAAAAGATCAGTTTACCCCACCCACAAGAGAGCTATTACAGAGGTTATATAAAAACATCTGTTGAATCTAATTTAAAATTAACAATGCGTCTAATAAAACAAATTAAATAACGTATATTCAAACATAATTTTAAGGACTCCTAAATTGAACAACAGTGCTCACAACTAAAGAAACTAACAACGAAAGAAAATAATTTTGTAATAAATTTTCAAAGAAGGCCCTTTATTTCCTGATAGCGACGTTGCTTGATTTGAGGCGATAGCTGATTACGCATCTTGTTCTCTTTACCTTCAAATACTTTTGTTAAAATATCCCAAACTTCACTTATTTTTCAAATATTGGCCGTGGACGTTTTTACCCGCGGACCTTTAAGCTCTGCTCTACCCAAGTTAGATCAATCAGATTTGGATTGCGTTAGACTACAAATACGGGTGTGTTCCTCACATTAAAAAAATATAAACTAGATTCAAGAATAAATTCAATAACCCTTTTGTTGGTATATTTACTGCCCGAACTCGTGCTGTGAGCATTAGCATCATAGCCTATTGAAAGTGGTAAACCTTATTTATCGCAATCTTAACAATCACTTGAATTTCCTTTAGTGAAGCTGTATTTATCATGTAGAAATATCTATTTGTTTAAATAATACTTGGATTTGTGGTACCAGTGGCACTTGGAACCAAGTTGTAAGTCACAAATACTAAAAGACAAATGTATTGGTGAACTGAATGAAATCTATACCGTTTTCTGGTGGGCGCCTCATATTTTTTACAACTAACTAAACTGGAGACTTGCAATATTAAATCCTCTCAAAAACACATATGATGGCTATTCATGTGAGATATCCATAAAACAAACATTGTTCGTAGATTTTTTTTAATCACAATATTTATTACATCTGTTATTCGTAGAATAGGCTAATTTATCAAATCATGTGCAGAACCAGAAATTTTTAAAAGAAGTGACTTCTGAGGAGAATTATTAGTATGAATTTCTGCTCTTTAGATATTGTTCGCTCTTATGAATATCCACCCTTATCCCAACAGTCTTGGCCCTTGCATCTTAAAATTAAAAAACTCATAAACAAAATTCGGACTATTTTTTAAATTCTTCACTGTTACGAAGGTTGATATGTTCTATTTTCATTATTAGGCACAATAAATATATGTACTAGCAACGTGTAACCAAATAGGCATTAAAATACTTATATTAGAATCCACGACACTCTCTTGATAAGAAGGACAACCAAAAGTCCGCCCAAAAGTAATAAATATAATGTTATGTTTTCTGGCGCCCCAGGAATATCATTAGAGATACTTTTAGTCAAATATCATGTAACTCCGGGCGATTTTTCACATAATTGGCTTGGGAAGGTTAGAATTTGGCAGTATTTTTGTTATAAGACAAATTGTTATAGCTAACGAACCATTATAGCCCAATTGACCTCATTCTCCATGTCGTTTATTTTAAGGTCATTTCCACGAGATTTCCTATTTTAATATAACCACTTTTATTTCTTATGCATCTTTTTATGTATACTTCTCTGTGTTTTTAGACTTTTCACATAATTTCACTCATTGTTAAAATTGAGAACAAAGCAAAATATTTTACTTCAGCATTCTACATTTCAAAGTAGTTTAGCAACTTCAAAATTGGCACAATATATAAATTATATTTTGTTATTTTTGATAATGATGAATGATGTATTGCATTATAACTTAAGGTGAAGTGATCTAACCCTTAGTAAGTTCTAAATAAATGATAAAGAATATAAAAAATATGTAATCAGAAACCAAATGAACTAAATTCTAATGACCTAGCAAAATATAAACCTTTGAAAATATGTAATATAAAAAATAGGTCAATTGAAAATGTTAGTGAAATTTAAATGTTATTATTGATCAATTTCTGTTAAAATTACTTATAATTAATATCCAATTAACCATATATCTATCAATTTTAATATCAGTTAAAAGCGATCGATCAATAAGTGATATTGAAACAAGAGAATAGTAGAACCTTCCGAAGAAAAATTCAAAATAAAATCTTTTATGCACTTTTACAAACAATTTTGGTGAAAATTAGAACTGGCAAAGGTCCTAAGATCTATGTGATTCTAATGTTTCAGAATTATAATGTTTTTTTTTTAAATTTCGTTGATTTTTAAATCGTTGAAAATTAAGAAAAAACAGCAATATATATAATTCACTAATTATGTTGGCAATTATTGAAAATGTTGAAAATTATTTAGTGGAATAGTTGAATTTAATCGTTTTAATTCAATAATATGTTTATATTTATTATCAAAACTGTTTCGGTATTAAAAATCCGTATACAATTGAACAGCAATTGAACAGTTCAATATTATGAATTTATATTATTCTTGTTAATATTAAGTAATATTATTATTAACTTAATATTTTTGACTTAATTTATTAATAGCTTCTTGATTCATGACATAAACCAAGATGATTGACTGTAAATTAACCATAGATAAACAAGTATAAACTTTAAATTATTTGTTTAATATGTATGCAATGTGAAATGATTCAATCCATAAACAAATGGAAGCACATGTTTCACACATAAAAATCAAAACTGAGATCAAATAACGACTTTACCACAATGAAAACAAACCCGGAGAACAGTAAAAAATTTATGTTCTCGATTTTGGTGATTGACAAATGGTTAGAGATCCAGAATATACCATTATAACTAACATTTGGGGCAGCGAAAAAACAATTAATCAAACTGTATATATATATATATATATATATATATATATATATATATATATGCTATATTATAAATAAAAGAAATAAAGAGATGAAAAATGAATACAATAAATGCAATAAATTTTCAGAATCAATCCATTTTATTTAAATCTTAGGGTAGAACTTTGTCTATAAATATTATGACTAAATTTTGAAATACAAATTGATAATTATCTTATATATAAAAATAAAGCTCGACATAATGTTAGATATCTTAAAACGCGCGAACGGCTAAATCTATTATCCAAAAATTGCGCAAAAGGTTAAAAATTAATTCAAAACCTCATAGAAAATCCACATTTTTAATTTAATTTTTTTTATCGTAGCTTAATAATGAAACAATCGACTGCAGCTCATACTTCAAATGTCCAATGGTTTTGAAAGATTATGTTTAATTAAATTTAATAGGGTATTTAAAATAAATATTATTTAATTATAGTAATTTGTAGTTTTATTTTTACTTATAAAACATTATTAAACGGGCCGCAAATGTTATTGAAAAGTCAAAATATAATTTTTTTTGAAATGTTAATATGAAAATAAACTTTTTGGCTTTATGGCACTTTTTCTTTGTAAATAATATTTTTTTTCAAAGTCTATACTTTTTGTATAATTTATAATCATTTGCATTCATAAAATATTTTTATATTATATTATTAGTCTCTAGGTTATTTAAGTTAATTAATATTCTATATTTAGAATCATTTGAAAAGAACATTGTTGAAAAACTTATTTCGAGTTATAACAGTCAACAATTTAAATAAGAATAATACAAGTAATAACTTTGGAAATTGAAAACAATAATAATTTGTAAATCGATACAATTTTGAAAGAATTCCTTCGAAACGATATGTCAAAATCTATGCATTTTAGACACAGTCAGGCATCGTTCATGCTACATTAAATTACTTTACAAATTTAAAAAGATTAAAAGTATCAGCTCTGGAATTTTGTATTAAATTAAACTATTTTATAATGCAATATAAAATATAACTTACTAATGGTTATTTTCCACTAATTTTGAAGAATAAACTGGCAAAATTTGCTATAAATTCATCGACGAATGGTTTGTAATATATAAAGGTCCGGGGTTAAAAAGTATACAAATAATATATTAAAAACCAGTAAAGTTAAGCAATGTTCGACAACAATATTTGAAAGTAGAGGGAAAAGTTATATAACCAGTCGGGAGATAAACGGCAATCTTTGAAAATCCATAACAAAAGTATTTTCCTCAGTTGTTAGTTTTTTGGGTTGTGAGCATTGTGGTTTCACTCACGAAACCATAATTTGCTGTGCAATCAGGCGTTTCACACATGAAACCTAACCTACAATACGTTCGCACAAACGTCAAATAACAACAGAACTGGGACCTTCTGATGTCTCATTGGTAACACATTGGTGGAATTAGCTTTTATACGTAAAACACCTAATCGCACAGCAAATACATAGACATTTTGGACAGTTCTTACTACCAATTCATACGAAGACAGAACCGTAATAGCGTTATCATAACATTTCTATTTTATCGGTAAATTGGCCCCTTATTATTACTCTTTTAAAAGTATCATTTACACCACAAGATTACAAAGATCGATAAATTGTATGATATATGGAATATAATAGCTAATTTTCAATCTGAATGTTCAATCAGTGTAATAATTTTACTGCTGGAAATAAGATGAATTTAGCACGTGTCGCAATCGTAAGAGCACAATCAGCCGCCGACCGCCGTGGACCGAACGCGTGATTTATTTTTACATGGAGCGGCGTCAGGAAGTCATTTCTATAATCCACGGACTAGTTTCAAAGATTTCTGAGAGTCCAGTGGATAAATTGGTATTTATGTGAAGACATTTGTAATGAATGAAAATTAATGCTGATTTTTTGGCAGGAAATTGAATATTAAAGAAACATTTTTGTATTATGGTAACTGCATAGATAAAAAGGTAAAAAGTAAAGAAGTATTTGGGTAACTAGCTTACTTTAAGTTCTGCAGGTTACAGTAAAAGCGCTTTTTAAAAACTTTAAAAAATTTGGAAAAATTTTTTTTTTTTTTGAAAATATTTGGTAATTTTGAAATATTTTGAAAATATTTGCAGTAACGGTTAGAGATTATAAATCTTGATACGGTACCCAACAAATTGAAACAAAAATTGTACTTATTGAAATTTCTAATAATTTGTCATGTCTTATGATTATATTTGATCGCCAAATGGCATTTTTCCAAACTTTTTTTATTGGATCTCCGGAGCCGCTGCACCTGTCTTTCCAAAAAATTAACCAATCCTTCATACCGGTAATACAAGTGAAATGTTTTGTGAATCAACCGAACGCTCCGCTTGCAAAAACTGAATTACTGAATTGATAACGGAGTATCAATGAGCATGAACTGACAACAAGTATGATTAAAAAACATTCGATTCGTATTGACGGAAAGATGTGCTGATTAGTTTTTTGCTAAAGCAGCTCCAGCCGTTTCGGTGATACGGAGCAGAGTGTGCAAAAATAGCAGTTATTGACAGAACGGATCATCTGATTAGAATAACCCAAAACAAATTTTGCTTGAATTGGAGATAATTTTTTTCATTTTATTTTTTATTTAAAAATTAAAATTGTTTTTTTTTGCATGATTTGAATTTTAATTTTAATTTTAGCTAAAATTCTAAATCTCACTTATGCACTCGAGAAAAATAATTTTAACTTTGCAATTCAGTTTATAAAATACGAATAATGAAAGTTACAGCATTTATAATAATCTAGTTGAAAGCGGATAGTTCCAGAAACCGTTAAGCTCACGGACTCGTCTAGACGGGGTCATAAGTTCGAACCCGCTTTGGGCAACCTGACATCGTGCAGCAGCGATGTCCATTTTAAATAAAAAAAAATATGTTTCTGATTGAAAATATTCTATTTCGCACCTGGGGTGTGAAATGTCAATGGTATATCTCTTACACTATTCTTTCTCTCACACTATTCCACTAAATCGAGTTGGAGTTTAACTCAACCTGCCCCTAGGGCAGTACCACCCATTATTATTGCCCTAGAAGTTGATGTATTATACAAATTGTCTTGAAACTATTTAGAAAATAAGTTTTTACAAAACTAACAATTGCTATCTTTGAAAAGCATATGTCCAAATGTGCAAATAGCAATTTATCTATCATTAGAACTATAAAAGCATCACTTAAAATAGACAGTAAATGCAGCAGTAATCTTCAAATTTGCATGAAACTAATAAATTATCAATATCAATTAATGAAATAGAATAAGTTTGGTATAAATTCTGAAGAATATTAAGCAATATAAGCAATATTTCAATATTGTATTGTACATAATTCTTTTGGAAAAACATAACAAAATAATTATAACAAAATTTGGCACGACATCAGTAGAGTGTTTTCCTTTTTTGTAATAAATATATATCTCTATCCTCTATATAATTACAAATAAGTCATTATATCCAGTGTTAACTAGAGTTTTAAAGTATAAAATTTACATTAAGTATATTATGTGTCTATTGAATCAACTATCACTAACTATTTTACAACGCCACGTATTTTGCATGAATTATCTTAAAATTACTACGCTATTCGCCCACAGGGCTCGAAAATTCTTCTATCGTGTTCGTTGTGCAATATTGTGTGTATTTGCGATGGCGAGGAACACTTGCAGTGCATTGATACTATAAATCATAACCGTATTCATTTACTATTGCATAATGAAACACTGCTCTATAAATTATCGTGTTCGTGAAAACTGCAATGCAATCAATTTGAAACACGCTCGGAAAATTTTTCAAATTTATCTCTTCATAAAGTATATTTATATCTCGACTTGTCTCGATAAAAAAGCACATTGATAAATACATATTAAGACTAGCTGTAAGTGGAATTCTGTCTTGAGGCAATTATGGCATCGTGCCTTAAGGCAAATTGCTAGAACTTCCCGTACCGTAACGAAATGTTCGAGGAATACTGAATGTTTTCAAATAGATTATTATAAATATTGTAACATTGTCTAATATTTATAAGAATTATATAAACTGAATTGCAGAGTTGAAATTATTTATAAAGTATATTAGAACTAATAGTCAGAATTAAAAATAAAATCTGAAATATTTTCGATATACAAAAAACTAAAAAAAAAAAAAGTTGGAACAAAATTTTTTTTTCCAAAATCAATTATTTTGTTAAGACAAGCAGAAAGTTCTTTGAATCATTTAAATCGGATGCTTAGTTCTCTCAAAACCTGCCATTTTTTACATATTTAGCTCCGTATCTTCGAAATGGCTGGGCTTGCCTTTGCCAAAAACTAATAAACTCTTCTCCCAATCTTTACTAATTGAATGTTTTTTAGATGATTCAAATCGGATACTTCGTTCTCTCAAAAATTCGATTTCTATTTTCTGCACTCTTTGCTCCGTATCTCCGAAATGGCTGGACCTGCCTTTGCCAAAAACTAATCAGCTCTTTTTCCTATCAATAGGAATCGAATGTTTTTTGAACCATTCAAATCGGTTGATCCGTGCGCCCTAAAACGTGACTGGAAATTTGTATCCATACATACATACACACACACACACATACACACACACACACATCCATTTTTTCTGAGGTATGCCAAAACGTTCAGAAACCTTCAGAACGTCGAGAAATGTAAAAATTTTCAATTCCGATTTTCGGCCCATTACAATAACTTACCCTACGGGAAGTTAAAAAAGAGGTAACTGCTTGAAAAAAAGACAGAAACTCTACTAGAGACTTTATCCAATCTTAGCTCATATACAAAAGATATATAAAGCACATCTTAATTCAATCTGGCGCTATGGCATTTAATTATGAGATAGTGCATATTAAACTATCATAAACGTCATACAAAATAATTCAGAACAAATTTCCCAAAATTGTCATGAGGACACCAAAATATGTTCTGATCTGATTGATTCACCTGGCTGATTCAAACAACACGCCTACGTGCTATAAAGAATAAAATAACAAAAACTGCATATAAATTCAGAGAAAAACTTAAAAGTCCAACAAATTTCCTAGTCAATTCCTTACTAACAGAAAACTATATAATTGAAAAGAAAAGCGGCACTCAATCTACATCAACATTGCTTCTAGATTCTAGAATTGAATTTACATCATATTTTTATTAACATTTTAGTCTTAATTATTCGAATGTTGATGTAATTATCTGTTATCATTTCTCCAACATGCCTTTATTTCAATACGATATCTTTCATTCAACAGTAAGTTATCAAATATGCCTAAGTGTCCTAAATTGACAAATTGAAAATATGTAAGATAACTAGTGGTGCATGGCATCGAGCCTTTAAGCAAACTGCTGGAACTTTCCTAGCCAAAAACTAAAATTTTCAAAATAACTTCAAATTATTTTCGAAACTTTGAAAAAATCAAATTTTTGAAAATTAAAAAAAATTAATTTGTTTGAAATATTGGATTTTTTTATATTTCGTTTTTTTTTTTGAAAATTTTGAACTTTTTTCTAGAGCAATCGCGCTTAATAGCTATTTTAAAGTCAAAATATCGAAGCGCGTAAGCGCCGCGTCGTAGTCTAACGTGTAAACATTGATACGGAACCCATGTAAATGTGCACAAAATTTGAACTTTTTATTATAATCTCTATAAAATATCACACACACATACATCAATTTTTTTCTAACGATAAGATATGCCAAAATGTTCAGAAATCTTTGAAACCTAAATACAAAAATATTCATTATCGTTTTGTGACGATTACTAGAACTCACCCTACGGGAAGTCGAAGATGCTGAGTATGTGTTCTTCGTGTGCCCGCGATTTAGTGCTCTACGGGATAACGTGGAAGAGAAATTGGGACGCAGAATTACCCCAGGTAATGTTGTTGAAGTAATGCTGACAAGTGATGCTGCTTGGAACGCCATAGACAGATTTGCGAGAGACGTTTTAATGGACCTGCGTTCTATAGAGAGAGAAAGGGCGAATGGGACTTCGCCCATTTAAAAGATAAGTATAATGTTTATGAATTTATAACATTGATTTAACAAGTTAAGAATTTATATCATTCTAGATCCTCCCCCACGAAGTAATGCCTAACGGCGGTTTCCGTGGGGACCAGAGGCAAGGGCAAAGCGGAGGTTTTAGTCCAAGGATGAGCAACCCGCGGCCCGCGGGCCGCATGCGGCCCGCCGGAGGTTTTTCTGCGGCCCGCCAAGCATTTCTCAGCTACAGATTATTTTTCCAGATATTTTATCAAATACGGCTGTAAAGGCTAATTTTGATGTCATTCAATTACTGGTAATAACTGTTGTTCGCAGAAATAGCATTTCATGATAAAATAAATATTAGTTTAACAATATTGCAATAAAAATTGAGAACTTGTCGCGAGGTTTAAATCATCATTTTTTTATATGAAAGAACAATTGTAGTACTTTTGTCTTGTGTTTCACATTTCATTTTCAGAAAAAGAAAATTTGAACAAATTTTAATTGTGATTCCAAATGTTCAAAGCTAACAAAACAGCTGTTTTCATGTAAGTGTTTTCTTCGCCATTTACCATGCAAAATAATAGAAAATAATAGAAAATGTATTTTTTCAGTAAACATCGCATTTTTTTTTATAAATATCATGTCAGCACTGAGAAATTTTCGCTTTTGAAAAAAAAAACAAGTCAAATCATGATAAATTATATTTTTGGAAGTACGTATGTGTGCAAACAATTACACAGGTCCACAAAAGAAAAGTCGCTATTTTATCAGAAATAATTCATTCATTCAGAAAAAATGCTAGATGGAAGATTGTGCCAGTTTTTAGATGTGATTCTTGTGGCCATTTTTAATTTTGTTGCAATTACATTATTTCCGAGCTCAGTCAACTGTCAGTCTTTTGAGTTTATGAAAAAGCTTCAGTTTTATTTAAAAAGAAAAGGCAATTTATTTTTATAATGGGTTGTACGAACGTAACATTTTTTTTAAATTTTGCTCTTTATTTTAATTTTTAATGCGGAATGTAAAACTGCATACAACTCCAAGTTTTTATTATTTTATAATAGTCATTTTAGGAGTCCATTCATTTTTTATTTAACTCGGTAATCGATCAATTAACTATTATCGCCTTTTTTGTGAACGTTTTTAATGGGAATTTGATCAAGATTTTTCTGAGCTTATGAAAAAGCTTAAATTTATCCGTTCTATTCGCTGCAAGAGCAATTCTAGCAAAAACAAATATAAATTTAATATTAAAATCTGAAGAAACTGTTTTTGAGAGGAAACTAAATTTTTTCAGAGTTATTGAAATCTCACTCGTTTCGCTAAGCATAGCATAACCTAATTCAACTATGTATGTTAGTATTTTAGCGTTATAGTGGGTAAATTATCAATGTAATTTGTGTTAGCTGTCCCTTTCATTAATATACCAGATATTTATACATTCAAAATTAATTAGTCATTTCTAATACTAATGATTTTCTAAAAATATTTCCTGTGGCTAAACGTTCGCCGGGTCAGCTAGTATATATATATATATATAAATCACGTGCAGCCCGCCATAAAATTTTGAAAACCAAATTGGCCCGTGGGTTAAAAAGGTTGCTCGCCCTTGTTTTAGTCGGTATTATACCGGCGGTATCGAGTCCGACATACCCAGACAGAAGACCGGTCTGGGATGCGTAAAAGCATTTCCTTCACTATACAAAAAAAAAAAAACCCTACGGGAAGTCAAAATTAATGAAAATGATGATATTAACACATTTTTTAATATTGCTAGTTGCAAAGTGCTCATAGTAAAATGCTTAATGTTTTTAAATTATTTTTAGCAGATTACAGATTTTTGTGACTTATACTATTCTTCATAGTAAACATAAAATATTATGTTACTACTATAATAAACTTAAAACTATACAATATCAGCTATGGTTACGAATAAAACGATACTGTTATGACGATGTTTAGTTTTGCCCTTGGTCGGTGATAAGAGCTTAAGCCATAATATCACAAGGTCCCAGGTTCAATTTCCACCCCGGACAAAATCTCAGTGATATAATTTTTTACTTAAAAATATAAACCTAATTATGATTATGACTATTTAGGCAATACTACAATATGTACAATAAGTAGGTACTATTAGAAAAATCTAATAAAAATCTCACACAGAGAAAGGGTAACCCAGGGTCACCTCTTCCTTACAATAAGTAAAGAAATACATCTCAATTATAGAACGCGAGAAAAAAGGTGAAGATTTCCAATCAAAAATGGTAATAACGAAAAAACTATTATCCAGCAAAAGTTCCATTTTAGGTCCGGCATTCCAACTTTTGATAAGAGTTATATCAAACATGTTAAACATAACCTACATCAGCTTTCTGCTTAATTGTTCCTTGGCTCGCATGTGTTTTTTATTTCGTTTCTTTCAGCAAAATGATTTTGCGAGTATCTAAGCGGTCTCCGGTGAGGAGATCCATTCAAATTGAAATGAGAAACCGCGTGTGTGTTCGAATGAATTCATTCACACTTTATATTCGCGCAATATAAATGAAATAAAGATGTTCTTTCATCGGCGAAGCAGAACGCACGCAAATATCGCAACACCATGAAATTTACAAGGAGCGAATATGAATTAATTCATTCACATTCCATTCGATACAAAAGATAGAGAAAAAAACTAATCTACTTATAAAATTATATATTTAAAAATAAGTACCAGAAATAACAATAAAATTTGAAACACTTTGATCGTTCTACACATTTCGAATTTCACATTACAATATTGAAGTCCCGTATCAAAAACAATTAAAATGTAATTTCAAAGAGAAGAGTAATAATATTTCAAAGAGAAGGCACAAGTAAAGCTATAAACTCAGTAGTGGTGCATGGCATTGTGTCTAAAGTCAAATTGCTGAAACTTCCCCATGTCCAAAACCGAAACCGTCAATAAAAGTGAAAAAACATTTTTGCAATTTTTTGCACCGTATCTTCGAAAAGAATAGACCAATAACTAATATATAGCACATATTTCCGTCAATAGGAATGCATTTGAATTATTCAAATCAGTTGATTAGTGCTCTAGAAATCGTCAACGAAAACTTGTATCCAAACATACTTAAATACACACTCTCTTTTTTCTAAGGCATGCCCAAATGTTCAGAAGGCTTTGAAACGTAAAGATATGCAGAAATTTTCATTTTAGATTTTTTTGCGATTACTATAACTTAACCAACGCGAAGCTAAAAATATTAACTATAACATTGAATAGAAAAGACGCTCACAACAAGGTTACAAACAAATAAAAGAACTGAAAAAAATGTGACAAATTGTAATTAGTTGATAAATTGCACGAAAAACCAAAATATAACAGATTGTATCAAGACTCAAGACAAACTGTAAGGTAGGTATCATTTTTTTTATTTACATGCTTACCTACATGAAGGCATGCAAGATATAACTACCTTATAGTTTTTAATGTAGCTACCATATTTGAAATGAGTAGACTCAAGATAATATGTCTATGCTCTACAATTTTTTCATTAAAGCTTTTCATTAAATTTACTTAAATTAAATCAACATCCAACTAATGCTAGTGAGAACTGATTGGTTTCAAATTTGAGTCTTCATGATCCAACAAGGGATGTGCAGTTTCACAAACGAATTCAACATTGATAATACCAGACAATAATGAAAGAATATTTACTAGCTTAGTTATTTCTTTAATATTAAGATGATATAGGTTAGATAATGTGTTTCAATAATATAGTATAAGTTTAGTGTTGTTAAGTTGCTAAAGGTTGGTTTATCACTGATATAATATTTTCAACTAATTTTTATTAAAACGCTAAATTTTTTGAGTAATAATGACATCCCTTACATTTGTTAGCAAAGAATGGTTAGTCAAATTAATTGCTCATATTGCAGAAACCAGCCAAAATTTAACACTTTCGACTCGGGAGTCGGACTGCCAGTCGGTACGCTGCGCTCGGAATATTATAGTGCTATACTTATCTCTCAACTCGGATTTTTTTTTTGTATCGGATTTTTTCAAAATGTGGTTATATTGCTTTTAAATATAGTTATTAGGATAATGAAATATAAAATTTTGAAAATTAAAAAAAATTGCACTCAAAACCATGCTATATTGTTTAAAAAATCATTTCTTCACAGATCTTTATTAGAATTATGGGGATCATGAGCTAATAAATTAATTTTGTTATATATTTATTTATAAAATTAATAAATCAATCAATAAATGAATGTAATAGTAAATTAATTTTTAAAAAATAAAAAAAATTAAATGTAAGTTTAGTTTGCGACGAGTCGTCGCCGACACGATTTGCCGCCGTAGCGGCGGCATCCAAGCGCAACGGTAAAATGACTATGCCGCCAGAGCGGCGGCATCCGAGTCGAAAGGGTTAATACAACGCCTAACATAAAACAATTCGACAAAACCCCAAACAATTTAAACCTCACTTACTTTAAAGATATATATCATTTTGGCCAAATTATTCTTCTAGAAAATTTATTCAAAAGACGAATCTCTGGAAGATGTTACATTTAATTGCATAACGACCAGAGTTACAGTTTAGTAGACCAGAGCAATTAAGTAATATTATAAATATTTATACATTGCATCAATTTGAAACGTGACCTATTAGCAGTTTCATTTAGATAGGATTATAAATTTAAACCTTATGGTTAGCATCCCGTCAAAGAAGATCGGCTTAAGATTTCAAGTGTTTCTGAATTGAGTATATTAACTTTTTTCTTTTGGCCTGGCTAGATCGTTTAGCTTCATATAACAATATTTTTATTTTATATCCTTATAGGACCTTTACTAGTCTTCATATTCCTTGACATTTTCTAACATTATATTGAATTTTTACTTACATTTATTTCCATATAATAACAATATGCCTGATAAAGCATTCAGTAATTTTGTAAAATTTTAAAATGCTACCCAAAGATTGTCATTTTAAGTTTGAAGAAATTTTTACTTACACCTTTCTAAAATTATATTACAATGAATTTACATAACAATTCAATCAATCCAGTCATAATGATGTTCCAAAGGACACAACATATACGTCATATTAGAAAAATGTTATACTGGTATAATCAAATCGTGATAATGATTATGCAGCCATACTGACTACATGGACCAAAAATTGATCTTAATAAGCGACATATCACTTTAAGTCTTTATATATAAGATGACCATATGTCCCGGTTTGGCCGGGACATCCCAGATTTCAAACTTGTGTCCCGGGTTTTTCTAAAAGCAATGTTTGTCCTGGATTTTTCCGTTTTATTTTCAAAAATTAATAGATAAATTAAAGAAATTATAAAAGCAAAACTATCTAATGCAAATTTTTCAAATTATGAAGAGAACTGAATAGAATTTTATACAAGTTTCAAGAGTGAAAAAAACATATAGATTGAAAAATATAATATAATATCATCGATAAGAAAGATATAAAATCATAGATAAAAACGTATTACATATATTCGAATAATAAAGTTCTTGATAAAAGTATTCAATTCTGATTAAAAAAAAGATTTATATGAAAAACAGCTTTTTAAATACGCTTCTCTCCGACCCAGTTGTTGTCCCAGTTTTGATTTAAAAAACATGGTCACATCACCATATACGATTTTTTTTTATAAAGAATTTCATATAAAAACCAAACCGAAATTGTCTGAACACGTCTTAATAAAAAGATGGTCAATATAGACAGAGTCATAATAAACGAATTTTATTAACTTCCCGTAGGGCAAGTTATAGTAATCGCAAAAAAATCGAAAATGAAATTTTTTATATATCTTCACGTTTCAAAATCTTCTGAACATTTTCGCATACCTTAGAAAAAATGGATGTATGTGTGTGTGTGTGTATGTATGTGTGTGCGGATACAAATTTTCGTCGACGATTTCGGGAACACGAATGAAGCAATTTGAATAATTCAAAAAACATTCAATTCGTATTGATAGGGAGACGTGCTGATTAGTTTTTGACGGAGGCAGGTCTAGTCATTCCGAAGATACGGGGAAGTGCCAAAAACGGTAACTCAGTTTTTAAAAGAACGATTTTAATAATTCAACTAGTGGGGCGCATGGCATCGTGCCTTAAGGCAAATTGCTGGAACTTCCCGTACCAAAAATTATTATTATTTTTTAAAAACCATTAACATTTTTGAAAAAATTTGTATTGATAAGATGAAGAATTGATCAAATTTTCATGAACGCAGGTCTAGCGGTTTCGGAGATCTAATGAAAAAAGTAAAAAAAAATGCCATTTGGCGGTCAAAAATGATCATTAAACATATGCACATCAAATTATCAGATATTTTATAGAGATTTTAACAATAAGTATAAATTTTGTTTACATCCTATGGGTTTCGTACCAATGCTTATCCGTTAGCCGCTGAAGCGGCGCTTACGCGCTTTGACATATCGTCTCTATGCAGTTAAAGCAGTACGATTGCTTTGAAAGAAAGGTCAAAATTTCCAAAATATGTCAAAATAAAGAAAACATTTTTTTTTCAAAAAAAAGTAATTTTTTGTCAAATTTATAGTTTCTCAAAAATCCAATTTCTTCGAAGTAATTTTTTTTCAAAAATGTTAATCGTTTTTAAAAAAATAATAATTTTTGTACGGGAAGTTCCAGCAATTTGCCTTAAGGCACGATGCCATGCGCCCCACTAGTTGTATATGTATTTGGTATATTAATTTTGTAACTATATAACAACACTTCGATCTCGGTACCTCTTCCATGCGAGTTGCGTATGTTTTCATGGGGTATGACCATACCTGCCACAAAGAGTATATAAACTTAATATATACTTAAAATATTCGGACATTCAAACTTTTCTTTATACGCCAAATATAAAATCGTTTATGAGAAAAATGTATATTTTAATCAAATATGCACATCAGCAATACTCTTCCATTAAAGAACGGAATTTCAGAAATAAATACTATTATCGACTTCCATTATCCATTTGTCATCCCTAAACTGGTCTTCTGTACACAAATCATAATGCGACTTCCTGCCAGCGTGAAAAAAAGCGAAAAAGCCGTCGGAAGAAAGGAGTGCCATTGTTGAACGCGTAAAGTCCAATAAAGACCCATCTTGACTAACATAACCCAACAAACAGCTCATAATAAAACTGCGCAGTGAGCACTATCTCATCCTTTGTCACTCAGCTACAACGAATATATTCGATATAATCTTCGTTTTGTTCGAAATCAAGAACGTGCCTTTGCATGCCTCGGAGGCTTACGCATTTAATTCAATTCAGGTATGAAGAAATCACTGTTGGACTTAATATATACAGGTAATCGGAAGTCGTTTCGCAAATTTAAGTACTAATTAACCTTGTGCAGATAATATAAAGGATTGTATATAACGGGAATCTGAAGTTTAAGTTTTCTCAGCTTTACGCAATTCAATTATTCTAATTTAATTAAATTCAATAGGCTAGTTCAAAAATTAATTTGTTTTTATTTGGTCCAAAAATTTCGGAACTATTGAGAAAAACAATTTTGTTGATTTTTATGAATCTTTTTTGATGATAGATATCATTGATTTATACACCATACTAAAATATTTTGGACCTACGGCAGGACCTATCGTTTAATTTTGAAAATTCATCAAACTTTGAAAAAATGAGTGTTTTTTTGACGTTTGTTAAAATTAGACCTTTCATCAACGTTTTCTCAAAAGCGGCTGAACTGATTGCAAAGCACTCGCGTTGGTTAATTTAACGATCGTCTCAACCGTTTCTTTAAAATTGCAGAAAAGCGCATAAAATCGGCCACGTGTTAGCCAAAAATTTTGTTCCGATTTTGAAAATTGAAATGCTATTGGAGAGAAATAATATATCATTTGAGAATCGTGTTGATTGGTTTTGGACAAAGTTTTTTTTTAAATTGAACCAGTTTCCTTCGTTACTGATAGTTAAAAGAAAAATTCTCGATTATGCTGGCCTTAATGAACATACGAAAACACTATAGTCCTACGGAAAGTTGCTCAATTTAAAAAAAATATTGAATTTTAAAAATTTGCTTTCACAAAATACTCCGAGTTGTATAGACACGATTTCCAATAACGTGTAATAAATCCACTCGAAATACTAATTAATATATTGATTTATTATTGAGAAAATCGATTATTTACACACACCGGAAGTTGATATAACTTGCCTTAGGCAAAATACCACTTACAACTAGTTAATTTTATGTTTATAAACTTTTCGAGTCTGAATCGAATGAAATCAAATTTGGAAAAAGAATGTGTTTCGTTTCGTTTTAAATTTAAACGACCTGCCGTAGGTCCAAAATATTTTAGTATGGTGTATAAAACAATGATATCTATCGTCGAAAAAAGATTCATAAAAATCGACAAAATTGTCTTTCTCAATAGTTAATCATGTAATAAACATGGATAGTGCATAGTTCCGTTTTCTTAAAAACCGATTTTAAAAATTTTAAAGTCATACGTTCTTGTTTTTATTCACAATCTTGAACCCATTTTAGAAATACAAAATATGTTCGAAAGAAAAAGATATTCGAAGATATAATCGTGAAAACATATTTTCACAATTTTTACGAAACTTTATATGATGATAGGTTTTATAGTTTGAAATATACTTAATGTAACACTAATATGCAACACAACACAACATTTAAACAAAGCTAATCATTAAATATAATAATGAATAATAAAACATAATTATTTAAACAAAGTTAACAAGAATTCTTTTGTAAAAATTTTTCTTGTTTATTGGAGATATTATTAAGATCATATGTACATAAGCCCGAAATGACGACAATAATAAATATTTTTTTATTAATTTAGTATATTATATATTTATTATACATAGATACAATTTATACTCAATTATTTATTTATTTATTTATTTTTATTTATTATTTTATTTATTTATTTATTTATTATATAAAGAAGGTTCCTTCATATATGAAAATAAAAAATGTTTTAATTGATAAATAAAATATAAAAATAATTATGAATTTTTAATTTAGATATGTTTAATATCTTTTATGCAATTCGTAGATGGCATATAATTCAGTCATAACTGAATACACGTGGTTTATTTTAAATTTTAATTTTCACATATGATGTTAAATCCTGTTAAAAAATAAATAATTTGGATTGATAAACAAATGCAAATGTAATATTGTGTAGTGCTGCGAATTATTGATCAGGATGTTACATAGACTCGTCAAAGTACATGATATATATATATATATATATATATATATATATATATATATTCTCCCATTTTATAAAGGTTATTTACGATTTCCTTTTAAACTTCTTCATGTCTATGACTCACCTTTGATCTTCCAGTATTTGATCTCACAAACAAAAATTCGTAAGCCATTTCCATTTTTCTCGATAGCAAAGCTCTCAGTCTTTTCAGTTTTTTAGTATCAAACATTGAGACACTTTTTCTAAATTCGTCCAATTCAGCTTCATACTTATTTCAGAATCTTATTCAGTGATCATATCACAACTTATTTCTTCTCATAGAGCTGGAAAATGAAATATACGGGTTATATTTAACAAATTAATTGTAAGTATAAATATTTCTTATATTGAGTGTACATGGTCTGTTCAAAAAGTACCCGGAATTACTAATAATTAAATTTCGCGGGTCTGGAGTGTCTGATTGTCAAAATTTTTTTTTATTGTGTTGGTATACATGCCCCTAAAGTATGATGAAATTTTCAGCTATATTCACTGTTTACTTTGCCTGTGGTAGTCGCTAAGGTTCGACGTGTTTTTCTGAGCTCGGCGATTTTTACAATGGAAGAATTGAAAAGTCAAAGAATTTTGTATTAAATTTTGCGTAAAAAATGAAATAAAGTGTTGCAAAGTGCAAAAATTCACCAGATATGGCTCCGTGTGACTTTTTCCTATTCCCAAAGTTGAAGAGACCCATGAAAGGACGGCGGTTTTCCTCGATTGAAGAAAATCGCTGAGAGTGCTCAAGGACATATCAAAAAGTGAATATCAAGGGTGCTTCGTATATATATTTATGTAAAATTTTGATAAATTTCTATTCACATCTTTAAGCTTGTTATTAAGTTGTTTAAACCCATTTGTAAACATGTTTGAAATAAAAGTGGCCAACAGATTATATATTTAACTATTAATTATGAAAACATAACTCAAAATATATTAAACTGATTAAATTTTCAACTTGTGTCGGTTTAACACAAGTTGAAAAGCAAATGCCAAAGAATTTTACACAAATGCGTGTAAAATCAAAATTTGGACAAAAATATGAGCAAATTCAATAAACCATTATTTTGGATATATCGATCCCTAAAATTACGCAATAATGATAATATTTAGGCTATATATATTAATATCAATCAAATTCCATTTTCTAACGATTGAAATCAAAATTATAACTAAAAACTATTAAAGGATGTAGGTTGCATCAAGCTTTCGAACTAAATTATAACAAGAACCATGCACCTGATTAAAACATGGGTTTCATATATCGTATAAAAACCTTTAAAGAAATGCATAATAAAAAGCTGTTGTAAACAAATCGGAAATAACTCATCTTAGAAGATATTCTAAACCATAACACATTGCCGGAAATTACGAAAGCTCGTTAATCATCTGTTTGGATGACTGTTTCAGTTTCGGCGGAAAATTAGGCAAATAAAAAAATACTGTGGTAGGAAATTAAACATAAACAGTAACGAGCAATTCGTTCTATTCAAAGTCAAAATTAAACTAAATGTTTCAAATTACAGATAATTTCTGTAATGAAGGTTTTAATTTTATTTCAATCTGCTCGAAATATTAGATAATTCAAAAAAATTTCAAAATATGCTCAAACCCATTTTTTCTAGCAGCGTTATATATTCGAAAATTAGTGGCATAATTTTATTTTATTTCGCAACGTCCAAATATTTGAAAATTATAAACTAGCAGATACAAGCTTCAATATTGCGCCTAATAGTAATTGTTAGCTTGAAACACTTTAATTCGAATTTATATTTTCAATCATTTTATGAAGCCGTTCACTTATTAACTTCCCGTAGGGTAAGTTATTGTAATGGGCCGAAAATCGGAATTGAAAATTTTTACATTTCTCGACGTTTTGAAGGTTTCTGAACGTTTTGGCATACCTCAGAAAAAATGGATGTGTGTGTGTGTGTGTGTGTGTGTGTGTTGTGTGTGTATGTATGTATGGATACAAATTTTCGTCCACGTTTTCGGGGCGTACGGATCAACCGATTTGAATGGTTTAAAAAACATTCGATTCCTATTAATAAGGAGAAGAGCTGATTAGTTTTTGGCAAAGACAGGTCCAGCAGCAGTTACGGAGATAAGGAGCAAAGAGTGCAGAAAATAGAAATCGAGTTTTTTGAGAGAACGGAGCATCCGATTTGAATTATCTAAAAAACATTCCATTAGTAATGATTGGGAGAAAGGGTTATTAGTTTTTCGCAAAGGCAGGCCCAGCCATTTCGGAGATACAGAGCTAAATGTACAAAAAATGGCAGAGTTTTTGAGAGAACTAAGCGTCCGATTCAATTGATTCAAAGAACTTTCTGCTTGTCTTAACAAAATAATTGATTTTGGAAAAAAAAATTTTGTACCATTTTTTTTTTTTTTTTTTTTTTTTTTTTTTTTTTTTTTTTTTTTTTTTTTTTTTTAATTTTTTGTATATCGAAAAAATTCAGATTTATTTTTAATTCTGACTATAGTTCTAATATACTTTAAACAAATATTTCAACTCTGCAATTCAGTTTATATAATTCTTATAAATATTAGACAATAATACAATATTTA
Source organism: Ctenocephalides felis (assembly GCF_003426905.1). Classification (NCBI taxonomy): domain Eukaryota; kingdom Metazoa; phylum Arthropoda; class Insecta; order Siphonaptera; family Pulicidae; genus Ctenocephalides; species Ctenocephalides felis. Next base: position 45,467,553 of record NW_020537646.1, on the reverse strand, counting down.
TAATAATCTATTTGAAAACATTCAATATTCCTCGAACGTTTCGTTACGGTACGGGAAGTTCCAGCAATTTGCCTTAAGGCACGATGCCACCCACCCCACTAGTTTTTCTGTTTAGTTGATAATTATCAAATTTTACAGATATTGAATGTGAGTGATTGATAGTGTCATATAAAAACTTTTAGTTTTAAAATTAACATAGTCCAAAACACGTATTTTTATTTTGAATTTCAAGAGACTAGAATCTAATAAATGTCATAACAGAATAAAATCAAGCTGGAGAACACTTAACTTAATACATATTATGTTTATATATTATAATAATTTTACAGTTAATAAAAAAAACTCTGTAAGGCGTAAAATGTGGTTTTCAAATCTTGTGAGTCGTTTGATTATTTATTTGACACAACTTCAGTGAATTAGAAAAATACAATAAGCACAAACCATGAACATAAATATAGTGCGTATGAAAATACATAATTGTTTAAATTGAATAGAAGTAAATTGATTTAATAGTAATGATTTCTCCATATTTTAAAAGGCAAACATTTGAAGCAATAAAGACCATCAATTGCAAAATACAACCGTTGATGATATTAATTTGGAAATATTAAATCTATGTTCAGTTGAAAAGACACAGTGCTTTCTTGAAAAGTTTATGCAGCGCAAGACATGATAAACGCAAAACAAAACAGTACAAGATGTAACCTGTGTAAAATTAACCATTTGCACTCGTATATTGCAAATAAAGTGTATTGTCCGATTAGATTTGTTTTAGTCAAGGACAGGTCGAGCTGTTTAGGTACAGAGCAAAAATGCAAAAAACCCAGTGAGAAAACGGAGCATCCGATTTGAATGAATCAAAAAACATTTTACTTGCATTGGCGAAATAAAGAATTGATTACTCATTTGCGAAGGCAAGTACAGCGTTTTTGGAGATGCAGAAAAAAAGATAGTCAAATATGATCTTCACAAATCATTATTATTGATTTGTATACAAATAGAATTATTGGTAAATAGGTAAACAGGCTAATAGGTAGAGAAGTAGACAGATAAACAGTAGAAACTGCGACAGATCATCCAATATACTGGTAGAATGATAGATAGGTGGATAGATAAACGGACAAACAAGTGTGTGGACATGTAGACATATAGACAGGTGCTCAGGTAGTTAAGCAGCCAGATAGAATACAAGCAGGTAGACAAGCGAAGAGGTAGACAGGTGGACAGTTGGATATGAAGATAAGTAGACATGTGGATATAAGTCGTCTAATAAACTGGTGGAGTAATAGACAGGTATATACATAAACAGGCAAACAAGTAGACAGGTAATCAAGTAAACATGTGCACATGTAGACATATAGACAGGTACTCAAAAAGACAGGTAAAATTTGTAGACAGGTACACAAGAAAAAAAGCAGAAAAGTTGGCAGGTAGACATGTGGACAGGTAGATAAGTAGGCATGCAGACAGGTAGATCATATAAAAATCAAATTATCATTGATTAAATCGGTTATTTATATACATATATCGAGAAAACCATGCAACTTGTTTCAAAGCAAGATGCCACTTACAAATAGTTAATTTTTTATTAATTTGCTGTGACATAAATTTGTTAATACATGACGATTCTGAATCAATTAGTCTATTGATAATATTGAAATGTTGACCGAGCGCTCTGGGCTCACAACTCTAGGTGAGGTAGTATTGTTCACCAGGTGCCCTAGGTGAACAATAAATGTTTAAATGACTGGCCTTAAAGAATTATTTACATTATAACTTACAATTAGATATTACCGTACCAATTAGAAGTGAATACAAAAAAGAAGAAAATTGTACACAACGCTGCCATCTAGCGAAGCTATTTTGAAAGAAGAATTACAGAATTATACCTTTTTTATCGGCCACACATTTAAGAGAATAGATACACAACTATAAAAGCTGCAAAAAGTATTTAAAAACTAGCTGTAAGTGGAATTCTGTCTTAAGGCAATTAAGGCATCGTGCCTTAAGGCAAATTGCTGGAACTTCCCGTACCAAAAATTATTAATTTTTTTAAAAACGATTAACATTTTTGAAAAAAATG
>NW_020537646.1:45446096-45464470 GCF_003426905.1 Ctenocephalides felis | reverse complement strand
TTATTGAAAATCGAGCACATGCCTATACAGCTCGGAGTATTTTGTAAAAGCAAATTTTTCAAAATTCAATATTTTTTTTAAATTGAACCAGTTTCCGTAGAACTATAATGTTTTCGTATGTTCATTAAGACCAGCATAATCGCGAATTTTTTTTTTAACCATCAATAACGAAACAACGGCCTGGCAAAACTTTGGCCAAAATTAGTCAGCACGATTTCCAAATGATACCGCTCCAGTAGTATTTAAATTTTCAAAATCGGGCCAGAATTTTTGGCTAACACGCGGCCGAAAAAATATGCACTTTTCTGCAATTTTAAAGAAACGGTTGAGCTGATCGTGAAACTAGCCAACAGGAGTGCTCAATAAGTTTCATCGAATAGCTTTCAACTTTTTGCAATCGGTTCAGCCGCTTTTGAGAGAGCGTCGATGAAAGGTCTAATTTTAACAAACGTCAGAAAAAACTCATCCAAATTATTTTAGTATGGTTTATAAAATAATGGTATCTATCGTCAAAAAAAGATTCATAAAAATCGGCAAAATTGTTTTTCTCAAAAGTTAATTATGTATTAAACATGGATAGTTCCGAAATTTTTGCACCAAATAATAAAAATTGAAATTTTTGGACCAATCTGTTGAATTTAATTAAATTTTTGAGAGAACCTTGATAAAAAGTCTAATTTTAACAAACGTCAAGAAAACCTCACCCAAAATATTTTAGTATGGTGTATAAAACAATGGTATCTATCGTCAAAAAAAATATTCATAAAAATCGAAAAAATTGTTTTTCTCAACAGTTAATTATGTAATAAACATGGATAGTGCATAGTTCCGAAATTTTTGGACCAAATAATAACTAGTGGGGTGTATGGCATCGTGCCTTAAGGCAAATTGCTGGAACTTCCGTACTGTAACGAAATGTTCGAGAAATATTGAATGTTTTCAAATAGATAATTATAAATATTGTAACATTGTCTAATATTTATAAGAATTATATAAACTGAATTGCAAAGTTGAACATATTTGTTTAAAGTACATTAGAACTTTAGTCAGAATTACGATTAAAATCTGAATTATTTTCGATATACAAAAAACAATTTTTTTTTTTGAATTATTTTGTAAAAACAAGCAAAAAGTTCTTTGAATCATTCAAATCGGACGCTCAGTTCTCTCAAAAACTGCCATTTTTTGCACATTTAATTCTGTATCTGCGAAATGGCTATTCCTGCCTTTGCCAAAAAACTAATAACCACTTCTCCCAATCAGCTCGATATCTCCAAAAATGCTGGATCTGCCTTTGCCAAAAACTAATCACCACTTCTTCCCGTTATTACGAATTGAATGCTTTTTAGATCATTCAAAATCGGATGCTCCGTTCTCTCAAAAACTCGATTTTTATTTTCTGCACTCTTTGCACTTTATCTCCATAACTGCTGGACCTGCCTTTGCCAAAAACTAATCAACACATCTCCTTATCAATAGAAATCGAATGTTTTTTTAACCATTCCAATCGGTTGATTTGTGCGCCCGAAAACGTGGACGAAAAATTGTATCCATACATACATACACACACACACACATTTTTTCTGAGGTATGCCAAAATGTTCAGAAACCTTCAAAACGTCGAAAAATGTAAAAATTTTAAATTTCGATTTTCGGCCCATTACAATAACATACCCTATACACTACGGGAAGTTAAAAATTGAAATTTTTGGACCAACATATTGAATTTAATTAAATTAGAATGATTGAATTGCGTGAAGGTAAGAAAACTTAAACTTCAGATTCCCGTTACATACAATCCTTTATATTATCTGCACAAGGTTAATTAGTACTTAAATTTGCGAAACGACTTCCGATTACCTGTATATATTAAGTCCAACAGTGATTTCTTCATACCTGAATTGAATTAAATGCGTAAGCCTCCGAGGCATGCAAAGGCACGTTCTTGATTTCGAACAAAACGAAGATTATGTCGAATATATGCGTCGTAGCTGAGTGACAAAGGATGAGATAGTAGCTCACTGCGCAGTTTTATTATGAGCTGTTTGTTGTGTTATGTTAGTCAAGATGGGTCTTTATTGGACTTTACGCGTCCAACAATGGCACTCCTTTCTTCCGACGGCTTTTTCGCTTTTTTTCACGCTGGCAGGAAGTCGCATTATGATTTGTGTACAGAAGACCAGTTTAGGGATGCAAATGGATAATACAAGTCGATAATAGTAGTTTTTTCTCAAATTCCATACTTTAATGGAAGAGTATTGCTGATGTGTCTATTTGTTTGAAACATTCATTTCTCTCATAAACGATTTTATATTTCGCATATAATGAAAAGTTTGAATGTCCGAATATTGTTTGAGTATATATTAAGTTAATTAGTAAAGTTAAACTATAAATATTTGAATGAATATCAATATAATAACCAAAAAATATAATAATATACTCTTTGTGACTTGTATCGCCATAACCTATGAAAACATATTCAACACGGAAGAGATACAGAAATCTAATAGTTGTTCTGTAGTTACAAAATGAATATAGCAAATACATATACAGTAAAATTCGCTTATTATGACTCTGCCTATATCGATTAACAAAATTTGGTTTTATATAAAATTATTCATTAACTAGTGGGGCGTATGGCATCGTGTCTTGAGGCAAATTGCTGAAACTTCCCGTACCAAAAAAAAATTTTTTCAAAAAGATTAACATTTTTGAAAAAAAATTACTCTGAAAAAATTAGGTTTTTGAGAAACTATAAATTTTTGACAAAAATTTACTTTTTTAGAAAAAAAAGTCTCTTTGATACAAAATATTTTCGTTATTTTGAAATATTTTGGAAATTCTAAACTTTTTTCAAAGCAATCGTACTGTTTTAACTGCATAGAGACGAAATAACGAAGCGCGTAAGCGCCGCATTGCCGTCTAACGGATAAACATTGGTACGGAACCCATAGAAATATAAACAAAATTTATTGTTATTGTTAAAATCTCTATAAAATATCTGATCATTTGATGTGCATATGTCTAATGATCATTTTTGACCGCCAAATGGCATTTTTTTACTTTTTTCACTAGATCTCCGAAAACGCTAGATCTGCCTTCATGAAAATTTGATCAACGCTTCATCTTGTCAATACAAGTAAAACTCTATTTGAATTATTAAAATCGGTCGCTCCGTTCTCTTAAAAACTGAGTTACCTGCTTATGCCAAAAACTAATCAGCACGTCTCCTTATCGACAGCAATCGAATGTTTTTTGAATAATTGAAATCGGTTGAACCGTGTTCCCGAAATCGAAGTTGAAAATTTGTATTCGCACACACATACACACACTCACTCATACATCCATTTTTTCTAAGGTATGCCAAAGTGTTCCGAAACTTCTGAAACGTAAAGATATATAAAAAATTTCATTTTCTATTATTTTGAGATTACTATAACTTACTCTAAGGGAAGTTAAAAAAGTTGTATATAAAGACTTACAGTGATATTTATTACTTACGCTTATTATGATAAGCTTTTGCTCTACGGCTGCACATTTCACGATTTGATCATACCATTATTGAAAATATTAATATGACCATTTGACCATTTGAGTAATTACTATGTTTTTCTATTAAAATACATACATACAATTTACATTAAACTTTTTTTACAAAATGTTTTGTATAAGATTTGCCTAATATGACGTATTTATTGTATCCCTTCGAAGTCATTATTAATAGATCGAACTGTTATGTGAATTCATTGTAATAAAGTTTGAGAAATATGCAAATAATTTTTTTCAAACTTAAAATGACTATCACTGGATAGCATTTTAAAATTTTATATCTGCAAATTTGTCACCAAAATTGCTGAATTGCCTTACCAGGCAGATTATTATATGGAAATAAATGTAAGTAAAAATGCAATATAATGTTAGAAAATGTCAATGAATATGAAGAATAGTATAGGTTCTATACGGATATAAAATAAAATTAATGTTATATGAAGCTAAAAGATCTAGCCAGGCCAATAGAAAAAAGAAAAAAGTCCATATACTCAATTTAGAAACACTTGAAATCTTAAGCCGATCTTCTTTGCCGGGATGCTAAACATAAGGTTTAAATTTATAATCCTATCTAAATGCAACTGCTAATAGGTCACGTTTCAAATTTATGCCATGTATAAATATTTATAAAATTACTCAATTGCTCTGGTCTACTAAACTGAAACTCTGGTCTTTATGCAATTAAATGAAGCATCTTCCAGAGATTCGTCTTTTGAATAAATTTTCTAAAAGAATAATTTGGTTAAAATGATCTATATTGTCTTCAAAGTAAGTGAGGTTTTAAAGTGTTTGAGATTTTGTCGGATTGTTTTTAGGCCTTGTATTAAATTTTGGCTGGTTGCTGCAATATGAGTAATTAATTTGATCAACCAGATTCTTTGCTAACAATTGTAAGGAGAGTCATTATTACTCAAAAAATTTAGCGTTTTAATAAAAATTAGTTGAAAATCATAATAATATCAGTCATAAACCAACCTTCAGCAAATTAACAACACTAAACTTATACTATATTATTGAAACACATTATCTAACCTATATCATATCAATCTTAAAGAAATAATTAAGCTAGTATGTATTCTTGCTTTATTATCTGGTAATGTCAATGTTGAATTCGATTGTAAAACTGCAAACCTCTTGTCGGATCATGAAGACTCAGATTTGAAACCAATCAGTTATCACTAGAATTAGTTTAATTGTTATTAAAATTATTATAAAAATAATAAAGTAAATTTAATATAAAGCTTCAGACCTTGTAGAATGTAGAGCATAGGCATACTTTTTTGAGACTACTCGTTATAAACTTAAGGTAATGTAGCTATATCTTGCACGCCTTCATGTAAACATGTAAATAAAAATGTTTGAGATGCATCTACCTTACAGTTTGTCTTGAGTCTTGATACAATCTGCTATATTTATAACTAATTACAATTTGTCATATTTTTTTCAGTTCTTTTAATTATTTGTAACCTTGTTGTCAGCATCTTTTCTATTCAATGCTAAAGTTAATGTTTTTATCGCAAATCGCAAACAAAACTAAAATGAAAATTTCTGCATATCTATACGTTTTAATGCCTTCTGAACATTTTGGCATGCTTTAGAAAAAAGTGAGAGTGTATTTAAGTATGTTTGGATACGAGTTTTCGTCGACGATTTCGAGAGCACGGATCAATCTATTTGAATGATTCAAAGAAACATCTGATTTCTATTGACGGAAAGATGTTCTGATTAGTTATTGGTCTATCCGTATTGAAGATACGGTGCAAAAAGTGCAAAAAATTGCAAAAATGGTTTTTTACTTTTATTGACGGTTTTGGTTTTAGACATGGGGAAGTTTAAGCAATTTGACTTTAGACACAATGCCATGCACCACTACTGAGTTTATAGCCTTACTTGTGCCTTCTCTTTGAAATATTATTACTCTTCTCTTTGAAATTACATTTTAATTGTTTTTGATACGGGACTACAATATTGTAATATGGAACTCGAAATGTGTAGAACGGTCAAAGTGTTCTATAGTTTTACTGTTATTTTTAGTATTTAAATTTAAATACATAATTTTAAAATTAGATTAGTTTTTTTTCTCTATCTTTTGTATCGAATGGAATGTGAATGAATTAATTCATATTCGCTCCTTGTAAATTTCATGGTGTTGCGATATTTGCGTGCGTTCTGCTTCGCCGATGAAAGAACATCTTTATTTCATTTATATTGCGCGAATATAAAGTGTGAATGAATTCATTCGAACACACACGCGGTTTCTCATTTCAATTTGAATGGATCTCCTCACCGGAGACCGCCTTGATACTCGCAAAATCATTTTGCTGAAAGAAACGAAATAAAAAACACACGAGCCAAAGAACAAGAACAATTAAGCAGAAAGCTGATGCGGGTTATGTACATGTAACATGTTTGATATAACTCATATCAAAAGTTGCAGAACCTAAAATGGACCTTTTGCTGGATGATAGTTTTTTCGTTATTACTATTTTTGATTAGAAATCGGCACCTTTTTTCTCGCGTTCTATAATTGAGATGTGTTTCTTTACTTATTGTAAGGAAGAAGTGACCCTGGGTTACCCTTGTTAAATCATTGATGAATCATGACCCTGGGTTACCCTTTCTCTGTATCGTGGGATTGTTATTAGATTTTTTTAATGGGACCTACTTATTGTACATATTGTAGTATTGCCCTGAATAGTCATATACATTATTAGGTTTATATTTTTAAGTAAAAATTAATATCACTGAGATTTTGTCCGAGGTGGATATTGAACCTGGGACCTTTTGATATTATGGCTTAAGCTCTTATCACCGACCAAGGGCAAAGCTAAACATCGTCATCGTCAAAACATTAAGCATTATACTATAAGTACTTTGCAACTAGCAAAATAAAAAAATTATATTAATATCTTTTTCATTAATTTTAACATCCCGTAGGGTGAATTATAGTAATCTCCAAAAAATCGAAAATGAACATTTTTATATATCTTTACGTTTCAAAGATTTCTGAACATTTTGGCATACCTTAGCAAAAATTGATGTATATGTGTGTGGATGATTTTTTAAACTAAAACATCTGGTGTAACCGTCGCCGTAAAATTATAAAATATCATTTCATATAACGGTCAGGAGAAATTTTGTTAATCCCGTAAATAGGGTACGATCCTGCCCAGGTTCGACGGCTCATATGACTAGGTTATAAAATAAGTCAATAAAATGCATTCCGTCGGGCCTGAAATTCAAATAAATATTTAGTCTAGTATCAACAGTCAAAGAAGAAGGACGTATTTGTAAAATAGTATTAAATAAATTTAAAGTGAATATAACAGGACTTTCATTTTCTCAAACAATCATCGTGGAGATTTAACATTTCGCCGATTATAAAAAATACAGTTCACTCAAGAAGCATATCAGCATCGACGTCATGTAAATCGCTCCAGTGTGTGTGTAGTGTGCATGCATGTGTATGCATGTGCGGATACAATTTTTCGTCGGCGATTTCGAGAACACGGCTCAACCGATTTCAATGATTCAAAAAATATTCAGTTCATATTGATAAGGAAACATGCTGGTTAGTTTTTGGCAGAAGCAGATCTAGCCGTTTCGAAGATACGGGGGCAAAAACGGTCAAAATGATATTTCAGTTTTTCAGAGAACGAAGCGACCAATTTAAATGATTCCAAAAAGATTTCACTTGTATTGACGAAATAATCAACTGGTGAAATTTTTGAGAAGGCAAGTCTGGGGTTTCCGAAAATTCAAACAAAACAATAATAATAATGCCAAAATCATCATTAGACATATGCACATCATATTATCAGATATATTATTATATAAAGATTATATCTGAAACTATAAGTTCCAATTTTGTCATCCAATTACACGTTAGACTACAACGCGGCGCTTACGCGCTTCGATGTTTCGGCTCTAAAACAGCTATTCAACGCGATTGCTCTAAAAAAAAGTTCAACATTTTCAGAAAAACGATATATAAAAACATTATATATTTCAAAAAAGTTAAAATTTTTAGTTTTTGGTTAGGAAAGTTCCAGCAATTTGCCTTCAGGCTTTATGCCATGCACCACTAGTTATCTTGCATATTTTTAATTTGACTGTGTAGGACATTTAGGCATATTTGATAATTTACAATTGTTTGTTGAATAAAAGATATCGTATTAAAATAATGGCATGTTGAAGAAATGATAACAGATAATTTCATCAACATTCGAATAATTTAAAACAAAACAAAACTTTTAGTTAATAAAAATATGATGTAAATTCAGTTCTAGAATCTAGAATCAATGTTGATGTAGATTAAGTACCACTTTTCTTTTCAATATTATAGTTTTCTGTTAGTAAGAAATTGACTAGAAAATTTGTTGGACTTTTAAGTTTTTCTCTGGATTTATATGCAGTTTTTGTTTTTCATTCTTTCTAGTGCGTAGGCGTGTTGATTGAATCAGCCAGGTGAATCAACCAGATCAGAACATATTTTGGTGTCCTGGTAGAGTTCTTGTCTTTTTTTTCGAGCAGTTACCTCTTTTTCTTAATATGTATTGACCAATTTGGTTTCCGATCAAGACATAAATACTTTATGAAGAGATAGGTTTGAAAAATATTTCGAGCGTGCTTCAAGTTGATTGCATTGCAGTTTTCATGAATACGATAATTTATAAAGCAGTGTTTTATTATACAATAGCAAATGAATACGGTTATGATTTATAGTATCAATGCACTGCAAGTGTTCCTCGCCATCGCAAATACACACAATATTGCACAACGATCACGATAGAAGAATTTTTGAGCCCTGTGGGCGAATAGCGTAGTAATTTTAAGATAATTCATGCAAACTACGTGGCGTTGTAAAATAGTTAGTGATAGTTGATTCAAGAGACACATAATATACTTAATGTAAATTTTATATTTTAAAACTTTAGGTTACACTGGATGTAATGACTTATTTGTAATTATATAGAGGATAAAGATATATGTTAAGAATTACAAAGAAGGAAAAGACTCTACTGATGTCGTTCAAAATTTGGTTATAATTATTTTTTTTTTTTTTTTAAGTATTATGTACAATATAAAATTAAAAAATTGCGGAATTGTATTATATTGCTTATATTGCTTAATATTCCTCAGGATTTATACCAAATTTATTCTATCTCAATAATTGATATTGATAATTTATTAGTTTCATGCAAATTTGAAGATTACTGCTGCATTCACTGTCTATTTTAAGTGATGCTTTTATAGTTCTAATGATAGATAAATTGCTATTTGCACATTTGAACATATGCTTTTCAAAGATAGCAATTGTTAGTTTTGTAAAAACTTATTTTCTAAATAGTTTCAAAACAATTTCTATAATACATCAACTTCTAGGGTAATAATAATGGGTGGTACCGCTCTAGGGACAGGTTGAGTTAAACTCCAACTTGATTCAGGGAAGAATAGTGTGAGAGATATACCATTGACATTTCACACCACAGGCCCGAAATAGAATATTTTCAATCAGAAACATATTTTTTTTATTAAAATGCACATCGCTGCTGCACGATGTCAGGTTGCCCAAAGCGGGTTCGAACTTATGACCCCGTCTAGACGAGTCCGTGAGTTTAACGGTTAATTTTTAACCGTTTCTGGAACTATCCGCTTTCAACTAGATTATTATAAATGCTGTAACTTTCATTATTCGTATTTTATAAACTGAATTGCAAAGTTAAAATTATTTTTCTCGAGTGCATAAGTGAGATTTAGAATTTTAGCTAAAATTAAAATTAAAATTCAAATCATGCGAAAAAAAAAACAATTTTAATTTTTAAATAAAAAATAAAATGAAAAAAATTATCTCCAATTCAAGCAAAATTTGTTTTGGGTTATTCTAATCAGATGATCCGTTCTGTCAATAACTGCTATTTTTGCACACTCTGCTCCATATCACCGAAACGGCTGGAGCTGCTTTAGCAAAAAACTAATCAGCACATCTCTCCGTCAATACGAATCGAATGTTTTTTAATCATACTTGTTGTCAGTTCATGCGCATTGATACTCCGTTGTCAATTCAGTAATTCAGTTTATGCAAGCGGAGAGTTCGGTTGATTCACAAAACATTTCACTTGTATTACCGGTATGAAGCATTGGTTAATTTTTTGGAAAGACAGGTGCAGCGGCTCCGGAGATCCAATAAAAAAAGTTTGGGAAAATGCCATTTGGCGATCAAATATAATCATTAGACATGACAAATTATTAGAAATTTTAATAAGTACAATTTTTGTTTCAATTTTTTTGGGTACCGTATCAAGATTTATAATCTTTAACCGTTAGACTGCGAATATTTTCAAAAGATTTCAAAATTACCAAATATTTTCAAAAATAATTAATTTTTTTCCAAATTTTTTAAAGTTTTTAAAAAGCGCTTTTACTATAACCTGCAGATTTTAACTTAAAGTAAGCTAGTTACCCAAATACTTCTTTACTTTTTACCTTTTTGTTTTTATCTATGCAGTTACCATAATACAAAAATTTTTTTTTTTTTTTTTTTGTTACAATTTATTTTTGTTAATCAAGACTTTAATGTCTTATTTACAAAATTGATATGAGCAAAAAAAAAAAATACAAAAAAACAAAAAATGCAATACATTGAATATAAAATGAAAAAAGTTAAAATAAAAATTAAATTAAAACAGTAATACAAAAATAATAACATAAATGAACGATGACGTGATGATGTATGCCGCGTACTACGTCAGGACGCGTGCAGACATTGGGCTAGGTGTTTGGTAGATCGGAAGGCCATTTCTTGCTCAATCTTCTTATCGGTCTCTGAATCGCTTGAATTGTAGGATTTGTATGCTGGATTAATTTGTTGTTGAAAGATGAACTTCTAATCTTGATCATTTCGTTGACTGTTGAGATTTTCAAATCCTTATGTAGGCAAAAATTCGAAATATACCAAGGCGCATTAGTAAGGATACGCAGAATTTTATTCTGGCACCTTTGAATGATGTTTATGTTAGATTTGCATGAGCAACCCCATAGTTCGATTCCATAAGTCCAAATGGGCACTATGATAGTTTTATACAAAAGTACCTTGTTATCGAGAGAGATTTCAGATTTCCTCCCAAAAAGCCAGTAAAAATCTTTTATTTTCAGTTGGATTTGTTTCTTTTTATATTCAATGTGCGTTCTCCATGTCAATTTCGAATCAATGTGCATGCCTAAATATTTAACAGAATTGCATAGTGGAATTATTGAATTGTTCATGATGATAGGTGGACTGTTGTGATGTTTTAGAGAAACAATTATGTGCTGAGATTTTTCGATATTGATTTTGATATTCCAATCTAAAAACCATTTTTCGAGACTAGATAAATAATTTTGTAACTGACAAGTTGCTGTTCTAATATCGGAATTGCATGAAATAATTGCTATGTCATCGGCGTAAGTGCATATGGTTAGAAGATCATCTGTGGGCATATCGTTTGTGAAAAGAAGATAAAGTACAGGGCTTAGCACACTGCCCTGTGGTACCCCGCATTCTATATTTCTGATGCTCGAAGTCACATCTTTAATTTTGATTCTAAATTTTCTATTAAGCAAATATGAGCTTAAGATATTGAAGTAGTTTGGAAAAGTTGTTTTGATTTTATATAGGAGTCCTGAGTGCCAAACCTTATCGAAAGCCTGACTGACATCTAAGAATACGGCTACGCTGTGTTCCTTTCTATTCATGGCTTCAAGAATACGAGACACCGTTCTGTTGCATTGTTGAATTGTAGAGTGATTTTTTCTGAAGCCAAACTGATGGTGAGGAATCCAACTATCATTCGGATGATCTTCTGACAATCTCTGCAACAAAAGTCTCTCTAAAATTTTCGATAATATCGATAAAAGACTGATAGGACGGTATGAACTAGCAGTGTGATGGTTTTTGTTTGGTTTAGCGATCATAATAATTTCTGCAGTCTTCCACGCTGTGGGCCAATAATTGTATTGAAGTATGGCGTTGAAAATATTTGTTATATATAAATACCTTTTGTAGGCAATTCTTTTAACATCTTTGGAGTAATTTTATCCATACCGGCGAAGATCTATTTTTTATCCTTTTTATTTCACATAAGACATCATTTGGTGAAAAATGTCCTAACGGTGTAGAATGTATGGGTTGATTTACGAAATTGTTAATTAAATTATTCTGGGAAATATTTCGAGCGCTAAAAATGCTACTTAGATGATCAGCAAATGCCTCCGCTTTTTCTTCGTTGCTTTTTGCCCAAATGAATCCGTTTTGGTTGGTTATTTTCAGAGGAGGGTTTTGTTGTAGGGGTTTACTTTTGTTTCTGATTGGTTTCCATATGGAATTATCGTACCTATTTAACTGCAATATATACGACCTGAATGTACAATTCTTCCATTCTTTCATTTTTTTCCTCAGCGTGTTATTGAGATGATTAAGCGATGTCTTATCCGTTGGTAGATGAGAATGTTGCCAGGTTCGTCTTGCTCTTCGTTTCTGTGCAATTAGCTTCTTAATCTCTTGCGGAATTATTAGATTATCATTTCTTGGATTAATGTTCGGGGTGATCTGCTTGGTTGTTTCACGTACAATCTCAGAAAAATAATCTATATTATTTTCTATATCAATAACGCTTGTAGGCCTAGATTTTGGAAATAATTTTGAATCAAGTATGGATTTGAATTGAATCCAGTTAGAAAGATTGTTGTGTAGAATATGATTGTTGATAACTGGAGTAGGAAATGTGCTAAACGTCACAAGTATTGGAGAATGATCTGAAGAGAGATCGTAACTAGATTCAATATTGAGATTTGAAAGATCAATACCTTTCACAATAAAAAAATCTAAAAGGTCTGGAACTTTAGTAGGGTCAGAAGGCCAATAAGTTGGACTGCAAGTTGAAATAAAGGAGAGGTTATTTTGCCCTATGGCTGCATGAAGAATCTTTCCTTTGGCTGTAGTCAGTCTAGAACCCCAGGCAATATGTTTACAATTAAAGTCACCACCAATGATAAATTTATTACCTAATTGAGAGAAAAATGAAGAAAACTGAGCACAAGAAATTTTGAATCTTGGTGGACAATAAACAGCAGAAACACAAAAATTATATAAATTTGTTTCAACAGAAATTTGAGTTGCTTGTAGAAAATCATCAGAAATATTTGGTAGAACAAAATGCTTTATATTATTTTTGATTAATATAGCCGAACCGCCGCGAGCCCTGCCACTTGGGTGATTTGAATTATAAGTAGTGTAGTTATAAATTTTGAAGTAGTTTTTTTCAGTGAAGTGAGTTTCTGAGATTAATAAGATATCTATTAAGTTTAACTTTAAAAAACATTCTACTTCATTTTTGTGAGGTATTAAACCGTTGGCATTCCATTCAGCAATTTTAATTATTTTTGCCATTGCTTTTGTTGTTGACTAACGTGGATAACATATTTATTATTATGGTGTTCTGTTGCAAAAGCTGATTGAAGATATTTTTAAATTCTAAAATAAGTGTTGCTAGAGAATCAGAATCAGGATTTGAAGGTGAATGATTAGAAGCAGAGTAATTGTTTTTTGCAATGTCTGCATAGGATGAATTTTGAATTGTTGGATTTAAGGCCGGAGAAATGTTGTTTATTTTATTATTAGAATTAGAATTATTAGAATTTTTAAAATTTTGGTTATTTGGATTTGGATTTATGACTGATTGATTTACTGGAGTTTTGTTTCTTTGTTCTTTAATTTTTTGGAAGTATGAGCAACCGCGATAATTAGCTGGATGAGCACCGTCGCAAAAATAACAACATGCCGGAGCATTCGGATCTTTGGTACAAGCTATAGTATTATGATTGTCACCGCATTTTAGGCAAGCAAATGGTCTATTGCAGTATTTTTTGGTGTGATTAAAGAGTTGACAGCGAGTGCATTGTATAATGTTGTTGGACTTTCTCGGTGGTTCGACGCGTATTATGCAGTTGAATAATTTATAAATGTTATAAATATTTTTGTTATTTCTATTTGGTTCCAGATCAACAAAAAACATATTAAGAGGTTCTTTTGTTATTCTATGTCTAATATTTAGGATATTACGTACGACATGACCCTGTTTTAATAGTTCTAATTTAATTGCATCTGTGCTTGTTGAAAAGTGTACATTTCTAAGAACAACCCTATAAGCCTTCTCTTCTTTTAATTGATATGTATGATATACGGCATTAGTTTCTTTTAGATGTCTGGATAAAGTTCGAAAATGGTCGACAGAATTACATAGAATTTTAAATGTATTGTTAGCTAAACTTCTCAGGAAATATTGATCGTGCGGAATTATTTCATTTAATTGATTAGACATATCATTAATATCGTCAACTCCGTAAATAAATATTGGAGGGGGCTTACTGACTGGAGCCGGTTTAACTGAGTTGTCATCATTAGCTGTTTCTATTGTTGAAAGGGCCGAAAATCTGTTTTGAATTTTGACATCTATTCCTAATGGTTCAAATGAAGTTTTTCTTTTTTTGAAATTGACTACTTGCCATGAATTAGGAGGTTTCTTGACATCAGAATGTGGTTGAGTGAGGCTTGTAGATGCACTATTACTAGATGATATTACTTCCTGTCTTGAGTCAGAAACTGATGAAGTTGAACGCAGCGAGACCTTTTCCGATGTAAACATATTGGTCCGACCTTCTTCGCGAGGTATCTTGCTGTATTTGCTGGATCCAATAACGGTCTTTCGTAGTTTTGGGATTTCTGATGGTTTACTGTCCGATTCCATATTCGCTTCTATATCTTGATTGAAATGTAAGACATTTTTTGATTCCACAAACGCACATTAGAGTCTCGATTATGTATGGTTTTTTGTAAGCAATTATTTAATTATCTGTACACTTTTGTAAGCTTTTCATGCAATTTTAATAAACCGTAAAATTCAATCTGACATGCACTTGTTTTTTCCCACTTGTTTCCATAATACAAAAATGTTTCTTTAATATTCAATTTCCTGTCAAAAAATCAGCATTAATTTTCATTCATTATTCAATTTCCTGTCAAAAAATCAGCATTAATTTTCATTCATTATAAATGTCTTCACATAAATACCAATTTATCCACTGGAGTCTCAGAAATCTTTGAAACTAGTCCGTAGATTATAGAAATGACTTCCTGACGCCGCGCCATGTAAAAATAAATCACGCGTTCGGTCCACGGCGGTCGGCGGCTGATTGTGCTCTTACGATTGCGACACGTGCTAAATTCATCTTATTTCCAGCAGTAAAATTATTACACTGATTGAAATTCAGATTGAAAATGAGCTATTATATTCCATATATCATAAAACTCATCGATCTTTGTAATCTAGTACTGTAAACTAGCGCAGCGCATGACATTGTGCCTTAAAAAAATTGCTGGTACTTTCCGTACCAAAAATTATTAACATTTTTGAAAAAAAAAATACTTTGAAAAATTAGAATTTTGAGAAACTATAAATTTTTGAAAAAAATTTAATTTTTTAGAAAAAAAAGACTTTTTGAAAAAAAATGTTTTCTTTATTTTGAAATATTTTGGAAGTTCTGAACTTTTTTTCAAAGCAATCGTACTGCTATAACTGCATAGGGACGAAATATCAAAGCGCGTAAGCGCCGCGTCGCCGTCTAACTGATAAACATTGGTACGGAACCTATAGGAATGTAAACAAATTTATACTTATTGTTAAAATCTCTATAAAATATTCGATAATTTGATGTGCATATGTCTAATGATCATTTTTGACTGCCAAATGGCATTTTTTTTTTATTTTTGCACTAGATCTCCGAAACCGCTAGATCTGTCTTCATGAAAATTGAATCAGTTCTTTATCTTGTCAATACAAGTAAAATGTTTTTTTGATTATCAGAATCGAACGCTTCGTTCTCTAAAAAACTGAGTTACCGTTTTTGGCACTTTTTGCCCCGTATCTTGGAAACGGCTAGATCTGCCTATGCCAAAAACTAATCAGCACGTCTTCTGATCAACAGCAATCGAATATTTTTTGAATAATTGAAATCGGTTGAACTGTGTTCCCGAAATCGTCGACAAAAATTTGTATCCGCACACACACACACACACACATACACTATAACCCTACGCGAAGTTAATAATATTTTTAAATGAATAGTATTAAGGAGCCAATTTACCGATAAAATAGAAATGTTATAATGCTATGTTACGGGTCTATCTTCGTATGAATTGGTAGTAAAAACTGTCCAAAATGTCGATGTATTTGCTGTGCTATCAGGCGTTTTACGCATAAAAGCTAATTCCGCGTATGAGACATCAGAAAGTCCCTGTTGCTATTCGACATTTGTGCGTTTTGTAGGTTTAGGGATCATGTGTGAAACGCCTGATTGCACAGCAAATTATGGTCTCGTAAACGACTCTACTTTCTAATATTATTGTTGAGCAATGCTCTTAACTTAAATAACCTGAAAAAAAACTAATAATATAATAAAAAAAAATTTATGAATGATTAAAAATTATACAAATGATTTCTTTGAGTGTACAGACTTTGCAAAAGTATATGATTTGCAAAAAAAGTGCCATAAAGCCAAAAAGTTTATTTTCTTGTTACCCTTTCAAAAAATTGATATTTTGAGTTTCGAATAACACTTGCGGCCCGTTTAAGTGCTGTTTAATTAAAGCAACGGCAAAACAAATTAAATTAAAAATGTGAATTTTCTATGAGGTTTTGAATTAATTTTTAATATTGTGCGTAATCTTTAGATTAGCACGAATATTTCAAAACTGGCCAAAAAGATTCAGCCGTTTATGTGTTTTAACATACCTAACATAATGTCGAGATTTATTTTTATATATAGAAGATTATCAATTTATATTTCAAAATTCATAATATTTATAGACATAGTTTTTCCTTAAAATTCAAATAAAATGGATTGATTCTGAAAATTTATTTCATTTATTGTATTGATTTTTTATTTCTTTATTTCATAATACATTTTATATTTATAATATAACACACACATATTATATATATATATTATATATATATATATATATATATATATATGATAAAAATTGTTTCTTGGGCATCCATCCAATAATTAAAAAAAACAGTTTTAATGCAAAATGTTTTAATTAAGAGAACATACGTTTCGGGTCCAGATTTGACCCATCTTCAGTGCTACAAATAAATATATCAGGGTTACAAATTAAAAACAATATAAAAAAAAAATAATATAAAAGATACATAATTACAGACAAAATGAGTAGAAACAATGTATATGAAAAGTATATATGAAAAACAATATAAAATAAACATATGTAAAGAAACTCACCATACAAATAAATTTAAAAAAAAAAAAAAAAAAAATATATAACACAAAGACAACACAAAAATGTAAACGAAAAAATAAGTATGAAATAAAAAATTGAAAAAACATCAAGTTATGAAAATTGTAAAAATTAAAATAAATAATATGTTTTATTGTAAAAAAGGTTATTCCAAAAACACATCTTGTTAGTTTGGAGACAGAATTACGTATGTGTAAAAGAGAGTAAAATGCGGGCCTACGTGTTTGCAGCGGAAAATAGTGGAAACTGTATCGTCATTGGATGAGAGAACGGGATAGAGAGAATTTTAAGGGTTACAGTTATGAAGAATTTTCCAGCGATCATGCGCAAGGAACATAGAAATTTTTTTTTTTAAATATGTAAGTCATCCATAATCAGACGGTTGAACAAAGTTGGATCAAAATGAAATATGTGGATCAAAATAAAAATATAGAAACATAATAAAACCAAGACAGAACAATGTAAAAAATTGTGAAATAGAGAATTATATTAAGAAAAAGTATAAATATTAACTGAAAAAGATAAAAGTTAAACAAACAAGTTATTAATAATTAAAAAACAACATATATATGTATATATAACGCAACACAATAATTGTAACAATTGCATACACATACACAAAACATAACTAACATAAACAACCACATGCAAACATGCAATTACAACATCTATGTAAAATCCAAATATACACACAAATGCAACATATATGCCCATACATGTATATCCACAAACATAAATATGTATATATCCATCACTACACTATATATACACATACATAAATATACGCATATATACATATACACATATACATTATATAAAAGAATTGTTACGAAGTATTGCGCATATTGAAAAAATTGTTCGAAGCATCGCTAGATGCTAGAAATCCCACCCAATGTTTTGAACATTTTAGCACTAGGTCCATTCCACAACAGAAAAAATCGTTTAATTTTGTCAAAACACTTAGCTCTTTAGAATATAGTTTACGTAATTTATAAGATATCAATGAAAAAAACCGCATTAAATCTATTTTTTGCAACCAACTTAATTCTTTTTTCAAATTCGACATTTCTAACATTCATCAACATAAAGAATTACTCAAGGACATCCACTTTTGCAAATCCTTTATCAAACAACACCGGAAATTGTTGTTACCAGGGCAGACAAGGGTAACATCACAGTTATCATGAACAAAGTTGACTATATTTCCAAATCCATGACCCTCCTAGCTGATACAAACATTTACGAACCTTTAAATTCAGACCCCACCGACCTTATAAATCGGAATACTTTGAAATTCATTGATTCACTTATAGAAAAACAAGCAAATTCCCAAACCTCTCTCTTACAAATAAAAAAAAACCTACAATTCCCCAAAACTTATTGTCTTCCAAAATCCACAAAGACGGGTTTTCCTCTTCGACCAATAGTTGCTGAGTTAAATTCCCCTCTTTGCAAATTATCCAAATTCATT
>NW_020537646.1:45429847-45445096 GCF_003426905.1 Ctenocephalides felis | reverse complement strand
ATATATACGAATATATAAACCATTGATTGATAATATGGAATACGATCGAGGCACCAATACATGTATGTAAGAACTTCATCTTCTATCAAAGAGGACCATTGTTAGTTTTTTTAGTTCATTACTGAACGCCAAGCTAAGCGGTCGTTATGTGTTAATAGGAAGTGCGAAAATTACGAAATATTATTACGATATATTTTATTTGTTTTAAAAGAACGTCGTGTAATTATCGTTTAATAATCAGTGGAAAAGAGTA
The DNA here is from genome assembly GCF_003426905.1 of Ctenocephalides felis. Taxonomy (NCBI): domain Eukaryota; kingdom Metazoa; phylum Arthropoda; class Insecta; order Siphonaptera; family Pulicidae; genus Ctenocephalides; species Ctenocephalides felis. Next base: position 45,444,843 of record NW_020537646.1, on the reverse strand, counting down.
TATTGTGTTGTTTTATTTCCCAATGATACAAGTGAAAATAGAGTATCGATGTAGTGCCGGTGGATGGTTGATATATAATGAAGGATAAGATAAATTCGAATGCCCATTTTTAAATAATTATGAGCTATCGGGAGAAAATTTACTTCTTCTTCAAGATTTGGTGAAGCGTCGGGCGGCACCAGCATCGGATAATTGGAGTCTTCATGAGGTGGATGTACGAGATTACGCGAGTAAGTATTATTGATCAACTACGTATTGTGTATTTTGTTATATACACACAAACACACACACACACATATATATATATATATATATAGATATATATATATATAAAACATATCTTTGATTTGAGTTGTAATTTCAGATACATATTAAATGCCTTGGAAAAGTAGTAAAAAATATTGCAACAAAGGAATATGCTTTTTCTACGGACAATGAAGAAACCATAAACAGAAGGCAAGATGTTCTGAAAAAACATACCGCTTGAATAAAGGGCGTGTTTTGTAAATCAGAATAACGTCGATCAGCTTGTCGGAACGTAACATAAATTTAGGCAATAAGCCGCGCAATGCTTCAAGTAAGTGTATTCTTGTTAACAATTTATCGTGTATTTTTCTTTTTATTATTATCGAATAATTTATTTTAATTTTTAGTTTTTATTTTTTAGTGTTTAATGTCTTAAAGACAGTGAACTTGTGAAGTGTTTATATGGTAGGTATTATTCACACAGTACACATAGATGATTTTATTATTTATGGCTATACATTTTGTTACAGGTAAATGACAACTGAATCAATTAAAAATCCGCAGTTGAGCCCTATTAAAGAGCAAGCATTTAACGAAGCCCTCGGGAAGGTTATAAATTATTCCCGTGATTGGGAGAATGGGAGAGATCATAGGCGGACCAATAAAACCTAATTAACATTTGTTATTTATTGTTATTATATATTAAAATATTGTTATCAAAAGAATTAATAAAACAAATTTAGCATATGCATTTTTTTAGGCCATGCCAATTATTATTTTCAGGGCCGCATCAAATATATTTTCAGGGCCATATCAAATATATTTTTCAGGGCCATATCACATATTATTTTCAGGGCCATAAAGCTTATTTTAAGTTAAGGGCCACGTTCGATATTTTTATAGGGGCCATTTTATATTTTCGATTAGGGCCCGGAACAGTTTGCCCAACACAGACCTTATCCGGCAAGGCTTACATATCGCATAGGGGGCCAAGTACGGTTTGCCGCACTGGGACCCTACTTAATTTAGGGCAGCCCTGATCCGCGCCATACTTCAATTTCCAGTCGGGAATGAAATATAGTAAATAGTAAAATCAGTGTGACTTCTTCTTGAAGAAGTAACTTCCTTTTACTCAAATTAAAAAGAAGAGTTTTAAACCCCAGAAGCCACAATTAAAGAACAAAAAACTTAGAATTATTATATCAGGCTTCAAAAACAATTAAGCATAATTTGGTCGCAAGTATGAGAGTATTTTCTATTTCAGGAAAAATATTTTCATTCCTATATGTGAAAATGATGCATATAACGAATAATTATTTTCAAAGTTATTTAATCAAGATAAACTATTAGTTTTTAGTTCTACTAATTAAAATTAAAATAATTTTGTTTACAATCTATAAAATTGAGCAATAAATAAATTCGGTCAATTACTGCTCTAAATTATAATTCTAGCAAAAATTTATTTTCCATATAAAACTCGAAAACCGGTTAAAACCGGTTTTTTAGTAAAATTGAAATTCGAAAACCGGTTTTCGGAAAATGTCGGTTTTTGTATAAACCCTAGTACACACATATATACTTTGTTCTAGTATTTGCACTAGTACTACAATATTCCGGGTGACCTAAAGCCGGTCTTGGAATTAAATATTTTATTTTCGACAAACTATTATATTATCAATAAATATTCTCTTTTTTCAGTTAACAATTAAATTTAAAACTGTCCTCAGTAAACACCCACCAAAAATAATAAATAAATGATAACACAAGGTTTACAAAAAAAGTCTGTATTGTGACATATTTTCAAATCAGTTTTTACCGTTAAACACAAATCTGAAGTCAAAATTGGGTATCAAATGAATAGATGGGGCTCGCCCGTAGGTAAGCGGTTAAAAGCGACGGGACTTGTTTCAGAGGTCCCGGGTTCGATACCCACTTCGAGCAGCCTGTTGTCAGGCTGCAGTGATAACGATTTTCACTTGAAAATATAGATAGCAATATGTAGAAATAGACCTCACCCGGCATTGTTGCACTATTAAAAATATTTGCCCTATTACAGAAATTGTAATAATAATATATATCATACAAAGATGTGACAACTGAATGAGTTACCAGCTGTAAAACAGACTAGTATTAAGTCAAAATCAGCACAACAGCTTATAGGACTATTAGGTTCTGATTGCTGTTCAAAAATTATAAAAAAAATAGACAAAAATAAAAAACGACAAATTTTCCGATATAGTAATTTTTCTGCATGATAATTAAAATTTTATAAATTCTGTCGTTTCTTGGACTATTTCACCTTAAATGACCATTGAGTGTCACTTAAATGATATATTGATTTTTAACTTCCCGTAGGGTAAGTTATAGTAATCGCAAAAAAATCGAAAATGAAAATTTTTATATATCTTTACGTTTCAGAGGTTTCTGAATATTTTGGCATACCTTAGAAAAAATGGATGTATGTGTGTGTGTGTGTGTGCGTAGTATGTATGTGTGTGCGGATACAAATTTTCGTCGACGATTTCGGGAACACGGAAGCAATTTGAATAATTTAAAAAACATTCGATCCGTATTGATAAGGAGACGTGCTGATTAGTTTTTGGCGGAGGTAGGTCTAGCCGTTCCGAAGATATGGGACAAAAAGTGCCAAAAACGGTACCTCAGTTTTTAATAGAACGGAGCGTCCGATTTTAATAATTCAGAAAACATTTTACTTGTATTAACAAGAAAAAGATTTGTTCAAATTTTTATAAGGGCAGGTTTAGCGGTTTCGGAGATATAACGAAAAAAGTAAAAAAAAATGCCATTTGGCGGTCAAAAATGATCATTAGACATATGCACATCAAATTATCAGATATTTTATAGAGATTTTAACAATAGGTATAAATTTTGTTTACATTCCTATGGGTTCCGTACCAATGTTTACCCGCTAGACAGCGACGCGGCGCTTACGCGCTTTATATTTTGTCTCTATGCATTTAAAGCAGTACGATTGCTTTGAAAAAAAGTTCAGATCTTCCAACATATGTCAAAATAAAGAAAACATTTTTTTTTCAAAAAAAAAATTAAAAAAAAAAAAAAAATAAATAATTTTTAACTGTGAACATATTTACTACCCATAACCCCTGGGTGATCTGCAAACACATTTGCCATTGAATATCTGAAAATGTTTGTAAAGTAATTACATAAAAAAAATTAGTATATCATTTAAGTGAAACTCAATAGTCATTTAAGATAACAAAAGGTCAGAAAACGACAAAAATTATAAGATTTAAATTATCATGCTGCAGAATTTTAAACCGGAGACTTTTTTATTTTTCTCCATTTTTTTAGTTTGGCCCCCAATTTTGACTTAAAATTCTTTACAATTTTTTCCTTTGTGTAATTAGTAGAAGTTATTAGTATTATAACGAATTAAAATAAAAAAAATTGAGTAAGAGTAAAAATAAATTTTCATTTAATAATCACGAAAGAAACTAAATATCAGATTCCTGGTGTTTTTTCTTAGTATTTGAAAAAATAACAGAAAAACGTTTTGATCTAATTTATTGGGACAAACTTTTTAAATAATCTGCAAAGTTTTTAATAATCAAAGTTCAAAAATGAAATTATTTTATATATTTCTGACGTCTGTTGGATTAAATGGCTTAAATGAAAATAGATACTGAATACTGATCAATTATATATGAAATATTTAATGTATAATGTACATTTGGCATGCCGTTTATCTTTTGGCAAGTTGAAATTCAATGTGCAGATTCCATTAATACACGCAAATGAACTACGTTCATCCACTACCATTTAATTGTAAACACATGTCATTACAATAATAAAGTTTTGATTATTTATTCTAATTAAAAATCAATATGTTCTACATTTTAAAATTATAATTTTTAAACAACCTAATAAGTTTTTAAATGTTTTAAAAGTTTTTGCACTAAAAATACAATTCTGTAGGTTTTCTTCGAATGTAGTTTTCTACTAAACTAATACGTATCTGTCTGCATATGACTAAAATAAAAGTTATTAATGTAGGCGTTATAGATATGCTGAAAAGTCGTGCTCGAGTAAATATTGAAGGCAAGAAAAAATGAATCAAATAATGCATGATAAACACAGATTAAACAACTATTTATTCAAACCAGCATAAAGATATGTTCCCATTCTCTAAAACTTAAACAACAAGAATTTTTAGTGTTGATATTTTTAGCACATTCACGTGACAATAGCAGAAGAATAAATTGAAGTTGACATGCAAATAAAAAGCTAAATTTTATCAGTTAAAAATTCTCGAATAACACGTAATTAATGAGGCAGAACGTGCTCTCGAATAAAAACAGATAAGTATGTAATTGAAAAATTGTTAGTTTTACCCAATATGTTTCTGAATTATAATATATTTTGAATTTATCGACAAAACAATGGCTAGAGGAACATCATCAATATATTGCTTAACAACCATGAAGCCTAATAAAATTATATTACAGTTTCTTTATTATTATTGCTTGCACTAAATTTTAGAAACTGAGATTTTGCAATATTGGCACTATTGTTCGCAGGTTGTAATTAGAAATAAAAAGCAAGTTTATATTATTAAAATAGAAATCAATATAATTAAATGTTAGAATCAGTCAGAATATTAGTGAAAAACTAAAATCATATCATTAAAAAGTTAAGCATAAGAGACATTTTGCCTTAACGCAAGTTGCTTGAACTTTCTTAAAGCAATAAGAAAGTAATTGACTTCACAAAAATTTTATAACTTTATTTAAAAAAAAATCCACTGTTTATTTTGAAAATAAAATGTTAGTTTTTCACTGAAAACTAATCAATGCATAAACTAATTCATAATATGCACGTTTAATATGTCTCAAGCGCATTGCTCATTATTGTAAACATTAATAAATTTATATAGTACGATTGCGTTTCGTAGGCCTATAATATTTTAGGTTTGAATCATGAACTCAATTACTATACCAATGTCCATTAAAATATATTGATTATAAAGAAGTGGCCCGCTCGATCATTACTAAAAGGATACCGCATGATTTCCAACATTTTATTTTACTCTTGGAGAGTTTTGAATTTTCAAAAACGCTTCAGGATTTTTGACGCAACATTAATGCGCCATTTTTGTAAAAAAAATCGCATACGAAAAGTGAGCATTCACATACGCACTAACACATACTTTTTAACTTCCCAGGGTAAGTTGTAGTAATCACAAATAATCAAAAGTTTTATCTTTTCAAATATTTCAAAATTTACAAAACAAATCAAAATCTTCAAAAAAAAAATTCAAATGTCTCGAAATTTAAAAAAATCTTTTTTATCAAAAAGTCGATTTTTTCATTATTTTAAAAAAATGTACAATAAAAACTAACTTCTCAAAAAAAAATAGATTTTTTCAAAAACTTTAAGCTTTCAAAAACTTTAAATAACCTAACGGAAAATTTCAGCAATTTACCTTAAGGCACGATGCCATGCATTGCTAGTTCCAATTTCCGTGTCAAATGATTCAGAACGACTTGGAAAATCAAGAAAACAAATTAGCAAATCGCATTTTCCGAAGACAACAAACTTCTCTTCCAGAAAGTTAAAAATAAATAAAATCAATAGCATAATTGGATAAGTATTATATTATCCGCAGCCATTTACAAAATAATCTATTTTAAACTGTTTGGAAAATTTTGTTTTTCTTTTTTTCAATTCTAATTATTCCCGAGTCGTTGCCTTCATGAATGAATATAATGAGGAAACCTCGTATTATGTTCAGCCAATTCAGCATTCTAACAAGCACCAAGGCTATAACTATAATATCTAGAATCATTTTATAAAAATTGGCATATTCCTTACAATGTTTAATTGTAAAATAAACAATTCGTATGAAATAATATTTACAAATGTTTGTGGTAATTACCACGTAGAGAAGTAATTAGGCCCCATGTTTAATTAACGGATTTGAGCCACAGATAAATGTTTATACACATGCGCCTCAAAGGTGAAATACAACTATAAAATTTGTATAGGTCAATATTACATATTTTCAGTCATGTTATATAATAGAATAACGTGTCGTATAAAAAGCAAATTAAATATAAATAATTACATTAATGTAATAATCAATTTGGTTTTGAGCCCCGGACTATTTAAAAGTTTTTAGTTTCGCATACTTCTCGTCAAGTTGTTTTAATTTCTCATTAATTGGTATTAGTATTTCACAGTAGGTAAATGAAATTAGCCTTGAAACGAGGTAACAGGATTCAAGAATTATATGCATGTGAGTTCTAAAACAATTTATTGCATCCCGAAAAAATAGTTTCAATAAAAAATTACTTCCATATATTTTCAGAAATAAAATAAGAAATTAGTAATTATACAAATCAAATTTTAAGGACTGCAATAATTACGGTTGATAGCATACTGAATAAGTTATATATTATATCTACTTTATTTTATCCATATATGTATCTTGGCAATACGATCTCAAATAAAATGTCAAAAATAAAAAAGGAGAAATATCTCATAGGAGATAATCTCTTAAATGCATTAATACCAACATCATATTGTCTTAAAAAATGTATATTATTTTGATTGACAATAAAACTATGCAAAAAAATATATATGTATCTATTTACAGAACAAAGTGGGGTTTGTTTGAAAATTCAGAACTCTAGAAAGAATATAGTTATAAGTTTTCATGATGTTTAATTGTATTTATCTAATTTATCGATGGTTTATCGCAATACAACTATTAAAAATTAAAACGACAACAAAATATAGCTTAGATTAAAATGAACTAGTTGTAAGTGGCATTTTGCCTTGTAGCAAGTTGTACAAACTTCCCGTCTACCTGCCCGTCTACCTGCCCGTCTACCTGCCTACCTCTTTACAATTATTCCCATCGACCTGTTTACCTGTCTGCCCGTCTACCTGTTTACGAATCCACCAGCTTTACTGTCTATCAGTTTATCAGTCTACCATTCTATCTGCCTATATTTCTTAATAATTGTTTACATGTATACCTGAGTACCATATTTTCCAAAAATGCAAACCATGATATATAAATCAATAATAACATAAGTCCGATAAAAAAAAGTTTCGGATGTAGTTTTTACCGCATTAGACCCCCAATTTTGACTTTACATTCGTGTTCAGCGCGATAAACTACATTGGAAAACTACAGGCAACTTTTTTAGGTTAAGAAACTGTGCAATGATTTGCAAGGACCATAATTGACCAACAAATTTCAATTTTTTCATTTTTTTCTGTTTCTCCAAAACCGCTGGACTTTCTGCTCTTTTAGCCCCATTTCTGAATTGGTTGTACATACTTTTGCCAAAAACTATTCAGGACGTCTCCCATCAATAGGAAACAAATGCTTTTTGTCGTTCAAATCGATTGGGTCGTGCGCCCGAAATCGTAGGCAAAAATTGTATCCATACATGCACACATTAATCCATTTTTATGTCAAAAGTTATGCCAAAATATTGAGGCTTTGAAACGTAATGTTATGCAAAAATATCATTTTCGATTCCCCATGTGAAGTTAATAATTTGCAATAATTTTCTTCAAAATGATTATCTATCCAATATAATATATTTTATGGAAAAAAGAAGGAACATGAGTATAGCATACTCATTGTTTTCAATTTGTTCTCATATATTTGTGTAATGTAAAGTCTGAAAATATCAAAACAAACACATTACATATTTACATAAAACCCAATTAGTAAAAAAGTTTCGATAGATGGAGACGAACCATAATGCGTCAAGGGTTCAGTCAGTCTATGTATAAGTAAATTGGCGCGATTGGCTTCAAATTCCTTGCTGATAAGAAAGAATAGTAATACTAATATGATTCAAGCAGAGAAAAATTTAAATATGTGTGCGAGAATTCTAATGGTTCCAAGAGACTGCCCTTTGAGTTCAAACGGAGTTCAGTTCACGATTCGTCATCAAACTTAACTCTCAACTCGAATAATCTATGTTTTTTATGATCAGTTGCAAGTGACATGTGTGAACAAATTATCCGCCTTGTAAAAAAGCTGTATATCACAAATTGACTTAATAAAAGGAATCGAGCCAAGTGTATCCTATCACATGACAATCATCTGAATCCACCCCACATTCAATTTTTTCTATAAGATCACAATGAATGAATCTCATTTTATACCATCTATGCAGGTTAAGTTATTTTTCCTTAAAATGAAAATCAAGATTACTATTGTGAAATGATATTATCCCATAATATTTTTTTTACTGTGAAAAGTACAATATAAAGATGCGATATTTATATTTTATTGCATTCAAATGATCTATTACAATAAACTACCGAATGAAAAGTTAATGTTATCGCAAAAATTAAGATTTGCTACTTTTACGTTTTAGTGTTCTGAACCGTTGGATACAAGTACTAAAAACTAGTTGTGTATGGCATCGTGCCTAAAGGAAAATTGCTGGAACTTCCCGTACAGTAACGAAATGTTCGATAAATATTAAACGTTTTCATATAGATTATTATAAATACTGTAACATTGTCTAATATCTACACGAACTATATGAACTGAATTGCAAAGTTGAAATTATTTACTTAGTATATAAGTGAGCTTTAGAAATTTAGTCCGAATTAAAATTTCGATTTTTGGACGATTACGATAACTTACCCTACGGGAAGTTAATAAATGTTAAAAATTCATGCTCGAACGCGCAATCAATAGACTGGCATTGAATTTAGAAATTTTTTAAGTACGCTCAAAATTTTGCTGATGTTCCAGATGGAATAGGCGTAAATATATAAAAAATATATTGAAAATAATCCGCAGTAATACATAGTATTACGTGATGGACCTTTGAAATTAGAAGTTAAAAAATGAAAGGGTTTTTATTAGAAATTATAAATCGATTACTAAAATTCACGAACCGTTAGAAATATCAAAAATAGTTGTGTTTCCAATAGTGTTCCTTTATATTTAAAAGTTAAAACTCTGTTTAATTATTAAAAAAACATATGACATTCAATAGTTTTTCTTTGTATTATGTATTGGGCTTATGTGAAAATCATTCGAACTGTTTTTTCATAATTTTTTAGATTTTAAATATAGTTTTTCACCTACGGTACCTCAAAACGTCGTAATACAATATAAACAATCAACGATTTTTCAAAATTTCGGATAGAAAACCTGAAACGATTCACATAAAAAATTTCAAGTTGGAAAACCAAACATTACTATACTCCTTCCTCCCCCACGTAATATTTTCTCTCCCCCCTCCCCCTAAAAATATGACGTAATTAATGGACCCCTAATATGTTAATAGCAACCAGTAAATCCAATTTCAATCGCGTATTTGCATTTAGATAAGATAAGATAGCTTAACATTTTTAAAAATAAAAGTAGCGTAAGTCACGCCCATTTACATCTGCTATCTGCCAAAAAATTCCCATCACAATTGGTCCAGCCGTTTCAAAGATTAGCCCGAATAAACGGAGGTAATTTTTTTAACAGTGTTAATTTTATTTATGTATACTCTATTTATATTCAGATGCATGTACCAGAAAATGGTTATTTCAATAGATAGATATAATATATTTATATTATAAATCTTGAAGATATAGAACCAAATAAAAAGATAATTTCATCAAACTTTTCTGACATATGATCTTGTCATTGCAGTGTATATTGAAAAAACCTTGAATAATCATAACATTAAACGTACACTACAACATAATTAGCACTACCAAGTACCGAGTATTAGTAAACTTGCCAGTATTTGTGGATGTAGATTAACTTGTAATTAAAGTTATAATGAATTGTAAAACTAAACCGTTATTCAGAGGACATGAATATTAATTGATAAGACAAGGCACAATTTTGTATCATTCTAGCAATTACCCACACTATAGTTTCTGTATAGAGCCAGTTGCAGTTCTGATATGACGTTGTGCTGATATATAGCAAATTTCTATTATATTCGAAATTAAAAATATACTAGCTGGCCCGGCAAACGTTGTTAAGTCATAAAAAAATATTTTAGAAAATGTTTAGCCTATATAATAACTAACGTTAGGGCCAGGCTAATAGGTTTACCTACAGCAAAGCACGCCCCATATAATTGTTCCTGAAGCATACTCTAAGGAAGGCATTTCAAGTGCCAGCCTAATCTTGAATTTATTTTATTTAAATTTGAATAGACACATTCTCAGATTCAAGATTTTGATCTATTATTACTTTTTAATTTTTAAAGAAAATTGACTCCAAAATTTAAAAAAAAGTGTTAGGATTGGTCACCCTTGATAGAATTGAATTGTTTTTTTAAAGTGAAACTTCTTTGCGAACTCAAAAGTTTGAACAAAAAGTCAAAAACATCAATTGACTGCACGCGGGATAATCAATTATTATTCAGATACTAAAATGACTTTTGCGAAATAGGGGTTTTGGCGAGAGGGTAAAAATTTAGGGCTGTATGTATATTTAATTTGCCGTAGGGTAGTTATAGTAATGTAATAGTTATAGTAATTCGATTCCTATTGATAGCGAGAAGTGCTGATTAGTTTTTGGCAAAGGCAGGTCCAGCCGTTACGGAGATATGGAGCAAAGAGAGCCAAAAATAGAAATCGAATTTTTGAGAGAACGAATTATCCGAATTGAATGATTTAAAAAACATTCAATGATTGGGAGAAGAGGTGATTAGTTTTTGGCAAAGGCAGGTCCAGCCTTTTCGAAGATACAGAGCTGAACGTGCAAAAAATGGCAGTTTTTGAGAGAATTAAGCGACCGATTTGAATGAATCAAGGAACTGCTTGTTTTAACAAAATAATTGCTTTTGAAAAAAAAAATGTTTCAATTTTTTTCAAATAATTCAGGGTTTAATTTTAATTCTAAATGAAGTTCTAATATACTTTAAACAAATAATTTCAACTTTGCGATTCTGTTTATATAATTCTTATAAATAAATATTAGACAATATTACGCTATTCATAATAATCTATTTGAAAACATTTAATATTCCTCGAACATTTTGTTACGGTACGGGACGTTTCAGCAATTTGCCTTAAGGCACGATGCCATACACCACTAGTTTAATTACAAATTATAAAAAAATAAAATCAAGATTTGTCCAAAAACAAATAAAATTTTTAAAAGTGGCCAACCCTTACCCTTAGAAGTATGAATAATATATGTTGGCCGATTCTGAAACACACTGATAGCGATTATAAAATTTCATAAAAATCGGTCAAGCCGTTTCGGAGGAGTATTGCGACGATATAGATTTGTTTATCTTATGTGATTTTGTTGGATTAAGTCAGCGATTGAAACAACAGATTATTCATTACACATGATATCATTATTATATTATATATCATATTATTGCATTATAATGTACAGAATTTACTATTGAAAATTGAAAAATGTCAGTAAATTATTCGAATATTTCAGATAGTTTGCGTCTGAAGTAATCATAATATGCCCGAGGCATTGACGCTGCGAAATCGTTGAAAATTAATTGTTTTGTTAATTAAATTTGCACCGAAATTAAATAAAATAATTAATTTGCTAGACATGTTTATGTTCATCAACTTATAGTGAGTAAACACATGAGAAAATAGTGCTGAATCTAAAGCATGACTATAATAATTGCTCAAAAATCAATGGTTATCAACAAGCAAATTGCTGTGTCGAATTCACCACAAAAACACAATATGAGTATAACAATATAAATAAATAATATTTTTATTCCGCAATTAGTTAATTACCCGCACACAATCTCATATTAATCACAATTTGTCTGTCACACTAATATAACCTATATTACGACAAACAAATTACAACACTGAACCTAACTTACACATAATTTTAAAATAATAAATACGATTTGATTCCTGAATGTACGTACCTTATAATTCGACAAAATATTACACAAACATAAACACAATAGAAAAACAATTTTCAACAGAAATTAATAAATAAAGTAATGTCATTACTGGCACCCACTGACAATGAAACACGAAATAGATATCAGAATTTCACTTGAAGTGCGTCATTCGCGCGGTACGTGGCAGCATTGTCGTGTTAATGGTGCTTCCATCTGAACAATGGCGGACGTTAACAGACAAAGTTTGACATAAACACAGTTTGGTTTAGAAAAATATTTTTGTGAACGTTTTAATTTAAAAATTCAAATAAGTTTGTTGTTTTATTCTAAGTTGTTTATTTGCTTGTAAAATAATTAACTAGTGATGATTTTTAGCCTTAACGCAAATTGCAGGACATTCCGGATTCTAATTATATGGTAAGTGAAACTATTTATTTCTAAATGACATTTTATCTTATAAACAGTTGCTCAAATTTTCCGATATGTGTAAATAATCGACTCAATCATTGGTTTATGTTTATTTATAAATAAAAGTTATAGTTCTGAAATTTAGCATCTTAAAATTGTGTAGCACTTCAGGTTTCCAAATAAAAAACTAGTGGGGCGCATGGCATCGTGCCTTAAGGCAAATTGCTGGAACTTCCCGTACCAAAATTATTTTTTTTAAAAAAAGATTAACATTTTTGAAGAAAATTTACTTTGAAAAAAATTGATTTTTGGGAAACTATACATTTTTGACAAAAATTTACCTTTTTTGAAAAAAAATGTTTTCTTTATTTTGAAATAATTTGAAAATTCTGAACTTTTTTTCAAAGCAATCGTACTGCTTTAACTGCATAGAGACGAAATATTGAAGCGCGTAAGCGCCGCGTCGCCGTCTAACGCATAAACATTGGTATGGAACCCATAGGAATGTAAACAAAATGTATACTTGTTGTTAAAATCTCTATAAAATATCTGATAATTTTATGTGCAAATGTCTAATGATCATTTTTGACCGCCAAATGGATTTATTTTACTTTTTTCAATAGATCTCCAAAACCGCTAAACCTGCCTTGACAAGTAAAATTCAAAAAAGAATTATTAAAATCGGACGCTTTGCTCTCTTAAAAACTAAGTTACGGTTTTTGGCACTTTTTGCCCGATATCTTCGGAACGGCTAGACCTGCCTGTGCCAAAAACTAATCAGCACGTCTCCTTATCAATACGAATCGAATGTTTTTATTTTAATTATTCATACTTCATCTGTGTTCCCGAAATCATCGACAAAAATTTGTATACGAACGCATACACATATACGCAACACACACACATACATACATTTTTTCTAAGCTATGCCAGAATGTTCAGAAGGTTTTGAAACGTAAAGATATATAAAAATTTTCATTTTCGATTTTTTTTCGATTATTATATCTTGCCCTACAGGAAGCTAAAAATGTCTCGTTTTTGAGAACACGTCAACGAAATGTCAAATTATCTTTTTCATGCTTTTACTTTTGGTGTCAAGCGATCCAGAACGGCTTGAAACTTCGAGAAAACAAATTTAATACATAGTAATACATAGTACGAAACTTCGAAATGGAGTGCAACTTAATTAACTAAAAATTAATTAATTCATATATATATATATATATATATATATATATATATATATATTTCATGCATATTACATCACATTTTATATATAGAATTCCACCCCGAGTATTTTGTCTGGTATGTATATATGTATGTTATAACCACAGCAAACGTGCCTAAAGCCAAATTGCTGGAACTTCTCTTACCGTAACAAAATGATCAAGGAATATTAAATGTTTTCATATAGATTAATATAAACTCTGTAATATCGTTTAATATTTGTAAGAATATATAAACTGAATTACAAAGTTAAAATTATTCACTTAAAATATATAAGTGAGCTTTAGAACTTTAACCAGAATTAAAATTGAAATCTGAATTATTTTCGATTATCAAAAAAAAAAAAATGTTTTTTCGAAAAATAAAAAAAATTGACATCTCGTCAACACAAGCAGAAAGTTATTTGAATCATTCAAATCAGATGCTTAGTTCTCTCAAAAACTGCCATTTTTTGTACATTTAGCACCGTATCTTCAAAACGGCTGGACCTGCCTTTGTCAAGAACTAATCACTACTTCGTCCCATCATTACGAATTGAATGTTTTTTAGATCATTCAAATTGGACGCTCCGTTCTCTCAAAATCTCGATTTCTATTTTCTACACTCTTGCTCTGTATCTCCGTAACTGCTTGACCTGCCTTTTCCAAAAACATATCAACACATCTCCCTATCAATAGGAGTCGAATGTTTTTTGAACCATTCAAATCGGTTGATCCGTGCGCCCGAAAACGTGAATGGATATTTGTATCCATACATACATACACACACACACACATCAATTTTTTCTGAGGTATGCCAAAATGTTCAAAAACCTTCAAAACGTCGATGTAAAAATAAAATGTAAAAATTTTCAATTTCGATTTTCGGCCCATTACAATAACTTACTCTACGGGAAGTTAACTAGTGGTGTATGGCATCGTGCTTTGGCAAATTGCGGGAACATCCCGTACCGTAACAAAGGGTTCGAGGAATATTAAATGTTTTCAAATAGATTATTGTAAATGAAGACTGTAACATTGTCTAATATTTATAAGAAATATATAAATTGAATTGTTGAATTGCAAAGTAAAAATTATTCATTTAAAGTAGATAAGTGAGCTTTAAAACTTCAGCTAGAATTAAAATTAAAATCTGATTTATTTTCGATATACAAAAAAAAAATGTTTTGAAAAAAAAATAGTTTTTACAAAAGCAATTGTTTCGTCAACATAAGAAAGTTTTTTGAATCGGATACTTAGTTCTCTC
>NW_020537646.1:45387347-45424847 GCF_003426905.1 Ctenocephalides felis | reverse complement strand
ATGGCAAAGTAAATATCGTGACAAAAAACCTTTTAAGCAAAAAATATAAAAATGTGTTTGTAAAATTATCAAAAATGTGACAATCACTTCTTGATCCAATTTGCCTTCTCAGGTTTTTTGGCCTGTAGAAAAGTTAGTGAATGTAATTATGAAATATGATTTCAGATATGTATATAACATATTGATTTTCCAAACTACTGCTTATAGGTGTGATGTTTTAAATTATTGATAAATTAGTTTATATTTTTTGTTCTGAAAGTACTTTATTTTTTGGTTGGCAACTTAATTGCATTATTGTAAACGAATTTTACAAGTAAACTTTGTGATTAATAAGTGATTTAAGAGATAAAATAACAAAGCATCATGAAAAAGCCAATTTTTTCTAAGCTTTTTTTTTCATTGGTAACCTTTGATATATAAAGAACAACAATCATTGTTTTGCTGGTTACTTAACATATCAGAAGAGAAAAACTTCATGCTTAAATAAATATAATTCTGCTCCAGAAAATTTTATTCCTCAAAAGTTTGGAAAAATATTTAACCTTCAGAATAACAATAAGAATACAATAGTTCAGAATACAATAGTTTATAATTATATATAGACTGATAATAAGTCAGTACTTAAATAATTATAATTGCAATGAATGTTATGTTGTGCAAACTTGACGCTATTTTTTAATGTTTTAAAAGATTAGTGTCATTACTGATTTTGGAACTGTAAAATCAATTTATTATGGAAAGTGTGAAAAATATGCTTCGAGAAAATAAACGTTTTGTTTACAACGTCGTTAAAAAATGTTTGAGTTCAATTTGATCTCGTACTGTATGAAGTATAGAGCCAAAGTAATTGAATAAAAATTGATCTTAAAACGAATCAGCATGTTTTTATGTTTAAATTAGAAGTACGTTATGTAAATCTGGTATATACTTCCCTAATAAAAATAGCAATTGATCATATTTTTTCCGATGATTAAATTTTTATATTTTGATAGAAATTTAATTATCATTTTTTATGTCTTACCTCCTTGTCTTCCTCTTCGAGTGTGAATTCCTTCTTCTTGACAACCTTGAGTTGATTACGGAAGTTAAATTCGGCGGCTTTCTTCTGCAATTTGGCGAACTTGTTCTCGTATTTGGAGACCTTCTTGAGGGTGGGTTTCATGCTGAAATACAATTAGTTTATTATATATCAATTGTTTAATTTATCTATTATACATTTGCTTGGTCCTATTAACTAAGGAGACCATAAATTTTTAAGTCAAAACCGTGGCGGCAATTTTTGGTTGTGGTAATCTGGGTCGGGTGGCTAATAACAAACGCTATTTGAAAATACAATAAAAAATAGTTTTTTTAAATTAATCAATTTTAATCAGAATTGCGGACTTTTAGTAAAAACTTTATTATTCGGTTATTCAGCGGTTTCCAACCTTTTTTTCCTTGCGCCCCCCTTTTGAAAGAAAAAAATATTGCGCCCCCCCCTAATTTTTTTAACAATTTAATTTAAATATACTTAATTGAAATTATGATTTATTCAATCTCGTACCAAATAATGCACAATATACATACATACAAAAATAAACATACAAAAATATACATACAAAAATATACATACAAACATAACTATGGATTATAGGAAAAAAATAATTTTAAATTTAATAAAAACAAATGATATAATATTTCACACAATATTAAAAAATTAATGCGACGGTTGAGCTTGTTTTTCAGCACAAATTTTCTCAAACCGCGGCCCCATTGTAGAAATCGCTGTTCTCAGTTCCTTTTCTATCACTAAACGAGATCGGTACTTTGTTTTTAATACTGCTACTGCAGAAAAACCAATTTCACATAAGTAGGATGTCACAAATGATAATAAAATTTCTAAGGCTTTATTTGTCAAAGTTGGAAAATCGTCCTTTACTTGTAACCAAAACTTAACAGTATTCTTTTCGTCCTGAAACATCTGCTTCAATGTGCTATCACTAGATAAATCAATTATCATTTCCTGCTCTGTCGTTGGAAGTCCAAAATTATCATATTTATCAATAACAAATGGATTTCTAATCCATTCGTATTTGGACATATCTAGATCTTTGAAGTAATGCGCAAATTGGTTCCTTAAACTAGTCATATGATTGATAATAAGATCTTTACTTGCTTCTATTTCATCATCAGTAACACATGTAGTTTTAAAAGAAGGAAACATATCAAAGTTATTACTTTTCATACTAGCTATCCACAGCTCTATTTTTTTCATAAACGCCGTAATCTTGTCCTTTTGAAAAAAAGCATGAATTTGAGTTCCTCGCATTGATTTATTTAAATCACTTAGTCTTTTAAAAATGTCAACTAGATACGCAAATTTTGCGAGGAACTTCGTGTCATAAAATATGTCTGCTTCATCTCTTTTATTATCAGCAAGAAAAATGGCAATTTCTTTTTTGAGCTCAAACACCCTTTGAAGTACTTTAGCACGAGAAAGCCAACGTGCTTCACAATAATAAAGTAGTGCTTTGTATTCTGAGCCCATGTCATCACACAATTTTCCAAAAAGCCTTTCTCTTAATGGACTATTTTTGATAAAATTAACAACTTTTATTATAATTTCAAATACTTCAAGTAATTCTTCACCCATATTTCTTGCAACAAGAGATTGCCTATAAATCATACAATGCGTCCAAACTGCACGAGGAGCCACTTTTCGAACTAGGGCCTGCAGACCAGCATTTTTTCCTGCCATAGATGGAGCTCCATCAGTGCACAGTCCAACACAGTTCTCCCATAAAATACCATTTTCAATAAAAAAGTTATCAATTATATTAAAAATTTCACTCGCCGTAGCTTTGCCTTCAATTGCCTTACAGAATAACAACTCTTCTCTAATATCATTTTCCATAACATGTCTTATATATGTTATTAAGTGTGCATCCTTAGCAACATCGGTTGCCTCATCTACTTGCAACGCGAAAGAAGATAATTTAATTTTTTCTATCAACTGATCGCAAAGATCATCAGATATATCTGATATTCGTCTTCCCACCGTATTATCTGCCAGCGGAATGCTTTTAATTTGATCAGCATATGATTCACCAAACATCATAGCTATTATGTCAATAGCTGCTGGTAGTACTAAAGTTTCTCCTATTGAATGGGGTTTTTTGCATTTAGCAATTCTATACGAAACTTCGTATGACGCAAGTAACGCTTTTTGTGATACAGACAAAGCTTTTGAAAACGATTCTTTCTGTTTATTTAAGTTATCTAATTTTCTTTGGAAAAATTCTTTTGTTTTGCCAACATGATCGGCGACTTTTTCCAGATGTCGTTTTAATTTACTTGGTTTCATGCTATCTGAGGCCAAAGAATTCATACACAGCAAACACATTGGTCGTTCTTGACCATTAATGATCTTATACGTAAATCCCAATGATAAGTACATTGGATCATATTTTCTATGTTCAGTTTTACTATTTTGTGAAGAAACATTTCCATTATTTTCACCACCCTCTTCTTCTGCTTCAGTAAATTTTCTTTTCAACCCAGTCACGTATTTATCCATCACAAACGGTTTTTATAACAAATCAAAGAAAATCACTTTTTCACTACTTTTCACAATAATTCCTGGCTAATAATGTGCTAAAACTAAAGCTATAAATTTTAACTCAATAATAATTTAGAAATGATTTTTTCTATATATCAACGCGTGTATCTCCAGCACAACTAATGAACTAATTCGATTTATAGATAACAGAATAAAAAGGATGCTTTTGTTTATTTACTTAAGTTAGTCTCGAGTAAGCACGTGAATATTCGATATGATCCGAGTGTTTATCTTTTGTTTATAGGCCTACAGCTCACTCAACTACAAACGCAAAAACGAAATATTTTGAATGCACCAAAAGTATAGTATAATCATGCTTTTACATTTGTCCTGACAGAATTGCGAAAATTGTAGATTACTTGCATACATTTTGCTGATTTGTTTTTGACACTTACTCAGCATTTAACAACCATATTTTTGAAAGAGCTTCGCGCCCCCCCTGGGACGGCACCGCGCCCCACCAGGGGGGCGCGCCCCACAGGTTGGAAATCGCTGGGTTATATGTAATACTTGTTTATATATGATATTCATGTTTTTTCGCGTTTGAGCCTTGAATACAATTTTCTTCATAACTAATTTTTAAAAAATAGCGCTTGTTCATTTTTTTCATAATTTTTATTAATTTACGTATTAAATTTCAAAAAAACGAGACAATCCGGGCCAAAAGATCTAAATCTGGGACAAATATTGCTTGTAAAAAAAACCCGAGACACAAGATGGAAATCCGGGACGTATGGTCACTATTAACGCACAAATGACTTAAATATGAGACACTTCCCGGTGAAAAATATTAAGTTAAATGACAATAAGTATTTGAAAACTGTTCAAGATAACCTAAAATTAACAATGTATGTTATATAACAATTAAATAACGTATACTTAAAATTTACTTTTGTTATAGATTTTTAAATATTGCCGTTATCCTCCTGATGCCAATTCAAATATTCTAAATGTTGAAAAATTCTAAATTTTACAGATTTTTGAGATATCGGCGGTAGACTATTTTTTCGCGGATTCTTGAGCCCCATATCTACCCTATATTAATCATTTGCACCAGTTGCAACCTTTTTGATAAACGTCTATATTCTATGGTTGAATTGAAATAAGTTAAGTTATATTTAATAATATTAAATAAAACTTACAATTTTCCTCTGAGGTCGTTCACCTGTGAGTTGAGATCGGCAATCTAAATTGTGGCGTAGAAAACAGATTTTTCATTAGAATAAAGTATTATTGCTTATTATCAAATGTAGTATACATGCATTAATTCATAAAAATATGGAAAAATTTTATTTAAAATTGAAGTTTGACTTCGTTTTTTAAAGAGATTCACAAACAAGAAAACTTTACTATTGACAATATGTATATACAATATTTATAGATATCTTTATAAACTATTTCTATATCAAAATTTATTCATGCATGAGAACACTTAAATACAGAAATATGTACAGATATTTACAAGTACATATAATATCGATAAGCTATGACATAAAAAGCATCGATAGATTTATTTGCTTTGCAAGAATTTGTAGGCAAAGTATGAATTTGTTTGTATGCAAATCATAAACTTCTTGCAGCAAATAAATTTAGATGAAACACACAGAAACATGGAACACTTATATGGTACGCAATTGTTAGCAGCATTGCGGAAAGGAAAACTAATATAAATAATTTAGAACAGATAGAGAAGTGGTGTATTAATTTGATCCAACATGCATATTTGATATTATATTACAAAGCAAATGGTTGATATGAAAATCTTCAACAAATGCCTGAGCACTTGTTATTTGCAGTATTTGTTTCTATTGCACACATAGCATAACTTCTTCAAAATGAATTTTGTATATTTAAAACTGCCTATATGTTAAATAGAAACAAATCTGTAAGAGTGTAATAGTGTCTCAATACATGTAATACTACCATATTCAAAAAAAACTTAAAAACGCTTGTAGTCTTAACATCTATTAAAAATACCCAACAACAGTATTAGACACCATTTCGTTAGGTGCGATGTTGTCTTCTTCCATAGAATTATTCGTTTTATATTTCACTATATTAAATACAAATATGTACGTGAAATAACTTACGATGTAAAAGTCAAAATAGTACTTAAAAATCATGAATTCTTGTAAATGAAATTACTGATTAAATCAGTATCGCTTTGAAGAAGAACCAAAAAAAGATGTCTGTATTGGGTGTGCGATATATGTTTTCCAATATAGTTTTTACCACTGAACCCGAATCCAAAGTCAAAATTGAGAGTCACACAAATCACAAAGTTTGACCCCCAATTTTGACTTTAAGTTTGTGTTCAGCAGTAAACACTACATTGGAAAACATATGTCGGACAACCAATACATACAACTTTTTTTGTAGACCTCTGTAATTAAATGTATCGTCTTTTTTCAGAAACTAGTGTTAAATCATTATGGTCTTTAAGTGAAATTGTTTTTCGTCAAAAACGCATTGTCAAAAAAACGTAGAAAATTCATCGATACTCAAATTACGTATTGGAACTAATAGTATTACATGTATTCTTCATCGAGAGTAAATGGATACTGAGCAATAATTTTTCAATACTTCGTGTATTCAAGAATTTTGCCCTCATTATGTCTTTGATATAGCCAAGAAAGCAATTATTATGAGTAATTATTATTGTAAGAAAGACTAATAGTTTTACAGTAATGCAGTTATTGAACTTGCTTTGATGTATTTGGGAAATAACATATATATTATTTTGGACAGTCGTCTGGCTGGTCTTCATCAGCTTTTCGATCGTAATTTGGATTTAGTACGACAGAACCATGAGTGTTATCACAGAAACGGCAGCGATTTTGATAGGCGCCTGTTATAATGTATATGTTGTGTTGTGTATGTAAATATCTATTGACAGATTTTTTTGGTTTTAGTGTACATGTAATTGGCATTGTTTTTCTTTGAATGATGCAGCTAAGGTGAAACATTTTCCTGTTCGTGTGTCAATTGTTCGATTTACACATATAGAATACATATAATAGTGTTGTGCATTGGTAATGGGCTAAAAGCTAGAGGAAAAGTTTCGACCGACGTCACTAAGAGGTTTTTTGGAATTGTTGGAATTTTAGGGTAGTAAAACAGTAAGGATACATTTTCGGGATTTTCCATTTGAAGTATGGCACTCGCTGGACTTTATTTTTTTACATAACAACGGGTCAGATGTTGGAACACTGTTTCTTTTCATAGATTTTCGTTTGTTCTGCGCGTGAAAAAAGTTCTGACTTAGATTAAGACACTGAAATACCGGTGCTGGGTATATTGTTATATATTATTAAAGCTTGTTCCGATAGAAATCTGTATAAATCTAATGCAGAGAATCAGTTAGTAGCTGCTACGAAATAAAATAGGCTGTTAGGCATTATGAAGCTAATCAACATCTTCTACCTTCCATATATCAATAAATATAAATGACAATATTTTGAAAATTAGTTAATTCATAGATTATTTATTCATTTACTTATTTAAAATAGTTTTAGCATATATCTGAAGTGCCATACTTTTTATGGATAATAATTGGTGCGTACCAACGTATTTTAAAGCAGGGAACTTGTCATGTAAAGCTTCCACTTTAAATAGGTTTAAATTTGTGCTCGTTCTATGTGAGTTATCGCGATCATGAAACAAAATTTATATGGAATTAAATTTAAAAAAAAACTTTGCAACTTTAATCAATGAAATTGTTGGGCTTCAGGAGTTTCAAACCATGCTTTAAAAAGTAATTTTATTTAGTTATTTGAAATGTCATTGCTATTTCTATGATATAATCTAAAATGCGGGGATAGGATATTTTATGGAAATGCCAAATCGCCTTTCGTGACGTGGTCGAATACACCCAGCACACAATTGCAGTGCCTTTCTTAGTCAATTGTGATTAAAATGATATAAATTCAAGTGTCAGTCCTAAATTATGCTTAATGCGATATTATTTACAAAAAATAAATTAACAATAATAATAATGGCGAGTTAAGCATGTTTTTTTTGAATTAGAGATTATTACATGAAGAATCCGTGCTAGTAGTAGATACACCCCTGGGTGGAAAAATATTTCAAACTCAATAAATAGCAGTCATTATTATTTTTAAAGAGCGTAGTGCTCCTCAAAATTGACCTTTTAATTCAGGTTTTATCGCTACGTGATTTATGTCGGCAGCCAAAAAATATGATGTGGCCAAAAATATAGGATAGGGTTAGGACAACAAGGAAGTTTAAAAAATATTTTCGTGCACTTCATAACTCCGTCGCGAAAACCTAGGAATTTTATAAAGGCCCAGGGGTAACTTCTTCACAAATATAGTTAATCAAAAACAAGTATGTTCTCAACATGAATATGCGGAAGACCAGATGAGATTATTCAGCGTTTTTTATCAACATCTGTGGTCGCGAAATTTCAAATAAAAAAATGAAACAGAAAACTGAAAATCAATCTGATCACTTGAATCAACAATGTTTTTTATATATTTTGATTACGGTTTTGGTGCTACATCTGTACCTCGTAGTCGCGCTTGCGGACTTCGTGTTCCAAATCCCATTTCTGGCTCTCACATTTATACATCCTGTCGTAATATTCCTGGCAAATTTTTCTCAGCTTGTCTATTTGAAAAAAGCAATGGAAACACAGAGTCAAATCACAGTGTCCAACTACTTGCAAAATTTAACCATTTTCATTTAAAATTTATCGTCGATTTCGAATAGACAGAGGAAAGGCTCGAGGAGGCGTGAATGAATCGACTTTTGACGATCAACAGCGGATGTTTGTGACGGGTGCCCTTGAGGTTTCGGTAATTTTGGGATAATTCTAGGATAAGATTGAACGATCGTCGTATGCGTCGAAATAAATGCTTGAGCGTATAAATGCAACAACGATTCACTATAGATTAACGCGCTGCAGTAAAATTAATAACAGAAAACGTTAAAGAGAAAATAGGAAAAACTAAAACCAATTCGTGAAACAAAGGTTTGATTTGTGCGTCGTATGTCTCTCATCCGGCGTGTACTTTGATTTTTTACCTCGTACTCTTTCACTTTCTGGATATGCTCCAGGTCAAATTTATCGCCTTCGAGGCCGTAAATACGCTGCCAGTACGCCGAACAAATCGTTTGGAGTTCGGCTATTGAGTGTGTCAAGTGCACCGGAAAAAATGAAATCACAGAGAATATGTTACGATCACAAGGGATATTATTATTAGTCCAATAAGTTGCTTATGATTGGTATATAAAAGGGAGAACGATCTGTTGACAAATGGTTAACTCATATATGTTATATTCAGGTACTCATGGAGTATTTTTAGTTGTATGAAAATAAAATATATATACACAGATGAACAATACTCAAAAATATTTACAAATTAGTGCCTGAAAATAATTCAACGCATATACGATAGATAGAAATTTATATACAATATACTACTATACTGTGATGAGAAAAACGAATTGGATTTTTAAGCAAGTATGACTCATAATCGAATTTATGAAAATCTAATTCATTTTTCGCATTGTACAGTTCAAAATGAAAAATTTTCCAGCACATAACATAACGCTAAAAGAATAAAAATTACAAAACGTCTTTTCTTAAATATCGACATACAGCACCCGCTGAATAACATTATTCTTTTTTGTCTCTAATGATATATAAAAAATTGCATTTTGTTTATTGGAGATAAAAGCGAAAAGCAAAAGCGATGAACTGTAAAAAAACATCAGATAGATACAAGGAAAACGTACGTTACTAAAAAATAAGTACATAAAAACTGAATAAAAAATCTCAATTAACGATGAACAAGAAAACAAACGGTCACATCAAAATATCTCAAGTTGGTATGAGTGGTATCGTGTAGGTGATGTCAAACTAATTACAAAAAAAATATAAATTCGGTACTACAATATGTACAGCATTCTACTCAGTCTAAATTTAAGTCAACTAAATCTGTCACAAGATAAGCAATTGTGTATACTGTGTTGTACTAGTAAAATTCCAACAAAAATCATATATCATGAAACAAAAGCCAATTGAAAGGAAAACACCAGTTGGAGTAAATAAAAATTTATAAAAAAAAATCAAATTGATTTGTATTTGTAAAACGTTGTAAACCTCAAAGTCTTTTCTGTGGACTTCGTACTCTCTGTCGTACTTCTCATCTTCAATGGAGGCAATCCTATCGTGGTAAGCCTTGATGATGGACTTAAGTTGTTCTATCGGACAAAATGTAGAAAAATTTATTTACGCCCCCATAATCAATTTTTGAAACAATAAATCTATCGATAATTTGGCATTGATTCTTTTGAAAAAGTTACACTTAATTTCATACTGCATTGATTACTTGAGCTTAATGTGCATCAAAAAGGTAAAAGATATCAGTAATTACATGAAATGTGTAATTATTTATATCGTTGTGTTTGGAAACTTCGTAGCTGTGAAACCTATTTTTTGACCGTTTGCAGTAAAGGAACTGGATTTATTTACAAGTCTTATTACTTTTTACATTGTCATGAATATGTACACAATGTAAGTATAGGAGACCACATATATGACAAAATTATATATAATTTATCATCACATATGAAAAACGTTTACATTGACGAAAGAGAAATTGATTCTCCATTTGACGTACAAATATGATGAAAAATTGATAAACAAGATACAGAACAAAACAATATTCCCATAATAGTTATGCAAAAATAGCAAAAAGCATAAAAATTATATACGAGTATATAGAAATATATAAAAAATAAGACTACACTAGTAACTTAGAAAAGATGATAAAAACTATTGAAGTTACATTCCGATGGAATACAAAATCAAATTTATAAAAAATAGAATATAAAAATAAAAAAATAATAACAAAAAACAAAAACAATAAACAGAAAAGACGCAGCAGAGCCACAAGACAGTTCATAAGTGCAGGCCGTTCCAATAGAAGATAATATTGCTAAATAATATTTGATAATAAATGTTATCGATGCGCATGTGTTGTTATGCAACCTTCGAGCTACAACATAAAAGTAAAAGCAATTGGAAAAATTATAATATGCAAATTAGCGAAATTGATCGAAAAAAGCTATTGATATAGATACATTGTATATAATAAATTTTTGGACCCTGTCAAAATAGCATTTAGAAACTAATGGGCATAATCTTAGAGCATGTATTTGAATTGTTAATAATAGGTCTTAGTTAACCAACTATTTTCAAAAAAAATCGATTATGAAAGTAGTTAGAAAGTTTTAAAAAAACTTAAAATAGGAACAACATAGTTATATATTTTATTTTGTTGGAGATAGAGCTGTAGATTGAAATTTTATACAATTTACATTACTATATATTATTTACAATATCTATCTTGAATGAGAGTAAAATTTTTTTCTATTACACTTCTTTACGATTTAAAAATTAGTAGGCCAATTTTCGGATAAAATAGTTATGATAAAGTTACATGTCTTTTATGTTGAGTAGTCGCATGAGTTCATAGTCCTGAAAGTGTCAAAGAGCTATAGTATTTATTCGAGTGATTACCACAATCTCAACTTCTGCCTAATCTCCTTAAAATTTAAAATGGCACAAACGTCAAAATATAACATTAGTTCTTCTTCAAGCCTATTTCATTTATAGGTGCAACCTATCTACTTGTTTATCTATGGGTGCAACAAACTGATGCACTTAAAACAACACATGCAATAATTCGAACTGATGTTATCTTGACAATTACCGCATTTTGAAGGTTAGTAGTTAGTTATCAATTTTATCTGATAATTGGCCCACGGATCGCTTTAAAATTAAATATTACTCCAGCATGAGCAAAAAATCTTAGAAACATTTTGCGATTGCGCTTCAAATTAGCACTAAAATAACTCAACGAGTTAAATTTCTTTAGAATCTTTGAATGATGTACACGGAGCAGACTGCAAAGTATAATAGTATAAAAATGATAGAAATATGCCCAATAGCTCATAAACGTATTTTTTCTCATATTGAATATAAAAGATCGTTCAATTTAATTATTCATATAATCATTTTCCAATTGCTTTTACTTAATATATAGCTGTAACCTAAGATTTGCGAACATATTTTTATAATCTCCTTGTGTACCTCGAAGTCCTTGCGTTTAACGATGATCTCAATATCATATTTGGAATCTTCCAAGGAGCAGATACGTTGGTGATAATCGCGCAGAACTTTCTTAACCGCCTCTAAAATATTGTGCGGCCAACGAGAAATTGAAAACAATAATAATAAAAATTATACATTATTATGATGTTCTATTTAAACTCATTGTAAAATAATCGGCGCATATCAAGTTCATAAATAGATTTGCTTATGGGATCCAACTTATTGAACAATTATACTAAAGGACTTGAGAAATCAATCGAGTTATACGACATATTAAATGGTATATAATATGAACCGGTTGTAATCAAAGTTACTTAATTAATGAAAATTGCCATATATATTGCTGAAATAAAAGTATTATAAAAATAAAACATAACCTATATCAAATTGTTCTTGAAATTTCAATGTTCAAAATTGAGTATTTTTTAATATTTATACTTATTCAAATTAGCTATAATTTTGTAAAAAAAAATATTATTAAAATTATTTGGGTTTTGAAAGAATTTTTTTAATTAAGAACAATTGAAAAATATATTTTTTAATAATTCTACTGAATTGAAAACCTTACCTTCGTTGGCATCATCGACGTTCTTTGGTTTACCGCAACGTTCTTCAATGATGCGCCTCCTCTCGGCGGCTTTACGTTCTTGTTCTTTCTTCAATTCCTCAGCAGCCTTTTTACGCAGAAGCAACTGTAGGGGAATAAATAATATATTAGAAAAATAATTTAAGTAATATACACATAGCATAACGGTTAAAACATATCTGTTTAGTACATTGATAATGGTCTCAAAAGTTAGTAAATGTTAGGCTAATTAAAATGGTACATTTATTGATAATGGTTCGTAGGTACAATAAATAAAGAAATATTCATTGAATAAATAATTATTTTGATCGAGCAGCACATAGAAGGAATATTTTGGTAATGCTAAGTAATGGGTCTAATTTCGTATTAGTACGCAGTAAAAAACTGTCAACATGCTATGCATTTTTGGTGCGATCAGGCATTGAACACATAAAATCTAACCTACAAAACGAGCAAACGGTAAATGAGCATTTTGTCATACGTGCATCTTTTTGATGTGACTTTGATAACACACACGAAAAGTTAGGTTTTATGTGTAAAACGCCTGATCGCACAGCAAATACATAGCTTCTTGATAGTTCGTTACTACCAACTAATATGAATATAGATAGCAGGATGATTTTTCATACTTATATATGAAAGTATACGTAAAAAGTATATATCAATTTTCTTCATTCCCAAGATTATAAAATTCTTCATTCATTCATAAGATTATAAAATGAATCGAAAATATGTTATATCGTGTTGATGCCTAATTTTGCTGGTTCGTCGCATGTGCTGATCATATTCAATTTTAATTGCAAGGATAAATAATGTAATTAATCACCCACAACTTCATAGAAGGATTAACCTATACTGTATATTTGGCAAAACTATGGTAATTTAGAAAAATATTAGTGCTTTTATGGCTCAAAGAGTTTTTAGAGCTGCTAAGAAAAAAGAAGAAGAATAATGTAATAAATCTAAATTTGGGATCAATCTAAAATAACAAATTCTTTTTTCAACCAAGTCTTATTTGAAAATACTATAAAAAAATAAAATAACGTAAAATTATGACCACATAAATGAATGTAATTCCTATTTAACTAAGTAAAATTTATGGCTTAATATATTATGCGAAAGAGCCAAAAGTTTTTGTATCAAAATATTGGTTGAAGTGCAAGAGGTCTATCATTACCACAGATACAACAATTCATAGAAAGTGAATAATAAACATGAGCCCTGTGACTAATTTTATAAGTAATAAAGGTAATTCCAGAATTTTGAGAATAGCAATATTAAATTATATTTCATAGCAAATAGCTATAATTTTATAGCTTTCTCGACGACTTTTTATATTCTCGACGCAATTTGTATCTACAGTAGAACCTCGATTAATCGGACTAATTGTTGTCGATAGGCATTCAAATAGAACATCCGGGAAATAGAATGTTGTGTATTTATTAAAAATAATAAATACATAACAACGAAAATAATGTTTATTAAGAAATTGAAACTTCCTTATGTATGTTCTCTATCTATCTATCTATCTATTACATAGATATACTAAACTGCAGTATTAATCATAAATTGGTCGCGGTTGGGAGTCCAGATTATTATTATTTTTTTTTTTTTATTTTTGAATAGCAATCAGAACCCCGATGGTCCTATAAGCTGTTGTGCTGATTTGACTTAATACTAGTCTGTTTGACAGATGGCAACCCAATCAGTTGTCACATCTCTATATGATATATTATTATTACAATTTCTGTAATAGGGCGAGTATTTTTATTAGTGCAGCAATGCCGGGTCAAGGCTATTTTCACTTGTAAACATATTGCTATCTATATTTCCAAGTGAAAATCGTTGTCACTGCTGCCTGACAACAGACTGCTCGAAGTGGGTATCGAACCCGGGACCTCTGATTCAGGTCCCATCGCTCTTAACCGCTTACCTACTGGCGAGCTCTGGAAGTCCGGATAATCGCGAATCCGTATAAACGAGGATCTACTGTATTTATGTTCAATGCACAACTCATCGTTTCATTTCTTTTATTATTCAGATAAACTTGTAAAATAAATGATACCATTAACGGCACTTACCCTAAGTTTCTTCTTCCTGTCTGGGGTCATGAAACCTTTCTTGGCCTTGTTAGCCTTGGAGGCCTCCTCCATACGCTTGCGCACCTCAGCACGCTTGCGGTCGATTTCCGCCTGCTTCTTCTTCTTCTCCTGAATTTGCCAACATCAGGTAAGGCCGCAGGTGGATCGCCGAAGAAGATATATTGAAGTTCAAACAAAGTTATAGTGTGTGTGATCTATTTAGCGACAGTGTGATAATCGTGTGGAAAGTGTCAAGCGAAATATGGTATTTTGATAAGAAAAGTTTAGTTAAATATTGATGGAAATGCAATCACTAATTATATAAATATAAAATTATTTTATAAATTATAAGGTGATTTTATGGTGTATTTGCAATGAAAAAGTGAAAGAGAATGTTTGACACGGCAAAATTTATGTTAGAGCATATTATTTATGTCATAAATTAAATAACTTAAACTATAAATTATTAATAAATAATTGTATTGACATTTGAAAATTAAATATCATAACATTGTGTTATTTTATTTGATAATGTGTATTTTGGACAAACCTCCTCGATGCGCTTTCGCTGTAAAGAGAAAAGACAATATATTAGATTTTTACTAAATAAATTTCTATAGATATCTATATATCCTATATTAAATTAAGGGAGAGATACCAGGCGACACAATCGCAAAAGTTTTGGTTTCAATTTTGCGCATATTTTAATAACAACTTGTCCTAGGATGTACATAGTATCTCTCCCTTATAAAAAAAACTGTTATTTTATTTAATTACGCCTAAATAATTTAGCTTATTAAAATAAAACTGAAACCCAATTTCGAACTTTATCATTAATAATTAAATTATTATACACAAATTATAAATAAGGAATGCAAATAATTTTAAATAAACATGCTGGTCTAGATAATTAAAGTGTTAAATAAATTTTAAGAACATAATTCTTAATTTCAATGTTTGTTCCAAAGTCAAACTAATTTGATATTAATAAATTTATAAGTTATTGTTATCATACAAAAATCACGCTACATAGGCATTTAGAGGTTACAGTTTACAGAAGTTAAAGCTAAAACTACAGGACTTCTAATATACTCACGACCAATCTAAGTAACTTTAATCTTTATGCTAGATATAAATGAAAATTTTCAAGGTTTCAAAATCGATGTGTTTCACTAAGCTATTTTCATATAGCTTTTATAAAACACCTGGATGCTATCAATTTCATGATCAACTTTACTAACTGATCATGTCCGCAGATAGACATATCTGCAGATTTATTCTTTGTGCATTCAAAGGCGATGCAATTTAATCTAGGGACTGGACAATCTAAGGACTACAATACTTGAATAAAATCATTAGTCATTTTCAGATATTATTGAAAATTTAGCATGCTTGTTAAATTTACCTTGCATCGAGAAAAAAATCATACTGCGCAGATTCAAATGAAGATCATCCATGTGAAGATAGAAATATGGAAAGAAGATGGAAAAAGTATATAAATTTTGTGAAAATTATTTATAAAATATATGATTGTTTATTTTAGAATATCTTTTGTACTTACCAAACCTCATCGTCAGCCATGGTTGTAGTTTTTTGTGAGTCTGAAATAACAACAAAAAATGTGAAACTTGTGCAAAAATATATTAAGATATATTCAAGATTAATAAATATATATTTATTACCCTCATCGAAATCATTTCTATTATAATGTTTTTATCTATCATTTATTATTTATCTATTTTTCTTACTAAGAATTTTTTATCCCGGTAAAACTTTTAAATGAAAAAAGAACAGTAACTGAGATTTGATTAGAAAGGGACGTATTTTTATATATGGTTTAACATTCACAATTAGTTATTATGCAAAATACAAATATTTTGTCGTAATTTAACACAATGGTATTCACAGTGAA
The DNA here is from genome assembly GCF_003426905.1 of Ctenocephalides felis. NCBI lineage: Eukaryota > Metazoa > Arthropoda > Insecta > Siphonaptera > Pulicidae > Ctenocephalides > Ctenocephalides felis. Next base: position 45,408,527 of record NW_020537646.1, on the reverse strand, counting down.
ATTGAAAATCTTTCTTAAAGCACCTTCGTATTACATATTTGTTCAATGTGACATATAAGAAACAAATAAACAGTTAGCATATACTGCTGTTACATCAAGTCATCGCAAAAATAAATAGGCATTTAAAAAAACCCTGAATAAACAATCTAAAAATCTTTTTGTTATATTCGTATCATTTTTTAAAGTTTTATCTCTTGGCTAATTTAGCCCATACATCGCAAATGAAACTAGAGGCACAATACAATAATGTAACGCATCTTAAAAGTAAAATAATTTAAATATTGTGTTATCTAAATAATATATGTCTTCAATATTATTTTCAATAAAAAAACTGACTGCGCTAGAAAAATCTTTTTATTCACATAAACAAAATGTTATCGTTTCCCTTGAAATTTGATTGCAGGTGTTTTTTTATATATTTTAATCGCATTGTAAACGATGTCAACTAATGTTGTAACGTTTTGTTATTTTTCACAAGTACCTACAGATCAGAAAACTAATTAGTATAAGAAATTAGATTTATGGGAAAAAATAGAGTTTATTGAATAGCATTATTTTTCAATTTCATTACATCGAAGTCAGCTTACTATAATAGAGAATATCATCAATATCATCATTTATGATTCGTATATTAGCGCAGGACGTTGCCTATATAATAGTGCAATCTAATTCGGGCGTCGACTGTAAATAAACTTGCCGCTTCTGGTTGCCAGATTCAGTCGTTTTCACTCCGACTCTATTTTTAATCGTTGTCTTCGAATGAACGCAGATAATCTTACAAGAAATGGGTGTTGCATAAGAGTTACACGTTGTTTTTATATGTAGAAGCATTTAAATTATTTGTCATTAGTAGTCTCGAACGAATGAAGGATTAATTTTCCTTAAGCTACTATGCACAACATATATCTCAAAAAATACTATTTAATCAATTTTACACATGAAATTTGTTTTCATTATAATTTTTTTTTTATTTATAACAACAATCAGAAGTTGTTCTTTGACCTTTTATGATAAAACTTCTCATCAATAAAATTGCTTTTTAGAAGGCAACCCAAAGTTGACCCATCTATTTCATTATAAATTGAAATATTGCTTTGATACTATAAAGCAATCTAACAAAGAGATTTTCTAATGGACTACGAGTCGAAATTTTTTTTGACTTGCAATTTAATACCAATGTAGTTTTTGACAAAATCATGGAATCGTCAATAAATTACAATAACACGGAAATAGTAAATGAAATGAAAGTATCAGGTTCAAAGATAATACATTGAGATGTAAAAAAGATTAGATCAAAACATTTTGTTTGTAATTATTTATAAAGTATTTATAGTTATTTTATTGCTTTACTTCCAATAATTTATCAATTTTCCTTATCCCATTCGAGACGGCGATTTTTTTCGAACTGGGTCTCCAGGAGCGATTTTTTTCTGTTTGTATTGTTCATTTTTAATAAAAATACTTGTCTACTACGAAAATCACCCAATTCGTAAGCAAATTTGCATAAAATATATTATTTTAAAAAAAATTAATTATTTGCACACCGTGTGTGCAACTCGCTCCTCAGACTTTTTTTATTGCGAGGAGCGGATTGAATATCATATGTGCAATGTAAGGTACAATAAGGTAAAATTGACAAATATTTATATTAAAAATAATTAGATAATATAAAATCGCTATGTTGCTCTCAATAATGAAAAACAGAATATAATGCAAAGAAAAATTTTAAGGAATAGTAAAAAGTCAAAAAAATAAGTAGAATAACAAAGAAAATAATATAAACAAGAAATAAATTATTTTTTACACTGTTCGTTTATGGGGTATATATAAAAGGCGATACTATTGCTGTTGGTGATAAATTTGAAAAATAAAATTGGATAAATATGGGCCTTGCATTGATATTTTCTAAAAATGTAGGTTTCGAAATTCCTAACGAAATATTTTGTTTTGTTTTGGTACCCAATGAAACCAATGCCAAATTTTGTTTTTCTATAATTTTACAAATACTATTATTTCAAAAAAAATCAGAATTTATTTTACTCAGAATAACTGATAATTACTCATTACTATTATTGCACACACGGTGTGTGATAAAAAAATCGTTTTGTGAAACTAAATTTAATTAAATGTCTAAGTTGGTTAACTTTGTTGGTTGGTAAATGGGTAAGATGGCATTGCACAAGATAAAGGGCATTGATCTTATGAAACCACTCAGCGCAGACATTTTTTGTTTATAATAATATAAATATAAAAAATATTTTCTATCCTAAATCACACCAAAACTTAAATTTTTATTCAATTTGTTGAATTTTCCATATGAAAAATTCAGACAGAATTATTAAATAATATTATTTAATTATACAAACCCTACAAATATGACCAAAAAATTTCTTATGAATGACGGAAATCCTAAAACTCTCGAAGAATATTCTTAATTATTAGCCAAAAAAATAAAAAGAAAGAGATTTGAATATTAGCAGACTAGAAGTACGTAAATAATTCAGTACCGGACGAGCTGATTCCAAATTTGGCAAGCGACGCCTCGGTGTCGAGTGACCGTAGTTCAAGATGCCACACGTCATCAAAATGGCCGAATGTTTATAAATATAGTTCACTAGATAATTACCATAGCAGAAAAATATTATGCATAAATCGTTAAAGTAGGCTCTTTTGGTAAAGTGCGCACTATTTACTAAAACCTTTTTTATTTGGTATTTGTTTCTAAAGCAACAAGTAGCAGAGATTTGTTGTAAATACGCAACACTTGAGTTATGCCTAGATTTGAATCAAAAATAAAGACCCCAAAATTCAACCAATTAAATCATTGAGAATAAACGCAAGACTCATTCATGAAATAGATCTTGAATTATCAACAGTTTTATTAGAGATAAATTTTCTCTTTTAGATTTTTATTTTAAACTGCTGTCAATCTTTAAATATCATGTCATAAAGGATACAAATATGTAATTAAATATAGACTTCAATTATTGTGTATTTATGCATCACATGTAAAACCATTTATTCAATTTCTGTTTTACCCGAAAGCGTACTCTTTCATAACGGAAAAGTTTCATTTCCTTATCATTATTAAAGTGTTGTTAATTAAAACCAAATCTAAAGTATCTAACTTTATATGAAATGCGATTGATATGAGATTGCGTTTAATTTTGGCAATTGTCCAAAGAGAGGATCTAATAAGAATTTGACGTAATAAAATTAAGTTTATTTTATGGTCATAGGTTTAGAATATAATCAACCAAATGTGCAAACTAATTCATTAATTGTTTAATTAATTTAATAAATTTTTGCGCAAGTGATACTTTTTAATTCATTACTGGTGGCGTTAGCATGGGTAGCATAGGCTGATTCAATCTATACTAGTTGTAGCTCGTTCCCGAAATAGTTACCGTTCCAAAATACACACTGTATCACACCTTGGACATTAAAAGCACATGTCAAATAATTAAACAATTCAGCTTACCAAAATGATGACATTGACGAAATCGTATTGAAAACCCTTATCACATATGCGAAGCACTTTATAAAATTAACACATCGTTTTCCTTCACTTAATAAATTGATTAAAACAGCTCTTTCGGTCCCTTTTATCTTCAGGGAATTCGAGAGATCAGGATTCGAATTTATATTTTTTTTATTCAATTCTCAAATTTCTGTGCGGACTCACCTGGCTAGAAAGATTGGAATGGAACACGGGTCGAACTTGGCAACCCGGACACTTGATGCGGACTGATGAATCTTTTGGTACAGGAACCCCGCTTACCCCCAAAGAAAAACCAGAACTGATGCCAAAAGTTCCCTACTCTCGGCAAGTATCGACACTCCCACTCTCTCGATTCTAAAGATGGATCAGAGCGAGGAATAGATCCGTGGATCGAGGGCCGTAAGATACCCTGTAGATCAAGAGCTGGTTTCATTTTGAATATTATTAGAACTGGAAATATGGAGACTCTTTAAAATTTAAGTAATCATACTTTTTAATATAAACATTTTCAGATCCACGTAAAAATAATTAGGTCTTAAAATATGCTCTGACAATTTACTTTCTCCAAAATTTTTCAAAACCACTCATATCAAATTATTCTAACAAAAGTTTTCTTATAATACTAAAATGACAAACATATGCATCATTGCAGCATCTAGACATTTCAATTGGAAAAATCTTAAATGTTAAATTTTGATCGTAAGTTCTTTTGCAGTTAATTTTTATTCAGTGATCACGGTCATTGCTTATTATCACTGTAATTCGAGTTATTATCCATAGTTCAATTAGCATTAAGTAAACAATATTAACTTCCCGAAGGAGAAGTTTATGTTTTCATGAAAAAACCGATTCGCTAATTTTATGTTTTCTCTATGTTTCAAGCCATTCTGAATCGAATGAGACAAAATTTGAAAAAAGTATGTGTGTGTGTGAGCAGATTTTTTACCGAAACGGCTTGACCGATTTCAAAAATTTAAAAGCCATTCGATGTATCGCGTTGAGGACTAGCGTATCAGCCGTTTCTTTGTAAATAGCAGAAAAGTGAAAAATTTAGACTATGGTAGATACCATAGTCTTCTAGATCATACTAAAATATTACCGCCCTACGACAACTCGTTTAGCTTTAAAAATTCGTCAAAGTTTACAAAAATTAGTATCGTTTTTCTGGCATTTGTCAAAATTAGACCTTTCATCGACGTTTGCTCAAAAAGCCTGAACCGATTTCAGAAATTCAAAAACCATTTGATGTGTCTCAATGAGGATTATTGCTTGTCAGTTTTATGAGACGATCTGCCGAGCCGTTTCTTTGTAATTTGGAAAAAAGTGTTAAACTTTCCGTCCACATGTAAGCTCATACTACCGAATCGATTATAAAAAATCAAAAACTGTTCGAAAGATATTAGTTGGGAATGATACTGATTAGTTTTAGGTGAAAATCTACCGAGCAGTTTTCTTGTAAATAACTGTTGAAAAAAAATTTAAGCCGATTTTTATGGAACTTTTTTATGTGCGATATATATATCATATATATATCATGGTCTTATAGACCTTACTGAAATATTAAGGCTTTGCGACAAGTAGTTTAATTTTAAAAATTCATCAAAGTTTGAGAAAATGAGTAGTTTTTTTGACGTTTGTTAAAATTAAAATTAGACGATTTACTTAGTATAACGACAGAGTACTTGGTCTTAATGAACATACGATCCATTAAAGTCCTACGGAAACTGGTTCAGTTATAAAAATTGTTGATTTGTGAAAACGTGCTTTTAGAAAATACTCCGAGTTATCGTGTTCGTTTTCAATGATGTGTGATAATTCTACTCGGTATACTTTTAATCACTCATAAATTATTTGATTTTTTATTGATTAAGTCGATTATATACACATATCGGGAAGTTCGGGTAACTTGCCTCAAGGCAAAACACCAATACTAGCTTGTTTATATTTGTTTACATTTACCTACTAAATAAAACTACTACTAAAATATTGATATTTGTAAAACATTTTAGACGGCTATATATCAAAAATAAATAGAATTAAAGGCAATTTAGAGCATGTTTTAAAGTAAAAGGGTTTTTGAAATTGCAGTATGGACTAAAAAGTCCAATTTGCTTTGTTGTATGATACTCATAAAATAGACCTTATACTACATGGACTGCTAGTCCTCATATGTTTTCCATGTTATAATTTATAAAGGGTCAAAAGAAAGAAGGTGCTGTGACGTCACTGAGTGAACAAGCATTGCCGACAATCGTGGAACACTCCCGATGGATTAAATGTCATATGTCACGTGCTTAACCTAAAAGTAAATATTGTATGCTCGATTTTTGTGGATATTACATACATATATTATATATTATACATCGTAACAATTAATGTAATTCAAATATTATCTGTGATAGTTTTAATGGCAATAGTGTGAACAAATAATTTTACAAAAACCTTGATATTAATATGTTGCCACTGTGAAATAAATGTACATAAAATCTAACCCACATGTTAAAATCGGTTTATATATTAAAAGTTCTATGCATATGACATTTAATCATTCGGGAGTATTCCATGATTGTCTACAACGCTCGTTCACTAAATGACATCACAGTCCCCTTCTATCTTTTTACACTTATTTTGCGCTCGACTAGCAGTCCATGTAAAATAAGTCATATCATGATACTAACTGAAATAAAATATATAAAATAAACAATTGTTTAAAAAAAATAGTGATGCATTCTTTTTTATTTAAAAGCACTTACATTGTTGTACATATTTTAGTTGTCAAGATGTTTCATATTTTTGTCCTTATTAAAATATATTAAATTATTCAAAAGACAATTCTCAATTGAAAGTAAATTCTTCGTGAAAATATTTTTGTACATATTCATTCTCTCAAATGTTTAATATAAATAAATATTAATATTCAATAGTAAAAATAATTTTCTAGATTTTATTTGAATGTCGAAATATTCATTCTTCTAAACGTTTAATATAAATTAACCATTTTATTTCATAGGAATTTATATAATACTTTAACTCAGTTTATTTGAACATTTTAAGAAAATATAAAACAAAATCGTTTGATATTTATTCTAAAACTGACCAGCTCCTCTTGCACTAAACTAAATCGTAATTGCGAGATCAACAGATTTTGCGCCGCGATATCGAGATTTAACAAGATTATTAATCATTTACTGACGAAGTTTGTGAGATTGATTGAGGATAAATGATTTATGATGAACTAACATATATTCGAGCATTTAACATTACTAATCGTTAAAAATTCTATTAATATCATTATTATTCTATTCCTTTCTCGCCTACTTGCATTTCGTGTTGGTATTGAAATCTTTACTTTGTTGTTATTTGATTGTGAATTTACCACTTGCATCAAGCACATATAGTATAAACAAAATGAATGAAAACACTGTTCTTCATAAACAAATTAATACGTTGAAGTAAGAATTGTTCTGTTTCCTTATTGAGTGCAAAATTAATTACTTAAAAGAGCCATCAATATTAGATATAAAAACGCCTAGGTCCTTCAATAATTTCTCATACTAATTGAAAAACTATTTAGTTATAGTATTCAAAACATTACTTGTAATCTTCAATTTGATCAGTTTGTTTGTCCTTCCGCTTGTCTGTATGTCTGTCATAATCATTTTACTTCAAATCTAATAGTCAATTCTGAAGGTAATCTCTAGACAAAGTGATTTATAAAACTAAATACGACAAGATGTTCAATTAGATGTAGTTTAATTATCATTACAAATGATTAATTTTACATTTTTCCTAGCAAACTATTAAAAAGTCATTGTGCTATGCCAGTTTTGCGCTTAAATTTTTAATATACTTAACTATAATTCTGATTTTTTAAAGATAATAGAAATGACCTTCAATAATTGAACAGTTCAGCATTTTGAACAATATATAAAAAAAAAGAAAACTATTTATAATTGATATATTCAAATTTATATATTAATATTATAATGCTGCTTTAATTAGCTTTTTTCTTGCTACTGCCAAAGAAAATTTGACGGTCCTATACATCTCTATTTACTTCATTTATCTTTTTTAATTTATTGCATATAAATATATAAATAAACAATAGTGAGTTTAAGTTTTTAAGTTTTTATTGTGCTCGATGAAGGTGACATGTATGTACAGTTTATCACAATTTATTAGTTTCGGTTTTGACTGAAATTATAATTTTGCTTTGATTGTGTTTATATATACAAATATATACGAATTAAAAAATTGAATAAATAATTGCAATTATTTATTTCTACGTTTCGTCACTAAGTATGTGCCATCATTTAGCTAATCCAGTTGGTTCCTGACAACAAACAGTTTTATATAAAAAAACCAATAGAATTGTAAACCTCAAGCTACAATAAATGTTTACCAAAAAAATTAAAAGAAATTTGTGTGAGACAAAATTATGGTAGTGGGCACAAAGATCCGATTTGACTTTGAGAAATTACGTTGTGAAAACCGAAAAACCAATAGTATAACAACAATTAGCACATATCGAACAAACAACTATATGACTATGCTCAATAAAACTCCCAGCCAATGTTGTTTTTGCTGTTTTTCAAAAATTTGTAATCTGGTTGTTTTTACCCCATAAGCTATGCAAAACTATTCAACCAATGCAAAATATAAATTTTACGGGTACATTTTTTTTAGAGATAATACTGTATTCAACCTGGATGTAGTATTTCATCAAACAAATCATCAGCAGCGTTAAAACAAACATTTAATTAACTTATCACTTGTAAAACTGCTTTTTCTAACTTAAATTACTTTATTATTCAATATTTTTATTGTTTCCACTTTTGCCAGGGTAAAAGTTGAGTTGGTCCTTCTTACCTCACCTACGTCTTAGCTTTTATAAAGGCAATATAAATAAAACTGTTGAATGTAAATTAAAATTAACATTACATCTTAGAATAATTAAACAACCAATACTTAAAAATTATATTGAGGTCTCGTAAACTAAACAACGAGGTTCACAACCAAAACAACTAACAAAGAAAGAAAATACTTATGTGATGTATTTTCAAACATTGCCGATAGCAACGTCGTAAGAATTTAGGCGATGGCTAGTTATACATCTCTTTTCCTCAACTTTCAAATATTGTTGTTAAAAATGCCTTACTTTAGTTATTTTTGAGATATCGGTGGTGGATAGGGGGCTCTATAAACCCTGCTCTACTCTACATATATTATATTATATGCATTAAATTAAAAATAATGTTTTTTTTTATTGATGTTTGATTGATGTTTTTTAACTTCTGATTATTGACGTTAATAGCATTAAAATAGTTTGTGTAAGTATTATAATAATATAGTGTTCATTTGTAAATTTCGGTGGCTCTAACTAAGAATTAGTTTGTCCAGCCAGTATTCTAAGCTAGTCAAATCCATTTTTAGCTGCGCTCGAAATAACACGGAACGCGGTGTCGGCACCGTAAGAAGAGACGCCTTTAAATCACGTGGCCAAATCAGTGCTACGACGACCCAGGACCAACAGAACTACTACTTAATATTCGCTATATCCTTCCTATTTCATAATGCATTTGTTGTGATAGCATAACTTTTTCTTTATGTATTATTAATGCTAATTCATTTTGGTATATATATAACTGTTTCTAGATAATTTTACACCACAATCGATTATAAAAAATCTAAAACTGCTCGAAAGATATTAGTTGGGAATGTTACTGATTAGTTTTAGATGAAAATCTACCGAGCCGTTTTCTTGTAATTTACTGTTGAAAAAAAAATTTAAGCCGATTTTATGGAACTTTTTTTGGCGATAAATATCATGGTCTTATAGAACTTACTAAAATATTACGGCCTTACGACAAGTAGTTTAATTTTAAAAATTCATGAAAGTTTGAGAAAATGAGTAGTTTTTTTGACGTTTGTTAAAAATAAAATTAGACGATTTACTTAATATAACAATAGAGTACTTGGTCTTAATAAACACACGAAACAATTAAAGTACTACTGAAACTGGTTCAATTATAAAAAAATATTAATTTGTGAAAATTTGCTTTTAGAATCCAAGTTAACGTGTTCGTTCGTTTTCAAATATGTGTAATAAATCCACTCGGAATACTTTTAATCACTCATTATTTAATTTATTTTTTATTGATTAAGTCGATTATTTATACATATCGGGAAGATCATTTAATTTGCCTCAAAGCAAAATACTAATACCAACTAGTTAATTTTTTATTTTCATAATTTTTACATATTTTCGAAAAAAAGTATAATATTCGGATTATAAATTATTATGGGTTATTAGTTCGAAAGAATATGGTACACATCTTCAAAATTTCTTCATATACATATATTTTTATTGTAAATTCTCTAATACTTAAATATAAACAAAACATAAAAATTTAAGTACTTATTGAAACTAATGTGTTTACATCATATTTTTGTTACTGTTTATTTATATTCATTAGATTGAAAGGTGTCTAGAGTTGCTGGCTATTAGATTAAAATCATTTTGATTTTAATCAATCGAAACAATCAAAATGATTTTAATCCAATAGCCAGAAACTCTAGACGACTTTCAATCTAATGAATATATTGTAATAAGTGTCAATCTGGTAATAAAATTTTAATTTGATATATCAGCACTCTTCTGATCGTTCAATATTTCCAAGCACTTGGATCAGTTCATGTAACAATTGAACAAATCGTTATTATATTTTAATTTGGTGCTTCAAACAAAAAAATCAAATTGCTTCTGTATAATGTAAGCAATTGTTTCTGATGTATGATATGATAAAAATATCATTTTTTTAATAATAAAAATTGATTTATTTTTATTTTGCTCTTCCTGCTAATATGAATACGTATAACTAATGCGTCGAAAAATATAAATAAAGAATTGTCAATAATAACTCATTTTTAATTAAACAAATTGTCTGGGTTTTTACATATACAGGCCTGGCGTCAAGTCAAAACGGGGTGATAGCATTTACCTTAACTGTCCTGAAAAAAATTAGAAAAAATTTATCTCAAGTTGTTCGGAAGCTTTTAAGTGCAACTTACAGACGTTATGACTATTTTTCGGTTATTGTGGTTAATTTTTATCCATTTTGTTCATTTAAATTTAGAAGCCGTAACCGCGAATAACATTTCTAGGACCACAGTAAAAAAAATGCCAATTGCCCCAAGTTTTCAAGAATTAAGACTTTTTGGTGAACTATGAGTAGCCATTGTTAGGTTTTTATTTTTTACTTGAAACTCTTCAACAATAAAATTAATCAGTTTTTTACCATTTTACAAACCTGATTAAATGTGCCAATTTGAATGAAAGTTGCCAACACAATTTAGTGCATTTTTCCTAAAGGATAGTCTCTCAAAGTCTACATGTTTAATTATAAATTCATAGTATTACAAGAAGTCTCAATTCTTGAAAATTCGGAGCAATTGTGGTGTTTTTTTACTGTGGTCCTAGAAATGTTATTCACCGATACGGTTCCAAAGTTTAAATGAACAAAATGAATAAAAGTTAATCACAATAACCAAAAAATATAATTTTATCAAAATTCTAGCAGCAGCTCATAATTTCCAAATAACGTGAGATTTTTTTTTCTAAAATTTTTCAGGACAGTTAAGTCCTTTTTTTTATTTAGTCAATATGATCATCCAATTTCGGCTTCACGTAAAAGTCGTGGACACCCTGGATATCTACATTCTATTGATGAATGTAAATACTATATATAAAAGATACTCGACCAATTTACACATGCATCACAATATTATGTTAATACCAAGCAAATTTATTACTACAGCATTAAATAATATTGAGCTTGAGTTGCGATTCATGATATTTCGAATGGAAGAAATGCAATAAATAATACCTACAATATTCAAAGCTTCGTGAAACATCTGTGGATTGCGTAGCGGTACAAATAGTGGGCAAAAAATGTCTAAAAATATGTTCTGCTGCAAATGTATATAAATATCCAATGTAGCGTAAATAAGATTTCTAACTGATCTATAATCGAATTGCAAATATCTATTCTCTATGGGCGAAAACTGTTCCCTGGTATGTTATTGGACGAAAACTGTTCCCTGGTTTATATGCATACAACAACATATCGCGTTTCGTATGACTAAAAATAACTTAATCGACTATTTGTCTTAAAAACATCTCGACAGCCATGAAAATTAATGATTGGCAGAATGCATGTATTATATTTCAAAATTGTATGAATGAAATTTCAATTGATTTAATATCTTATAGTTGTGGAGATAGAAACATGGGTCGGACATAGGTTAATAATATATTTTTTATTTGTTTGAACATTTATCTAAATTTAACATTAAATTAAGTAAACGCGAAAAAGTACAAAAGACTGCGTCTAGTGATGCAAATCTTTGTAGTGATGATAGTGCAAATAGGAAAAACTGAAAACTTTTACTTTGTAGTATATCTAATGATAATGTATCATTAAGATTCTTTATAAATCTCCTCGTAAGAAATTAATCCAACATGTTTCTTGCGAGACAATTATCTTGTTCTTATACTTCTGACTATGTCTCACCATTAGTACCTCTTTTGTGATGAAATATTCTTAAAATTCAATACAAAAACTAATATATGAATATTATATCTTATCTTAATATCTTAGTGACTTATTTTCAATGTTATAAAAAGGTACACAAATGAAAGTAGCAAAAAAAGTATCGGTGACAAGTTATTTATAATAACTTTAGTAGAAGAATAAAAATGTTTGAGAGCCAAGTAGTCGGAATGATTGCATATGGGGTAGAGATTTGGGGATGGAAAGAAATCGCAGAGCTCGAAAGAATTCAGAGTAAATATATAAAGAGGATGCTTGGTCTGCAGTCTTATACACCAGACTACATAATTTACAAAGAAGTAAATCGGGATAAACCACACTTCAAATTGGCCAAAAGTTCATAAACTATGAACAAAAACAGCTAAAGTATGGAGAGAATGACACAGTGAGAGTGTATAAGGAAAAGAAAAAAAGGTAAAGGTGATCAAGAGATATTGGATGAAAGACAAAGGTATTTCAACAATTGTGGATTTGGCCAAGAGGGTATAAAGCAGCTGAGCGCAACCAGAGCGAATGTTGGAAAGATACTGCGGGAGAGAGGAAGCGAAGTTCAAAGGCAGGTACAGTTTAAAGATCAAGGTATAACAGGAAGTATAGAGAGCTAATAACAGGAAAACTGCCGGAGTATCTCAGAGGCTGGAGCAATAGTAGCGATTAAAGGCTAATAGCGTGGAGTAGATGTGGCTCTCTAGAAAAACAAAACAAACATTGGCTGTGCGAACGAAGGTGTGATCCGTGTGGGCAGGAGAAGGACACAGTAGAACATCGGGGAAAAGGTGCGCAGTGTTGAACAGAACGAGCCTTCTGCAGAGAATATTTTCAGAGGCAGGAGAGATAAGATAATTCTCGACTGGTTGAAAACGGTTGACAGAATGAAAAGAGCAAATAATAAAGAGTCAACCGTAGAACCAGTCGAAAAACACTAAGGGCTTGATGCTGTGGGCGATTTTGTTGAGTTTTGCTGTTGCAGTTGTTGTGTATGTTTATGTTTACGTTTATGTTTATGTTTTGTTTATCCTCGGTGTTAGATATAATGCAAGTTTAAGATATGATAAAATAGGTATAAAAAATGAATTTGTAAATACTTGTATTTCTAGGTCGTTAGGCTCAAATAAATAGGGGGAAGTCGCGTAACGCCGGACGGCACCAAAGACCGGACACTATTTACCACGTATTATTTCAGCCAACATAAATCTTTTCATTTCAAAATTCTCACAGAAACGAAGAGCAAGACGTACCTGGCAACATTCTCATCTACCAACGGATAAGACATCGCTTAATCATCTCAAGAACACGCTGAGGAAAAAAATGAAAGAATGGAAGAATTGTACATTCAGGTCGTATATATTGCAGCTAAATAGGTACGATAATTCCATATGGAAACCAATCAGAAACAAAAGTAAACCCCTACAACAGAACCCTCCTCTGAAAATAACCAACCAAAACGGATTCATTTGGGCAAAAAGCAATGAAGAAAAAGCGGAGGCATTTGCTGATCATCTAAGTAGCATTTTTAGCGCTCGAAATATTTCCCAGAATAATTTAATTAACAATTTCGTAAATCAACCCATACATTCTACACCGTTAGGACATTTTTCACCAAATGATGTCTTATGTGAAATAAAAAGGATAAAAAATAGATCTTCGCCGGGTATAGATAAAATTACTCCAAAGATGTTAAAAGAATTGCCTACAAAAGGTATTTTATATATAACAAATATTTTCAACGCCATACTTCAATACAATTATTGGCCTACAGCGTGGAAGACTGCAGAAATTATTATGATCGCTAAACCAAACAAAAACCATCACACTGCTAGTTTATACCGTCCTATCAGTCTTTTATCGATATTATCGAAAATTTTAGAGAGACTTTTGTTGCAGAGATTGTCAGAAGATCATCCGAATGATAGTTGGATTCCTCACCATCAGTTTGGCTTCAGAAAAAATCACTCTACAATTCAACAATGCAACAGAACGGTGTCTCGTATTCTTGAAGCCATGAATAGAAAGGAACACAGCGTAGCCGTATTCTTAGATGTTAGTCAGGCTTTTGATAAGGTTTGGCACTCAGGACTCCTATATAAAATCAAAACAACTTTTCCAAACTACTTCAATATCTTAAGCTCATATTTGCTTAATAGAAAATTTAGAATCAAAATTAAAGATGTGACTTCGAGCATTAGAAATATAGAATGCGGGGTACCACAGGGCAGTGTGCTAAGCCCAGTACTTTATCTTCATTTTACAAACGATATGCCCACAGATGATCTTCTAACTATATGCACTTACGCCGATGATATAGCAATTATTTCATGCGATTCCGATATTAGAACAGCAACATGTCAGTTACAAAATTATTTATCTAGTCTCGAAAAATGGTTTTTAGAATGGAATATCAAAATCAATATCGAAAAATCTCAGCACATAATTGTTTCTCTAAAACATCACAACAGTCCACCTATCATCATGAACAATTCAATAATTCCACTATGCAATTCTGTCAAATATTTAGGCATGCACATTGATTCGAAATTGACATAGAGAACGCACATTGAATATAAAAAGAAACAAATCCAACTAAAAATAAAAGATTTTTACTGGCTTTTTGGGAGGAAATCTGAAATCTCTCTCGATAACAAGGTACTTCTGTACAAAACTATCATAGTGCCCATTTGGACTTATGGAATCGAACTATGGGGTTGCTCTTGCAAATCTAACATAAACATCATTCAAAGGTGCCAGAACAAAATTCTGCGTATCCTTACTAATGCGCCTTGGTATATTTCGAACTTTTGCCTACATAAAGATTTGAAAATCTCAGCAGTCAACGAAATGATCAAGATTAGAAGTTCATCTTTCAACAATAAATTAATCCAGCATACAAATCCTACTATTCAAGCGATTCACAGACCGTTAAGAAGATTGAGCAAGATATGGCCTTCCGATCTACCAAACACCTAGCCCAATGTCTGCACGCGCCCTGACGTAGTACGCGGCATACATAATCACGTCATAGTTCATTTTTGTTATTATTTTTGTATTACTGTTTTTATTTTATTTTTATTTTAACTTTTTTCATTTTATATTCAATTTATTGCATTTTTTTGTATTTTTGTATTTTTTGTTGCTCATATCAATTTTGTAAATAAGACATTAAAGTCTTGATTAACAAAAATAAATTGTAACAAAAAAAAAAAAAAAAATCAAAATTCTAGTGAAAGGGGCATAGGGGGCAAACAGGTGCAGGATCACGCGCCAAGACTCAACTATGGCGCACACGGCCACGGCGGTAGCAACCCTTTGCTGTTTTAGGCTCAAAATCACGGCGTCACCTAAATATCAATGGAAGTAATTCTAGCATATTTATGCATTTACATTTGAGTGGTATGCAAAGATAAAAGTTGTACTTGATTGTTATCCGTAAAATGGTAGAATGTCATTAGATCTTAGTATTAACCAATTTTAGTAGGTGCCATCAAATGAACGAAAATGTATCTCCCTTAGCACCGGACACTAAGTCGTCCCTTAGTGCCGGACAGTAAACATATTGATATTTCTTGTGAGAATTTACGTAATTTATTCCAATCATTATTTAATTATATTCTGTATGAGTGCTAACGGTCACTACATACCCACATTTTTTGTTTTTCCTAGTCAAAGAATGAAAAGCTTATGAATGCACTAGCTGAGAGCATCGGTGTGGCCCAGTCAAAAGGGTGGATAAATAGTGACTTTTTTTGCAATATCTAAGAATATTTGTCGAAGACACATGTGCAGACATTCCAGAGCGTGGAGATGGCTACATATGTGATCAATGCACGTTATTTTGAAATGTCCGGTACTAGGTGCCACTGTTTAAAATCATATTTTTTGATAGCAAAGTTTGATTGATAGTATTAATTATTTTTTTGCAACGATTGCGGTTTTGTTAATTTAGTTTGATTTCTATCTTTGTTATCTAACATAAATCATAATTTAATAAACATTTCGTAAAATATTTTTTGATTTATTTATAATTAACCTTAGGTGTCCGCCACTTGGGGACTTCCCCTTATATAATAATAAAATAATTAAATTCATATAATGCTGATACTTAGATATAAGTGTACTTCTAAATGTAGGTATAAGTAATTAAGTTAATTAAATGTTGGTTATTGGTAATTGAAAACAAAATAGATAATAAAAGTTTCTCGAATTATGATAGGCAGTCCTTAATCAATTCACCTGCCTTGTCGATTTTAAATTTTATTTCTTGACTGTCAGTATTTTCTAAAACAAATGGCATTTGTTATGCTATAAAATAAGTATTAATTAAACAAATATATTTAACAATACAATTTATCCAGAGATTTAATAAAAATATATATTCAAGCTATAATTGAGACTGAATATAATAATACAAGATTAAACAAAATTATATCGTAATTAAAAACAATAATATGATAAAAATTTGAAATTTGAAATTTTATGCAAGGTATTATAGTCTATTAAATTGATTTTTTGATTGATAATTTTTATCAGAGAGCTATTTTATTTATTTTATTATAAAAGTTTTTCTGTCAGCACTTTCACTTGTATCTACTTGCGCAGAACTACTAGTTAATGTTTATTATAATATTATAAACTAGCTGTAAGTGGAATTCTGTCTTAAGGCAATTAGGGCATCGTGCCTTAAGGCAAATTGCTGGAACTTCCCGTACCAAAAATTATTATTTTTTTTAAAAACGATTAACGTTTTTGAAAAAAATTTACTTCGAAAAAATAAGATTTTTGAGAAACTGTAAATTGGACAAAAAATTACTTTTTTTTGAAAAAAAAATTTAAAAAAAAAAATGTTTTTTTTAAATTTAAAAAAAATTTTTTTTTTTTATATATATTTTTTTTAAAAAAATTTTTCTTTATTTTGACATATTTTGGAAGATCTGAACTTATTTTTCAAAGCAATCGTACTGCTTTAACTGCATAGAGACAAAAAAGCGCATAAGCGTGGCGTCGCTGTCTAACGGGTAAACATTGATACGGAACCCATAGAAAAATAAACAAAATTTATACTTATTGTTAAAATCTCTATAAAATATCTGAAAATTTGATGTGCATATGTCTAATGATCATTTTTGACCGCCAAATGGCATTTTTTTTACTTTTTTCGTTAGATCTCCGAAACCGCTAGACCTGCCTTTATGAAAATTTTATCAATTATTTTCCTTGTCAATACAAGTATAACGTTTTTTGAATTATCAAAATCGAACGCTTCGTTCTCTTAAAAACTGAGTTACCGTTTTCGGCACTTTTTGCCCCGTATCTCCGGAACGGCTAGACCTGCCTTCGCCAAAAACTAATCAGCACGTCTCCTTATCAATACAAATAGAATGTTTTTTGAATTATTCAAATCGGTTGATCCGTGTTCCCGAAATCGTCGACGAAAATTTGTATCCGCACATACATACACACACGCACACACACACACACACACACACACACACACACATACATCCATTTTTTCTAAGGTATGCCAAAATGTTCAGAAACCTCTGAAACGTAAAGATATATAAAAATTTTCACTTTCGATTTTTTTGCGATTACTATAACTTACCCTACGGGAAGTTAACAATATCAAAAACCGACGATATAACATAACGCATTTTTGCAGTTTTTACAATCATAATTGTTGTAATATTTGAAAGTTGCAATAAATTAAATATTTTTTTGAATTACAATACTATCAATTTTTAATCAGCATACGTATTTTCTATATAATGCTTTTACTTTTACATGTACTATTTAAATTTTGGAAATTAATTTTATCACTTACATAAAAGCACATATAAATTATTCAGAATGTATATATTCTATAAGATATATGGTATTTTTTTGGACTTATTTTAATTTGTCGATTCAATATTTGTTGATATTATATAATAGAGAAATGGACGTGACATCTGTGCGCCTTAATACAAAACATTGATTCAAATACTTTTGTCGGAACGAAAACCAGCCAGATGACATCACTTCGAACAATATTTTATTTCAAAAATATTGCAATATTAATAAAATATGAATAAAATATTTATAAAATATTGAAATTATAATAACAAACATACTACAACTTACTCCATTTGGACCCTATGTCAAAATCAGCATATTTTAACGTGCTTTGGCACAACTGTACCCATAATCCCCTATATATATATATATATATATATATATATATATAATATATATATATTATATTAAATATATATTTTTCTTTGTCTATTATCATGGTTGGCTTATCGGCTATTTATCCAACTCTACTGCTCCATGGACAAAAATTGTTGCAATTAGTAAATTATAATGTTATTAATTGCAACAATTTTTGTACATGGGAGTTTAAGTTAAAGTAAAACAGTAATAATATTATATTAATTAAAACATCGTTATTTATTAATGGCTAACCGTGGCTCTTGGGAAATATACTGCCACTGAATTCTTTTCGTTGCGCTCTATATTAATTATAAGTCACTAAGCAAGTAAAAGGGGTGCACAATGGCTGACAAATATTAAAAAAATACCTATTATTATAAACACAAGAAGTGAATAAATTTCACAATTTGTGTTCAGATTTCGATTTTTAGTGGTCTAGTAGTTGGAACTTTGTTTTACTAATCTGCCTTGAACAATCTTATGTTACCAGTTTTCTTTTGAAATTATAGATAGAAATATGTTTTCTTGTAAAAATATCCCATCCCCATTGTTTTAGTTTATAATATCCAATCGTTTTTTAAGATGTATTATTAATTTTACGTTAGATAGGTAGAATATAATTAGGTAATATAAAATATAATTGGTAATATACATTTATATTATACTATCGAAAATGTGAAGATTAAACATAAATAGTACCAAACTTTGACAATGAAATACGTGTATTTAAATACATATTGCTTATTTGCATTTTTAGGGCATATTACACATCAACATCCTCACATCTAAAACTTACCAATCAAATATGAATAGATATATAAACTAGTGGGGCGCATGGCATCGTGCCTTAAGGCAAATTGCTGGAACTTCCCGTACGCTTTTTGCAAAAACGTCTAGCGATCGAGTACGAAGCGAATTATTTTCCAATTTTATAAGTCGGTTATTCCATACTGTCGAAATTAAAAATCTTGGTACGGAACCCAGAAAAATTACAAAACTGTGTACACGTTGTTATTAAAATCTTTTTAAAATATCTGATAATTTGATGTACTTATGTCCAATAAACATTTTTGACCGCCAAATGGCATTTTTTTAACTTATTTTTATTGAGAGTTCATAACCGCTAGACCTGCTTTCCCAAAAATTTAATCAGTTATTCATCTTGTCAAGACAAGTAAAATGTTTTGCCCCTTATCTTTGGAACGGCTAGAGCTGCCTTCGCCAAAAAATAATCAGCACGTCTCCTTATCAATATAAATCGAATGTTTTTTGAATTATTCAAAGTTGATCGGTGTTCCCGAAATCGTCGACGAAAATTTGTATCCACTCACACAACACGCGCGCGCACATACACACACACATACATCCATTTTTACTAAAATATGCCAAAATGTTCAGAAACCTCTGAAACGTAAAGATAGATGGAAAATTTTATTTTCGATTTTTTGCGATTACTATAAGTTGCCCTACGGGAAGTTAATCAATTAAATATATTATATGGTTATATTGTACAACAAATAAAATAATGCTTTCTTGCTATTAAATATAAACAATGTTTTTCATAAAAGTGATATCAGGGAGAAAATAAATTCATTACATTTTCGGTTTGGTGTGCGTGCCAGGACAAGGCCTTGGAGCTGTGTATTCGGGATTCATAACGGCGACGTAAACCATGAATGGGAGAAAACTCGACCGCACAGGCACGCACACACTTTTCACATCGCGCCCGGTCCCAACGGAGCACATTTCATGCGAACACAATGAAAATCCAAGGATGCACGAATACACGTGCATCACAAACGGAGGTTCTGAAACTGAGAAAACTTTTGCTTACACTCGTAGATTTCGGTATTAGCGAAATTGATTACCAATAGTCATGGCAAATTACGGTTCAACTAGCTGTAAGTGGAATTCTGTCTTAAGGCAATTAGGGATCGTGCCTTAGGCAAATTGCTGGAACTTCCCGTACCAAAAATTATTATTTTTTTAAAAACGATTAACATTTTGAAAAAAAATTAATTAAAAAAAATAAGATTTGAGAAAATATAAATTTGAAAAAAAATTACTTTTTTTGAAAAAAAAAATATATGAAAAAAAAATTTTTTTTTGAAAAAAAAATTTTTTTTTTGGATACAAAAAATTTTTTTTTTGAAAAAAATGTTTTCTTCATTTTGACATATTTTGGAAATTCTGAACTTTTTTTCAAAGCAATCGCACTGCTTGAACTGCATAGAGACGAAATGTCAAAGCGCGCATGTGCCGCGCCGCCGTCTAACGCATAAGCATTGGTACGGAACCCATAAAAATGTAAAAAAAAATATACTTATTGTTAAAATCTCTATAAATATCTGATAATTTGATGTGCATATGTCTAATGATAATTTTTAACCGCGAATGGCATTATTTTTTTACTTTTTTCATTAGATCTCCGAAACCGCTAGAACTGCTCCATGAAAATTTGATCAATGCTACATCTTGTCAATACAAGTAAAATGTTTTTTGAATTATTCAAATCGGACGCTCCGTTCTCTAAAAACGGAGGTACCGTTCTTGGCACTTTTTGCCCCGTATCTTCGGAACGGCTAGACCTGCCTTTGCCAAAAATAATCAGCACGTCTCCTTATCATACGAATCGAATGTTTTTGAATTATTCAAATCGGTTGGATCCGTGTCCCAAAATCGTCGAAAATTGTATCCGCACATAATACACACACATAATACATACATAATACATAACACACACACACACAACCACACACACACATAACATCCATTTTTTCTAAGGTATGCCAAAATGTTCAGAAGTTTTGAAAGTGAGAAATGCAAAAATTTTCATTTCGATTTTTGACGAGTTACTATAACTTACCCTACGGGAGTTAA
>NW_020537646.1:45349394-45386347 GCF_003426905.1 Ctenocephalides felis | reverse complement strand
TTATGTCATAAATTAAATAACTTAAACTATAAATTATTAATAAATAATTGTATTGACATTTGAAAATTAATATCATAACATTGTGTTATTTTATTTGATAATGTGTATTTTGGACAAACCTCCTCGATGCGCTTTCGCTGTAAAGAGAAAAGACAATATTTAGATTTTTACTAAATAAATTTCTATAGATATCTAATATATCCTATATTAAATTAAGGGAGAGATACCAGGCGACACAATCGCAAAAGTTTTGGTTTCAATTTTGCGCATATTTTAATAACAACTTGTCCTAGGATGTACATAGTATCTCTCCCTTATAAAAAAAATGTTATTTTATTTAATTACGCCTAAATAATTTAGCTTATTAAAATAAAACTGAAACCCAATTTCGAACTTTATCATTAATAATTAAATTATTATACACAAATTATAAATAAGGAATGCAAATAATTTTAAATAAACATGCTGGTCTAGATAATTAAAGTGTTAAATAAATTTTAAGAACATAATTCTTAATTTCAATGTTTTTGTCCAAAGTCAAACTAATTTGATATTAATAAATTTATAAGTTATTGTTATCATACAAAAATCACGCTACATAGGCATTTAGAGGTTACAGTTTACAGAAGTTAAAGCTAAAACTACAGGACTTCTAATATACTCACGACCAATCTAAGTAACTTTAATCTTTATGCTAGATATAAATGAAAATTTTCAAGGTTTCAAATCGATGTGTTTCACTCATAAGCTATTTTCATATAGCTTTTATAAAACACCTGGATGCTATCAATTTCATGATCAACTTTACTAACTGATCATGTCCGCAGATAGACATATCTGCAGATTTATTCTTTGTGCATTCAAAGGCGATGCAATTTAATCTAGGGACTGGACAATCTAAGGACTACAATACTTGAATAAAAATCATTAGTCATTTTCAGATATTATTGAAAATTTAGCATGCTTGTTAAATTTACCTTGCATCGAGAAAAAAATCATACTGCGCAGATTCAAATGAAGATCATCCATGTGAAGATAGAAATATGGAAAGAAGATGAAAAAAGTATATAAATTTTGTGACAAATATTTATAAAATAAATGATTGTATTTCAGAATGTTTTTTGTACTTACCAAACCTCATCGTCAGCCATGGTTGTAGTTTTTTGTGAGTCTGAAAAAACAACAAATAAAGTGAAATTTGTGCAGAAATATATTAAAATATATTCAAGATTAATGAATAAATATTAATTATCCTCATCGAAATAATATAATTTTTTTTTTATCATTTATTATTTATCTATTATTCTTTCTAAGTAAATTTTTTATCAAGGTAAATCTTTTAAATGAAAAAATGTATTTTTATATATGATTTAACATTCACAATTGGTTATTATGTAAAAAGCACATTTTTCGTAATTTAACACAACGGTATCCACAGTAAAATTGGAAAGCTTTCTTAAAGCACCTTCGTATTACATATTTGCTCAATTTAACATATAACAAGCAAATAAAATAATAGGAATTTTCAAAAAAAAAACTTGAATAAACAATCTAAAAATCTTTTTGTTATATAAGCATCATTTTTAAAAGTTTACCTTAATTTACCTCTTGAGTAATTTAAAACAACAATCACAAATGAAACTAGTAGCAGAAA
Source organism: Ctenocephalides felis (assembly GCF_003426905.1). Taxonomy (NCBI): domain Eukaryota; kingdom Metazoa; phylum Arthropoda; class Insecta; order Siphonaptera; family Pulicidae; genus Ctenocephalides; species Ctenocephalides felis. Next base: position 45,384,693 of record NW_020537646.1, on the reverse strand, counting down.
ACAATAATATAACGCATCTTAAAAGTAAAATAATTTAAATATTTATATATACGCATCTTAAAAGTAAAAAAACTGACTGCGCTACAAAAATCTTTTTATTCACATAAATAAAATATCATCGTATTCCTTGAAATTTTGATTGCAGGTCGTTTTTTTTATATATTTTAATTGCATAATAAAACGATGTTAACTAATTTTGTAACGTTTTGTTATTTTTTACGAGTACCTACAGATCAGAAAACTAATTAGTATAAGAAATTAGATTTATAGGAAAATATAGAGTTTATTGAAAAGCATTATTTTTCAATTTCATTACATCTAAAATGTCGAAGTCAGCTTACTATAATAGAGAATATCATCAATATCATCATTTATGATTCGTATATTAGCGCAGGACGTTGCCTATATAATAGTGCAATCTAATTCGGGCGTCGACTGTAAATAAACTTGCCGCTTCTGGTTGCCAGATTCAGTCGTTTTCACTCCGACTCTATTTTTAATCGTTGTCTTCGAATGAACGCAGATAATCTTACAAGAAATGGGTGTTGCATAAGAGTTACACGTTGTTTTTGTATGTAGGAGAATTTAAATTATTTGTCATTAGTAGTTGTTGTCGAACGAATGAAGGATTAATTTTCCTTGAGCTGTGCACAACATATATCTCACAAATTACTATTTAATCAATTTTACACATGAAATTTGTTTTTATTATAATTTTTATCCTCATTTTTTAAACAGCGATCACAAGTTCCTAAACTCTCAGTTCTATGACCAGTTGTGATAAAACTTCTCATCAACAATATTGCTTTTTAGAAGGTAACCAAAAAATCTACTTCATTAAAAATTTAAACCTTGTTGCAATATTTTATTTCCCTACAATTCGAATTTTTTTTACGTATACTATTAAGCAATGTTGAGCGAATAAAGAGATTTGCCAATGGGCTACGCTTCGAAAATATTTTTTGACTTATATATCATTATTTCTTCTAGAACATTATGTTTGACACCCATTATATAGTTAAAAAGTTTGATGTAATGTGGCATGAGCATTTAAAAATTAATTATTAATAAAAATTGCGCTTATGCAATGATATTAACGCACCAGCAGTGCAAGTCAATTTCAAAATAGTTTTTGACAAAATCATGAAATCGCCGATAAATGCAATAGCACGGAAATAGTAAATGAAATAAAAGCTTCATGCCAAATCTGCCTTAGAGGATAAATACACGTAATAGAGTACAAAATAATAGATCAAAACATTTTGTTTGTTATTATTTATATAGTATTTATAGTTTTATTATTGCTTTACTACCAAGTAATTTAGCAATTTTGCATTCGAGACGGCGATTTTTTTCGAACGGTGTCTTTAGGAGCAATTTTTTTTTGTTTATATTGTTCATATTTAATAAAAAAAACTTGTTTAATACAGAAATCACCCATTTCGCAAACAAATTTGCATAAATTGTGCAACTTGCTCCTCAGAAAAGTTTTATTGCGAGGAGCGGATTGAATACCATGTGTCCAATGTAAGGTAAAATAAAAATATAACATTAAAGTAGATAAACATTTATTTTAAAAATAATTAGATATTATAAAATCGTTATGTTGCTTTCAATAATGAAAAACAGAATATAATGCAAAGAAAATTATAAGAAATAGTAAAAAGTCAAAAAAATAAGTTGAATAATGCAGAAGGCGCTACTATTGCTGTTGGTGATAAATTTGAAATATAGAATTGGATAAATATGGGTCCTTATATCGATATTTTCTAAAAATGTAGGTTTCAAAATTTCAAATAAAATGTTTTGTTTTGTTTTGGTACCCTATGAAACCAATGCCAAATTTAGTTTTTCTACACTTTACAGATACTATTGATTCAAAAAAATCTTATCTCGACGACTATTTTACTCAGAATAACAGATAATTGCCCATTACTATTATTGCAATAACGGTGTGTGATAAAAAAATCGTTTTGTGAAACTATATTAAATTAAATGTCTAAGTTGGTTAACTTTGTTGGTTGGTTTATGGGTTATGATTGCATTGCACAAGATAAAGGGCATTGATCTTATGAAAACACTCAACATTTTTTGTTCATAATAATATAAATAAGAAAACTATTTTCTATCCTAAATTACACCAAAACATAAATTTTTATTCAATTTGTTGAATTATCCATATGGAAAAATTCAGTCAGAATTATTAAGTAATATCATTTAATTGTACAAACCCTACAAATATGAACTAAAAATTTCTTTGGAATGACGGAAAGCCTAAAATTTTCGAAGTATATTATTAATGATTCGCTAGAAAATAGAAAGAAAGAGATTTGAATATTAGCAGACTAGGAGTACGTAAATAATTCAGTACCGGACGAGCTGACTCCAAATTTGGCAAGCGACGCCTCGGTGTCGAGTGACCGTAGTTCAGGACGCCACGCGTCATCAAAATGGCCGAATGTTTATAAATATAGTTCACTAGATAATTACCACAGCAGAAAAATATTATGCATAAATCGTTAAAGTAGATTCTTTTGGTAAAGGACGCACTATTTACCAAAAACCTTCTTTATTTGATATTTGTTTCTATAGCAACAAGTAGCAGGGATTGGTTTTAAAAACGCAACACGTTGAAGATATATCCAGATTTTAATAAAAAAATAAACAGCCCAAATTTTAACCAGTTTATTAATTGAGAATAAACTCAATAATTCTATGAGAGATACATTTTTTCTTTTAGATTTTGGTTTAAACTGCAGTCAATCATTAAATATCAAGGCATAAAAAATATAGATTTTGATATGTTATTAAATAGACTTCAATTATCGTGTATTTATCCATCGCATGTAGAACAATTTATTCAAATTCTGTTTTAAATCACCCGGAAACCCACACTTTCATAATGGAAAAGTGCCATTTCCTTATCATTATTAAAGTGTTGTTAATTAAAACCAAATCTAGAATATCTATCTTGATATGATATTGCGATTAATTTTGGCAATTGTCCAAAGAGAGGATCTATTAAGAATTTGACGTAATGAAATTAAGTTTATTTTATGGTCATAGATTTAGAATATAATTAGCCAAATGTGCAAACTAAATCATTAATTGTTTCATTAATTTAATAAATTATTTCCGAAAGTGATACTTTTTAATTCATAGTATGGGTAGCATAGGTTGATTCAATCTATACTAGTTGTAGCTCGTTCCCGAAATAGATACCGTTCCAAAATATACACTGTATCACACCTTGGACATTAGAATCACATGTCAAATAATTAAACAATTCAGCTTACCAAAATGATGACATTGACGAAATCGTATTTAAAACCCTTATCACATATGCGAAGCACTTTATAAAATTAACACATCGTTTTCCTTCACTTAATAGATCGATTAAAACAGCTCTTTCGGTCCCTTTTATCTTCAGGGAATTCGAGAGATCAGGATTCGAATTTATATTTTTTTATTCAATTTTCAAATTTCTGTGCGGACTCACCTGGCTAGAAAGATTGGAATGGAACACGGGTCGAACTTGGCAACCCGGACACTTGATGCGGACTGATGAATCTTTTGGTACAGGAACCCCGCTTACCCCCAAAGAAAAACCAGAACTGATGCCAAAAGTTCCCTACTCTCGGCAAGTATCGACACTCCCACTCTCTCGATTCTAAAGATGGATCAGAGCGAGGAATAGATCCGTGGATCGGGGGCCGTAAGATACCCTGTAGATCAGGAGCTGGTTTCATTTTGAATATTATTAGAACTGAAAATATGGAGACTCTAAAATTTTCTTTACAATATAAACATTTACAGAGCTTCAGAACAAAATATAAAAATAATTAGGACTTAAAATATGCTCTGACAATTTAGTTTCTCCAAAACTCATAGCAAATTATTCTAACAAAAGTTTTTTAATGATACTAAAATGACAAACATAAGCATCATCGTAACATCTAGACATTTCAATTGAATATGAATAATTTTAAATTTCAAATTTTGATCATAAGTAGACATGCAGTTATTTTTTATTCAGTGATCGTGGTCATTGTTTATTATTACTGTAGTTCGAGTAATTAGTTCACTTAGCATTAAGTAAAAAATTATTTATATTTATTTAAATTTACCTACTAAACAAATTTACTACTAAAATATTGATATTTGCACAACATTTTTGCCAGCTATATATCAAAAATAGATAGAATTAAAGGCAATTTAGAGCATGTTTTGAAGTAAAGAATTTTTGAAAATGCAGTATGACCTAAGAAGTCCAATTTGTTTTGTTGTATGATACTCATAAAATGAAAATAATGGTCCGATGATGGCATGTCTGGAGAATATGAGGAATGTGTCTTTGGGTCCCATTCAAGCTACAAAAGCTTTTAGCGATTGACCAAACTTATGTAAGGTCTTGTGTTGTCTTGATGCAGGACTATACCTTGATTGTGGGTTAATTCTGACCTTTTCTATTAAAGTAGATTCTTTAAAATCTTAACAAACATACTGTATCACCTTTTTCTGGCGAGTTTCAGCGTTGCGCCTGTTCTGAGCAGGTTCTTCTTTTCTTGTTTCATAGGTAATTGCGTATATTGTATTCTGTACATCCTATTTGACATTCCTAGTAACAATTCGCTTCAAAAGCTGATAATCTTTAATACTTTTCAAAGACGAATCGCGGACGCCAGTGCGGCGATACACGCTTCTTTCTATGATAATCATATATGTATTAAGTTTCGAGGAAAACCCCAGACCTTTGGAGTGGTCATAAATTGTAAATTTGATAAATTTTAACTTAGTGGGGTCTCATGTATTGTTATTTGCCGGTTTGCATCAATTAATGCCTTTCTCGCATCTTTATCAGCTTCAACCGTACTTCTTGGACTTGGGGCATCTTGGACGTCAAAATACCAGGAATGAATTTAGCAAACCAGTTTTGTTTGGCACTTTGTATTATCAACACGTCATTTCCGTTCACATCGGTCAATTACATTTAGATTTCAACAGTATTTTTACCTTTTTTATAGAGAAAGAGTAAAATATGTGTAAAATACTGCTTAGTTCTTTCCGTATTCAAAATGGCACCATCCAAAAACTTCTGCATGTAACTAATTAGAATTTTTATAAACAAGCCTTAAATATATGTTTTCAAATCATATAATGATTATAGGAGTTAAGTGTGATGTTAAGTTTAAAAAAAATTAATTAAATTCTGGTGGTAAAAAAACGAAATAGCTTTCGGAACAATCTTATATTATATATCATAACAGTTAACGTAATTCAAATATTATCTGTTATAGTTTTAATACAATAACATAATGGCAATTGTGTGGGCAGATAATTTTTCAAGAACTTTGATATTAATATATTGCCCCTGTGAAGTAAATGTGCATAAAATCGAATCCACATGTTAAAATCGTTTTATATATTATAAAGTCTATGCATATGACATTTAATCATTTGATAGTGTTCCACGATTGTCGACAACGCTCGTTCACTCAATGACGTCCTAATCCCTTCTATCTGTTTACACTTATTTTGCGCTCGACTAGCAGTCATGTAAAATAAGTCATATCATGATACTAATTGAAATAAAATATATAAAATAAACAATTCTTTAAAAAATAGTGATGCACTCTTTTTTTTATTTAAAAGCACTTACATTGTTGTTCATATTTTAGTTGTCAAGATTTTTTATATTTTTGTCCTTATTAAAATATATTAAATTTTTCAAAAGACAATTCTCAATTGAAAATAAATGCTTCGTGAAAATATTTTTGTACATATTCATTCTCTCAAATGTTTAATATAAATAAATATTAATATTCAATAGTAAAAATAATTTTCTAGATTTTTTTTGAATGTCGAAATATTCATTCTTCTAAACGTTTAATATAAATTAATCATTTTATTTCATAGGAATTTATATAATACTTAAACTCAGTTTATCTGAACTTTTTAAGAAAATATAATAAAAATCGTTTGATATTTATTCTAAAACTGACCAGCTCCTCTTGCACTAAACTAAATCGTAATTGCGAGATCAACAGATTTTGCGCCGCGATATCGAGATTTAACAAGATTATTAATCATTTACTGACGAAGTTTGTGAGATTGATTGAGGATAAATGATTTATGACGAACTAACATATATTCGAGCATTTAACATTACTAATCGTTAAAAATTCTATTAATATCATTATTATTCTATTCCTTTCTCGCCTACTTGCATTTCGTATTGGTATTGAAATCTTTACTTTGTTGTTATTTGATTGTTTGTGAATTTACCACTTGCATCAAGCACACATAGTATAAACAAAATGAATGAAAACACTGTTCTTCATAAACAAATTAATACGTTGAAGTAAGAATTGTTGTGTTTCCTTATTGAGTGCCATCAATATTAGAAATAAAAACGCCAGTTAAAAGAACCATCAATATTAGATATAAAAACGCCTAGGTCGTTCAATAATTTCTCATACTAATTGAAAAGCCATGTAGTTATAGTATTCAAAACATAACTTGTAATCTTTAATTTGATCTGTTTGTTTGTCCTTCCGCTTGTCTGTATGTCTGTCATAATCATTTTACTTCAAATCTAATAGTCAATTCTGAAAGTAATCTCTAGACAAAGTGATTTATAAAACTAAATACAACAAGATGTTCAGTAGATGTAGTTTAATTATCATTACAAATGATTAATTTTACATTTTTCCTAGTAAACTATTAAAAAGTCATTGTGCTATGCCAGTTTTGCGCTTAAAATTTAATATACTTAACTATAATTCTGATTTTTTAAAGATAATAGAAATGAACTTCAATAATTGAACTGTTCAGCATTTTGAACATTATATAAAAAACAGAAAACTATTTATAATTGATATATTCGAATTTATATATTAATATTATAATGCTGCTTTAATTAGCTTTTTTCTTGCTACTGCCAAAGAAAATTTGACGGTCCTATACTATCTCTATTTACTTCATTTATCTTTTTTAATTTATAAATAAACAATAGTGAGTTGTAATTTATTATTTAAGTTTTTAATGTGCTCGATGAAGGTGACATGTATGTATACACACATTTATGCCCACACACACAGTTTATCACAATTTATTAGTTTCGGTTTTGACTGAAATTATAATTTTGCTTTGATTGTGTGTATATATACAAATATATACGAATTAACAAATTGAATAAATAATTGCAATTATTTATTTCTACGTTTCGTCACTAAGTATGTGCCATCATTTAGCTAATCCAGTTGGTTCCTGACAACAAACAGTTTTATATGAAAAATCAATAGAATTGTAAACCTCAAGCTAAAATAAATGTTTATCAAAAAAATTAAAAGAAATTTGTGTGAGACAAAATTATGGTAGTGGGCACAAAGATCCGATTTGACTTAGAGAAACAAATATCGAACAAACAACTATATGACTATGCTCAATAAAACTCCCAGCCAATGTTGTTTTTGCTGTTTTTCAAAAATTTGTAATCTGGTTCTTTTCACCCCATAAGCTACACTATTCAACCAATGCAAAATATAAATTTTACGGGTACATTTTTTAACTTCCCGTAGGGCAAGTTATAGTAATCGCAAAAAATCGAAATGAAAATTTTTTATATCTTTACGTTTCAGAGGTTTCTGAACATTTTGGCATACCTTAGAAAAAATGGATGTATGTGTGTGTGTGTGTGTGTGTGTGTGTATGTGTGTGTGTGTGTGTGTATGTATGTATGTGTGTGTATGTATGTGCGGATACAAATTTTCGTCGACGATTTCGGGAACACGGATCAACCGATTTGAATAATTCAAAAAACATTCGATCCGTATTAATAAGGAGACGTGCTGATTAGTTTTTGGCAAAGGCAGGTCAAGCCGTTCCGAAGATACGGGGCAAAAAGTTTCGAAAACGGTAACTCAGTTTTTAAGAGAACGGAGCGTCCGATTTTAATAATTCAAAAAACATTTTATTTGTATTGACAAGATGAAGAATCGATACAACTTTCATGAAGGTAGGTCCAGCGGTTTCGGAGATATAGAGGAAAAAGTAAAAAAATGAGCCATTTGGCGGTCAAAAATGATCATTAGACATATGCACATCAAATTATCAGACATTTTATAGAGATTTTAACAATAAGTATACATTTTGTTAACATTCCTATCGGTTCCGTACCAATGCTTATGCGTTAGACAGCGACGCGGCGCTTACGCGCTTTATATTTTGTCCCTATGTAGTTAAAGCAGTACGATCGCTTTGAAAAAAAAGTTCAGATCTTCCACAATATGTCAAAATAAAGAAAAAAAAAATTTTTTTTCAAAAAAAAAAAAAATTTTTAAAAAAATTTTTTTTTTCGAAAAAAACTAATTTTTTGTCCAATTTATAGTTTCTCAAAAATCTTATTTTTTCAAAGTAATTTTTTTTCAAAAATGTTAATCGTTTTAAAAAAATAATAATAATTTTTGGTACGGGAAGTTCCAGCAATTTGCCTTAAGGCACGATGCCATAATTACCTTAAGACAGAATTCCACTTACAGCTAGTTTAGAGATAATACTGTATTCAACCTGGATGTAGTATTTCATCAAACAAATCATCAGCAGCGTTAAAACAAACATTTAATTAACTTATAACTTGTAAACTTGCTTTTTCTAACTTGAATCACTTTATTATTCGATATTTTTATTGTTTCCACTTTTGCCAGGGTAAAAGTTGAGTTGGTCCTTCTTACCCCACCTACGTCTTGGCTTTTATAAAGGCAATATAAATAAAACTGCTGAATCTAACTTAAAATTAACAATACACCTTGGAACAATTAAACAACGAATACTTAAAATTCATATTAAGGTCTCGTAAATTTAAGAACTAGATTCACAACCAAAACAACTTACAAAGAAAGAAAATACTTTTGTGATGAATGTTCAAATATTGCCGTTCATCTCAGATAGCAACTTCGTAAGAATTAAGGCGATGGTTAGCTATACATCCTTTTTCGTCTACTTTCAAATATTGTTATTAAAAAATTCCTAAATTTAGTTATTTTTGAGATATCGGTGGTGAATCTTTTTACTCGCGGACCTACATATATTATATACATTATATTAAAAATAATGTTTTTTTTTATTGATGTTTGATTGATGTTTTATTAACTTACGTTGATAGCATTAATTTAGTTTGTGTAAGTATTATAGTAATATAGTGTCCATTTGTAAAATTTGGTGGCTCTAACTAAGAATTAGTTTGTCCAGCCAGTATTCTAAGCTAGTCAAATCCATTTTTAGCTGCGCTCGAAATAACACGGAACGCGGTGTCGGCACCGTAAGAAGAGACGCCTTTAAATCACGTGGCCAAATCAGTGCTACGACGACCCAGGACCAACAGAACTACTACTCAGTATTCGCTACAAGGTAGTGATATCCTTCCTATTACGCTATTTCATGATGCATTTGTTGTGATAGCATAACTTTTTCTTTGTGTAATATTAATACTAATTTATTTTGTTATATATAACTATTTCTAGATAATTTTACACCATAACGTTTTACAACAGCATTACAGGCTCTATTATAGTAGTTTTTTATTTTCATAATTGTTGCATATTTTAGAAAAAACATTATAATATTTGGATTAGACATTATTATAAGTTATTCGTTTGAAAGGATACGATACACATGTCCAAAATTTCTTCATATACATATATTTATATTCTTAATACTCGAATACTTAAATATAAACATAAAAATTTAAGTTCTAATTGAATTAATTACGAAACCAATGTTTTTACATTACACTTTGCACACTTTTATCATTATTTATTCTTTCGACTGATTAAAATCAATATGATTTTAATCCAATGGCTAGCAACTCTAGACAACTTTCAATCTTATGAATATATTGTAATAAGTGTTAATCTGGTAATAAAATTTTAATTTGATATATCAGCACTCTTCTGATCGTTCAATATTTTGAATCACTGTTGGATCAGTTCATGTAAAAATTGGACAAATGGTTATTATATTTTTTTAATTTTGTGCTTCAAACAAAAAATTCAAATTGCTTCTGTATAATGTAAGCAATTGTTTCTGATGTATGATGTAATAAAAATATCATTTTTTTATATTAAAAATTGTTTTATTTTTCTTTTGATCTTCCTGCTAATATGAATTTCTAAATGATGACACGTTTAACTAAGGCTTCGAAAGATACAAATAAAGAATTGTCAATAATAACTCATTTTTAAACAAATTGTCTGGATGTCTACATATACAGGGTGTCCCAGGCCTTGACGTTAAGCCGAAACGGGGTGATAGTATTTACCTTAACTGTCCTGAAAAAAATTAGAAAAAAAATGATCTCAAGTCGTTCGAGAGCTTTGTTAGCTTTTAAGTGCAACCTAGACGTTATGACAATTTTTCGATTATTGTAGTTAACTTCATTTAAAACGCGAATAACATTTCTAGGACCACAGTAAAAAAATTGTAAAATTGCCCCATGTTTTCAAGAATTAAGACTTTTTGTTGAACTAGTCATTTTTAGGTTTTTATTTTTTTACTTGAAACTCTTCAATAATAAAATTATTCAGTTTTTTACTATTTTGCAAACCTGATAAAATGCGCCAATTTTTGATAAAAGTTACCAACACACTTCAGTACATTTTTTCTAAAGGATGGACTCTCAAAGTCGACATGTTAAATTATAAATTCATAGTACAACAAGAAGTCTCAATTCTTGAAAGTTTGGGGCAATTGTGGTGCTTTTTTACTGTCGTCCTAGAAATGTTGTTCACCAATACAGTTCCAAAGTTTAAATGAACGAATTGAATAAAAGTTCACCACGATAACAAAAAAATATCATAATTTCACCAAAATTCTAGCAGCAGCTCATAATTTCCAAACAACTTTTTCCAAATTTTTTTTCTAAAATTTTTCAGGCCAGTTAAATCTTTTTATTTTATTTAGTCAATATATACCCAGTTTCGGCTTCACGTAAAGGTCTGGGACACCCTGGATACATACATTTTATTGATGCATACAGTATTATGTTAATACCAAGCAAATTTATTACTACAGCATTAAATAATATTAAGCATGAGTTGCGATTCATAATATTTCCAATGAAAGAAATGCAATAAATAATACCTACAATATTCAAAGCTTCGTGCAACATCTGTGGATTGCGTAGCGGTACAAATAGTGGGCAAAAAATGTCTAAAAATATGTTCTGCTGCAAATGTATATAAATATCCAATGTAGCGTAAATAAGATTTCTAACTGATCTATAATCGAATTGCAAATATCTATTCTCTATGGGCGAAAACTGTTCATTGGTATGTTATTGGACGAAAACTGTTCCCTGGTTTATATGCATACAACAACATATCGCGTTTCGTATGACTAAAAATAACTTAATCGACTATTTGTCTTAAAAACATCTCGACAGCCATGAAAATTAATGATTGGCAGAATGCATGTATTATATTTCAAAATTGTATGAATGAAATTTCAATTGATTTAATATCTTGTAGTTGTGGAGATATAGACATGAGTCGGACATAAGTTAATAATATATTTTTTATTTGTTTGAACATCTATCTAAATTTACCATTACAAAAGACTGCGTCTAGTGATGCAAATCTTTGTAGTGATGATAGTGCAGAAAGGAAAAACAAAAAACTTTTACTTTGTAGTATATCTAATGATAATGTATCATTAAGATTCTTTATAATTCTCCTCTTTTGAAATTTATCCAACAACTTTCTTGCTAGACAATTGTCTTGTTCTTATCTTATACTTCTGACTATGTCTTACCATTAGTATCTCATTCATCATGAAATATTCTTAAAATTCAATACAAAAATTAATATTCATATCTTAGTGCTTTATTTTCAATGTTCTAAAAACGTACACGAATAAAAGTAACAAAAAAAGTGTCGGTGACAAGTTATTTATAATAACTTTAGTAGAAGAATAAAAATGTTTGACAGCCTAGTCGGAGTGATGGCATATGGGGCAGAGATTTGGGGATGGAAAGAGATCGCCGACCTCAAAAGAATTCGGAATAAATATCTGAAGTGGGTGCTTGGTCTGGAGTCTCATACTCCAAATTATAAACTATGAACAAAAACAGCTAAAGTCTGGAGAGAAAGGCACAGTGAGAGTGTATAAGCAAAAGAAAAAGAGGTAAAGGTGATCAAGAGAAATTGGACGAAAGACAAAAGTATTTCAACAATTGTAGATTTGGCCAAGGTATAGAGCAGCTGAGAGCAACCAGAGCGAATGTTGGAAAGGTACTACAGGAGAGAGGAAGCACAGTTCAAAGGCAGGAATAGTGGAATGATCAAGGTATAACAGAATGTATAAAGAGCTAATAACAGAAAAACTACTGGGGTATCTCAGAGGCTGGAGCAATAGTAGCGATTAAAGGCTAATAGCGTGGAGTAGATGTGGCTCTTTAGAAAAACAAAACAAACATTGGCTGTGCGAACGAAGGTGTGATCCGTGTGGGCAGGAGAAGGACACAGTAGAACATCGGGGAAAAAGGTGCGTAGTGTTGAACAGAACGAGCCTTCTGCAGAGGATATTTTCAGAGGCAGGAGAGATAAGATAATTCTCGACTGGTTGAAAACGGTTGACACAATGAAAAGAGCAAAAAAGAAGGAGTCATCCGTAGAACCAGTCGAAAAACATTAATATAAGGCTTGATGATATAATAAGGGCTTGATGCTGTGCGTGATTATGTTGAGTTTTGCTGTTGCAGTTGTTGTGTATGTTTATGTTTATGTTTTGTTTATCCTCGGTGTTAGATATAACGTAAGTTTAAGTTTATAATGAAATACGTATAAGGAAAATGGATTTGTAAATACTTGTATTTATAGGTCGTTAGGCTGAAATAAATATATGATAATAAAATAATTAAATGCATATAATGCTGATACTTAGGTATATGTGTACTTCTAAATGTAGGTATAGGTAATTAAATTAATTAAATGTCAGTTATTGGTAATTGAAAACAAAATAGATAATGAATGTTTCTAGAATTATGATAAGTAGTACTTAATCAATTGACCTGTCTTGTAGATTTTAAATTTTAATTCTTGACTGTCATTATTTTCTAAAACAAATGGTACTTGTTATGCTATAAAATAAGTATTCATTAAACAAATATACTTAACAATACAATTTATTCAGAAATTAAATAAAAATATATTTTCAAGCTATAATTGAGACTGAATATAATAGTACAAGAATGAACAAAATTATATTGTAATTAAAAACAATCAAATAATGAAAATTTGAAATTTGAAATTTTATGCAACGTTTTATAGTCTATTGAATTAATTTTGAATTTTTACCAGAGAGCTATTTTATTTATTTTATTATAAAAGTTTAATTGACAGCACTTTCACGTGTGTTTACTTGCGCAGAACTACTGATTAATATTTATTATAATATTATAAATAATATCATAAATAAACAATATCAAAAACCGATAATATAAGATAAAGTATTTTTGTAGTTTTTACAATAATAATTGTTGCAATATTTAAAAGTTACAATAAATAAAAAATATTTTTTGGCATTACAATACTATCAATTTTTAATCAGCATACATATTTTCTATAGAATGTTTTCACTTATACATTTCACCATTTCAATATTGAAAACTTAATTTTATTATTTACATAAAAGCACATATAAATTATTCAAAATTTATATATTCTATAAGATATATGGTATTAATTAGAACTTATTTTAATTTGTCGATTCAATATTTGTTGATATTATATAATAGAGAAATGGACGTGACATCTGTGCGCCTTAACACAAAACATTGATTCAAATAATTTTGCCGGAACGAAAATCAGACAGATGACATCACTTCGAATAATATTTTATTTAAAAAATATTATAATATTAATAAAATATGGATAAAAAATATTGATAAAATATTGAAATGATAATAACAAACATACTACAACTTTCTCCCTTTGAACTCTATGTCAAAATCAGTTTAGTTTAGCGTGCTCTGGCACAACTGTACCCATAATCCCCTATATATATATATATATATATATATATATATATATATATATATAAATATATATTTTTCTTTGTCTATTCTCATGGTTAGCTTATCGGCTATTTGTCCAACTCTACTGCCCTATGGACAAAAATTGTTGCAATTAGTAAATTATAATGTTAGTAATTGCAACAATTTTTGTCCATGGAAGTTTAACTTTAAGTAAAATAGTAATAATATTATATTAATTAAAACATCGTTATTTATTATTGGCTAACCGTGGCTAACTCTTGGGAAATATTCTGCCAGTGAATTCTTACCGTAAAGCAAGTAAAAGGGGTGCACAATGGCTAACAAATATTAAAATACCTATTATTATAAACACAAGAAGTGAATAAATTTCACAATTTGTGCTCAGATTTCGATTTTTAAGTCTTTCCGTGGTCTAGTAGTTGGAACTTTGTTTTTCTAACCTGTCTTGAACAATCTTATGTTACCAGTTTTCTTTTGAAATTATAGATAGAAATATGTTTTCTAGTAAAAATATCCTTTCCCCGTTGTTTAGTTTAAGATATCTAACATATTTTTTAGTTATACGTTATTTAATCTTTATAAGGTATACATTATTTAAGATATATTGTTAATTTTAAGTTAAATAGGTAAAATATAATTAGGTAATATAAAATATAATAGGTATAATATATTTATATATTATACCGTCAAAAATCTAAAGATTAAACATACCTAGTACCAAACTTTGAAAATAAAATACATGTATTTAAATACATATTGCTCATTTGCATTTTTTCAGGTCATATTACATAAACATCCTCACATCTAAAACTTACCAATCAAATATGTATACCGTTTTTTTTATGAAAATTATGGAATTCAAAAACCGTTCTTTTAGTAGAAAAAGTCGGTTTTCACTGTATAAATGGAAAATGAAAAAAATATCCAAATATAAAAGATAGATGCAAGCGTTTTGATTCTTGAAATCATATCGGTTCGATAACATTTGGAATCATATATGTATACTATGGCTCCCAAAAAAGTTTCGTGTTGTTTTTTGTCTAATGTACATCTTAAGTTAGTTTTTTATACCAGTGTATAAATTAATTATTATATCACGCTTTAAAACCAATTAAGTCTAATTTAGTCGCAAGTAAGAGAGTTTTTTTTTCGGGAAATTTTGTGAGTAAACAGAGGACACGTCTAAGTAACAAATCGATAGACGTTCTCAGTTTTTTAAAATCATATTTTATTAAACAAGAAAATAATTAGAATTTTTTAAATTAATTAATTAAAATTGCTCGGAAAAGAAAATACTCGGGGTTTAGCTTAATTGTTTTTAAAACTAAAATTGATATTAACAAGTGAGTATCAACATCTAATTTTTTTATTTTTTTTAATTTAATAAATGTTTTTTATTTAAAAATGTATTATTTTTATTTATTCGAAAACTTTCCTTCCACTATCATAAAAACATTTTTATTCTTGTATATGAAAATGATGCATGAATAACGAATAATTATCATCAAAGTTATTTAATCCAGATAAACTATTATTTTTTTTGTTCTACTAATTAAAATAAAAATAATTTAGTTAACTATCCATAAAATTGACCAATAAATAAATTTAGTCAAATACTGCTTTAAATCGCACTAAATTTGCGGATAAATATTTGTTTACATTTTGTACATAATATTCGAGCAAAAATTTATTTTCTATATAAAATTCGAAAACCAGCTAAAACCGGTATCTGGTAAAATTAAAATTCAAAAACCGGTTTTCCGAAATGTCGGTTTTTGTATAAACCCTAACTAACATATATAAATAAATTGAACGTATTATATGGTGAAAATTATACTGTACAACAAATAAAATAATGCTTTCTTGTTATTAAATATAAACAATGTTTCCATAAAAGTGATATCAGGGAGAAAATAAATTCATTACATTTTCGGTTTGGTGTGCGTGCCAGGACAAGGCCTTGGAGCTGTGTATTCGGGATTCATAACGGCGACGTAAACCATGAATGGGAGAAAACTCGACCGCACAGGCACGCACACACTTTTCACATCGCGCCCGGTCCCGACGGAGCACATTTCATGCGAACACAATGAAAATCCAAGGATGCACGAATACACGTGCATCACAAACGGAGGTTCTGAAACTGAGAAAACTTTTGCTTACACTCGTAGATTTCGGTAATTGATGTAATCATCGATTCAACAGGTGTCTCAGTTTGTATCAGATATTATCGATATTCATAGCACAACATTTTAATAAGTTTGAACTATGCCCAACTAAAGTTATTAACTTCCCGAACGGTAAGCTATAGTAATCGTTCAAAAATCGAAAATTAAATTGTTTGCATATTTTCACGTTTTGAATGTTTCTGAACATTTTGGCATAGCTCAGAAAAAAATGATGTGTGTGTTTGTGTGTATGAATGTAAGGGTACAATATTTAGTCTACGTTCTCGGACGCACGGATCAATCGATTTGAATGGTTCAATATTCGATTCCTATTGATAGGGAGATGTGCTGGTTTCTTTTTGGCAAAGATGTGTCCAGCCGTTCCGTAGATATGCAGCTAAATGTACAAAAAATGGCAGATTTTGAAAGAACTAAGCAACCGATTTAAATGCTTCATAAAACTATCTACTTGTGCTAATGAAACGATTGCTTTTGGATAAGATTTTTTTCATTTCAATTTTTTTTTATTTCCCAAAAAAAAATTTTTGAAATTTCGATAAAAAATCGGATTTTTATTTAATATCTGGCTAAAGTTTTAAAGCTCACTTATATACTTTAAATGAATAATTTTAACTTTGCAATTCAGTTTATATAAATCCTACAAATATTAGACAATGTCCTTCATTTTAAAACGAATTAATTAAATTTTGTATATTTACTTTTCTGTGAACATATATAAACGACGTCGTCCAATTCATAATCTTTTATATTTTCTCTAAAAATTTGAATTTGAAAACATTTAATATTTCCCGAATATTTCATTATGGTACGGGAAGTTCCAGCAATATGCATTAAGGCACGATGCCATACACCACTAGTTTCAACTTGCTGCCAGGCTGACATATTAAAAAGTCTTATTAAACGTATTAAATTAGAAACTAATTTTTATTGTAATGCACGTTGTTAGTTTAACATATGTAACATGAAAATAATTGTTGTCGTCTGTCTGAAGCAAGTCAAATTTCTCTGGAAGCATGGTATGCAAACCATACTTTCCACAAAATCGGTAAATATGCGGTTGTGATATGACTGTCATTTAATAAAATTATCTTTTGCAATTATTATAATTATTATCATAAACTTTTATAGATATATTGGCATAAAGTAGATTTGACAACTCTAAGTTATAATGTATTGTTATCTTACTCCATTTCTCTAAAATAAGTTAAATTGTATAAAAGACAGCAATATTTAATCTAATTTAATTAAATCTGCAAATTACATCACCAAATAGATTATAAGCAGGTACCACTTCCAATAAAACAAATTTATACTAATAAATTGAATTTGGAATTCGTTTGTTCAATAATGTTCATTGCGTCATGTTGAAACTCTTGACAATAAAGTCGAAGACAAGAATCGAATTAATATTTTTATTGATATTTGGAAATATGTAAATAAATAATAAAACTAATTGCATTGACGCAATGCAAATGTTTGCCTTTTTAACAGCAATTTGAAGCAATAGTTCTATGAACTGTTGTGATGATACATTTTAACTTCATAGCTTTTTTTTAGAAAACAACCTAAGGTTAGGCTACCTCTATTTGATGAGAATTTTTCTGTCAGTAGTTTTAAATTTGAAACAGAAATACCAAGGATTCATTCGCTCGGAATCATATTTTCATCTATATCTTCAACTGAAAATAGGCATCACTACTACTTGATATCAGAACTTATAACCCCATAGAAAAACTCTACCTGGCATATGGTAAAGCCAGTTTGAGCCCTTTCATGGAGTAACAAGAGCTGACTGTCACTATGGAATTATATGGATTTTCTCAACTCTATTTGTTTTAAATTATCTTTAATATCACTTTATTAAGAGAAGTGAGAACTTAACGAGTCTTATGAGCTGTAGTGCTGACTTCTTATACGCCTTGATGAATTTATTTTTACAATTTCTGTAATAGGTAAGATTGACTATGGTTGTGCCAGGGTACGGTAGTGACAATAGTCTTATAATGGACTATACTGATTTTGAAGTAGGATCCAAAGGGAGAAAGATGAAGAATGACTGTTTGAACAAGTTCTCATTATTGTTTTCAGTCAGTGCCTTACTTTAAGAGTAAGGTTTATACAACAACCGACATTTCAGAAAATCGGTTTTCGAGTTGTAAATTTCCTAGAAAACCGGTTTTAACCGGTTTTCGAATTTTATATGAAAATTCAATTTTTGCTCAAATATTCTGTAATAACAAATTAAATTTTCGGCAAATTTAGTGTGATTTAAAGCAGTTTTTGACGTGATATAAGCCCTTCTAGTGCTAAAAACTCCGATTGTTTAAGTTTGAGTAGAGCAATTCACTCCTTCAACAAGAAGTCGCATTGGTCAAAATAATATATACATTGATATAATAATCTAAATTAATATATACATCAGACAAAAGATAACACAGAACCTTTCTGGGAACTGTAACAGACTAATATGATTCCAAATTTTATCGAACCGATATGATTCCAAGTATCAAAATGCTTGCTTCCGTCCAGTATATTTATCATTTTCCATTTATACAGTAAAAATCTATTTCTACGCTAAGAACCGGTTTTCGAATTTCATAATTTTTGTCAAAAAACCGGTTTTTGAAAATCGACAAACCCTAATTAAGAGTCAAAAGTATGTTTTCATGTTGAAATTCTTTTAATAATAACTGTTAATTGTATATAGATAGATTACTTTGTTTGTTATTTTCCTGCAAGTTGCACGTAGTAATTATTTACCAGCAATTAGTTTTTGCTTACATAATTTGGCTTTGTCATAATGATGATTTCATAATTGTGCGTTGGGTACGTTTGTGACAAATTTTGTGGGTACTTTTGTGACATGTATTTCTTATCCCTTTCGGAAGATTAAACTGATAAAACAATCTAACTAAACTAATCGTAAGACAAAAAACGAAAAAAAAGGAAAAGAAAAATTCAATGCAAGAAAAAAACAAATTTCACAAAGAATTCTTGTTAACTTTATTTAAAAAATTATGTTTTATTATATATTGAAATATATTATTCGTGAGCTTTGTCGAATGTTAATGTCGTGTTGTATTATATATTATTATTATCAACGTCAATAAAAATTGTTATAAATCTTTTTAGTGTCTATACCTAACGTATTCTTTAATTTATCACAACCGTCACTGAAGGATTAGATTTCAGTATTCTCAAGTAGACAAATATTTAAATGACCATTTAATTTACATTTCTATGTAATTAACAACATTCTGGCTGATCAAAAAAGTGGCATAACCGAACCCAGTATCTCTTAATAATGTTTTTTTTATGCGGCAATGCCAGAGATGGGTATTTTGACCTTTTAAATATAAATAACTATTTTTAAATTAAAATCGATGTCACTACAATTTGACATCAGGCTATACGAGGTGTGTTCAAAAAGTACCCGGAATTACTAATAATTAAATTTCGCGGGTCTGGAGTGTCTGATTGTCAAAATTTTTTTTTTATTGTGTTGGTATACATGCCCCTAAAGTATGATGAAATTTTCAGCTATATTCACTGTTTACTTTGTCTGTGGTAGTCGCTAAGGTTCGACGTGTTTTTTCTGAGCTCAGCGATTTTTACAATGGAAGAATTGAAAAGTCAAAGAATTTGTATTGAATTTTGCGTAAAAAATGAAATAAAGTGTTGCAAAGTGCAAAAATTCACCAGATATGGCTCCGTGTGACTTTTTCCTATTCCCAAAGTTGAAGAGACCCATGAAAGGACGGCGGTTTTCCTCGATTGAAGAAATAAAGGCCGAATCGCTGAGAGTGCTCAAGGACATATCAAAAAGTGAATATCAAGGGTGCTTCGAAAATTGGAAAAAACGCTGGCATAAGTGTATTATATCTGGGGGGGACTACTTTGAAGGGGACCACATTAATGTAGACGAATAAATAAATATTTTTTTGAAAAAACGAAAATTCCGGGTACTTTTTTGAACAGACCTCGTATCTGAGGTAAGTAACAAATTTGAAACCCCTGATTTGATGCCTATTATAGTATCCTATCTAAAATTTTCAGATTTTGCTATTGTGATATTATGATTACGTCGTTCCATTGATCTATAATTATATGAAAAATAAGCTTTTAGAACTTTAGCTTGAAATACAAGCAACTTCAAGTAAGTCACAAAGAAAAGTAATGATTTTAACAATTATCGATCATTGATACTTACTTATCAAATGAAAAGTCTAAATTTGTATCACAATTTTTCTAACCTAAACTTTTGACAATCACAGCTTTTCCTTCGGTCTATGTGCGTGACCTACTTTCCGAAAGTTCTACGTACTGATGTTTGCCAATACACCAAAAACGTCCTGGTGTGTGAGTGTTTTCCACTCGTTCGGATTGATGCAGCTCCTGTTCGTGTTCGTGCAGTGCGCTGACCTGGTCTTATGACGTCATGGACGGTTACCAGGGCGACGGGTGCAGTTATGGCTTATGCATGGACCCGAAAATTTCACGGCGTCGTAATTCATGATTTCGTTGCGTTTAAATAAAGGGTTTATCAAAATTTATTGAGCTTTCATTAATTTACTTGTTCAAATTCTACGCGAGAAACATTATTATGGAGTTCAATATCTTCTAATCAAATCATGCCAAAAATCTCTATCATGTTTAATACTTTAGAAATTAACAAATAATATCTGTTATAGATTTTAACAGAAACATATTAAAAAGTTTATTATAATATTTTGTTATGAGAATATCAATATTAAATAAATTATTTTTCAGATTTGAATATTTCCAATAATTTGTAAATGCAAGTACAATTTCCAACTTTTAACCCGACCAACTTGAGAGACAAAAATGAATATCGGACTCATTTGATTTTTAACTTCTGTGAAAATATAAAAAATCTAAAGTAATTGCTATTGCAAATTGATTATTCGTATTTTTTATTGAATCACTAACGTATCTGTAAGATATTTGATGTAATTATGGCAATAAAATTTCGTTAATATATTTATTATTTAAAACACAGTTTGCAAAATGTATTTAAACAAATTTATAAAATTTTAATTAGTTTTAAAAATACATTATTTATAATATCTAATACGCGTAATATTTAGTTATTCGTTTACTTAAAATATGTCGAAATGGTATGAAAAATTGTCAGCCTTTCTTTAGGATCTGTTAAAACTAACATTCTATTAGGCATTTTTAATCAAAGAATTCACATTTAACTTTTGAAAGATGATAATTAAAAAAGAAACATTCAATAAAAATTAAACTTTGCATAATAATTGATAATTCTCTGAATTATAGGTGTGTGGTTAAATAACTTAAAGAAATTTAATTGATTTGATGTTGTGTGTGTAAATGTTAAGCCTTCAATTCTATATTTGTTGTTAATATTGTTTGACAAATTAGAAATTAGTTAGAAAAAATATGGTATGAATCGTGAGATGTCTTTGTGCCCATACAATAATTTATTGTTTGTGGACATATCTTTAACGGTGGCTTTTAAGTTCGAAGAATATGATTATAAATAATATCAGTTATACAGAAATATTAAACACATACAGTGATGTTTAATAGAACCCCGCTAAGACGATCATAAATATTGTTATTTCTCGCATAATATGTCACTTTACATCGGTTTCTGTACTTTTGATACATATTGCGCGGGTCCTTGAAACTTTGAAACATTTTGCTTCTATCCGGCATAATACGTTTTTTCGCTTAAGTCGAGTTTTTGGTCCGTTTTCAGATAAATCGTCTTAACGGGGTGTTATGGTATATATACATACATATTATATACGCATGTTTAATCAGAGAATAACTCGCTTAGGTTGGGTGTGAAAGACAATAAAAGTTCGATCCCATTAAAATTTCCTCACTACTGAATGTATTTGGGATAGAAAGGGGTAAAAAGGTCTACTACTAATATCTTAAAAAACAAGTAAAGCTAGGAAATTTTTGGCAATTATATTTGAAACTTTTATAATACCTTACATGTGGATGAGGTAAAAAGACCAATTAAACCTGCAACCTGGAAAAGATGTAAACAAAAATAAATAGTAAATAAATATGTGACTTTAGTTTAGAAAAGCAATTTCGATAGAAATAAATTAAATAATATGTATTAGTTATTCCAACTCTGCTAAGTAATATTTCGGGCAAAATATCAGATCACGGTTATATACATTGCTATTTTAGTAAAAAATGTGCCCATCAAATTTATGTTTTGCATTGGTTGAATATTGTAGCTGTTAAAATATGCAGCTTTATCTTAAAATCTCTTTGAAATTAAAAATAAGGCATTGGAACTGTTTGCCCCCTGGCTGTCCTATTTTACCTCGCTTATAGAGTGAAGATAGACCGATGACAATTTTTAGAAAAAAGTAAGTTTCTACAAGCAGGAATTAACTGCAAATTTTACTGAATAACAATTACTTGTTTGATACATGTTATGTGTTGTGATATAGTTTATTTGGTTTAGCCAGTAGAAGTTCTTAAATTCAAATTGAACCTTTGTGACCCGTCCTACACTACATATAATCATAAAAAATATGGCATATTTTAGGCTTGATATTTATATTTAATTCAATTGCCAAGTTTCTGAGATAACAAACTCTACTTGAATTATTAATCTTATGTTCTAAATATTTTGTTTAATTTTATTTGCATTTAATATAAATGATTTAGAATCTGTAACCGATGTTAATTAACTACCTAAGTGCAGAATTCTTATAGAAATTATTATTACATTATTAAAAACAATGAAGATATATTTTTTTATGTATTTTGTTGTTATATAACCTATATTATATTTATTGCTTTAAACAAATCAATGGTACATGGCGTTCCGCTGAATGACGTCATAACGTTTTAACTATGCTAATGCACCATTTAGCACTAGATTGTATAGTTCTGGATTCTACCTAGGTACTATAATTTTGGAGCAAAATCGAATACCTTTTTAATGCCCTCAAATAAACATGAAAACCATGAAAACATAACAATTCAAGTTGATGAAATATCAATATTAGATAATATTTAATATTAGACTTAACAGACGGAAAATATTCGAATGTAACAAACAAAGCACTCAAAGCATCTTCAGGTGGATAGTCCGAGGAAATGATATAACCGCAATAAAATTTAATAATATTTTCTTGAATGGAAATCTTGACAAGTAGGTAAAATATTAAAAATCTAAATTTGATCAGATGAATTATTTTCGGATATTCAAAACTATAAATAACTTTTGTATATATTTGTTTATATATATATATATATATATATATATATATATATAATCATCAAATTCGTAATGAGCAACAATAAATCGAGATACAGTTATACAATTTGTTAGGTAGATAATGCTTTTCATATTCTATCTGGCTGAAAATGTTGGGAACAATATCATTTTCAAACAATGTATTCGGATTTTCATTGTATCGATTATTAACAAAATGTCAATTAATATATCATCGCCCTGTTTAATTTCAATTAGTAATATTACTTGGAATGAATTTATGGTTAGTATATCAACGATTTTCCCTATAATTCAAAGTACTAGCTTTTCCATGCAAATCAAATCATTATGAACTGACATTTGCTAATAGTTGCTTTCACTATTTATTAATAAAATAAACTAATAATGTTAATTATTTTTATAAATACAGTATTGTGCAGGTTCAATTTCCAAAAAAGTATCAATTAGCAACTTTGTCAAAGGAAATGTAAATGGTCGGTTTTTAATAATTCAGTGAATTGTATGAATTGAAAACAAATAAAAAAACTTTAAAGTTTGCACTATTAGTCTTAATTTCATTACATGCAATCTATATAAATATAGTTTTATATCAAATAAATTATATTTATATTGTAATAATGAAGAACATAGTTATATATTTAAAATGTTTAATTCGTAACATTTATCCAATATTATATAAATGCTAGGAAACCATTTATTTTGGGGTAATTAATTTCAGTATTTTATGTGAAAATTGCGAAATATTTTAAATTTGTGAAATAAATTTAAAAAAAATTACTTTTCGTAAAAAAAATCGCAAACAACATTGTAAAATGGAATGTAGAACCATTTGTGTTTTAATAATTGGGTATGGACTATAAATTAAAGTGAAAACAAAGACTGTCATAATTATATATGACGGCCTAAAGTTTTACTGACATTCTATTTATTTTCATTTAATACCAAATGATAAAATAAATTGAAATATGTGAATAATTGTACATCTCGTATTTGTGTGCAAATTATGTTTGGTTTACCTAATTTGTACTATATGAAATGATGAACATAGTGTATTCATATTTAAAATTTTTCAGCCTGACATTTATCCATAATATATAAATGAATATAAAATCAATCTAAATGTCATTAATCTTAAACTAATTCTGCCGCAAAATAGACCAATGTTAGGGCAAGGCCATGTTACGCTGCTTTTTTTTCATATAAAATGGTACTAAAAACTTTCAAAATGCTATTCGGTTGCTGTGCAGTCAAGCGTTTTAGATAAAAAATCATACTTAGAAAACGCACAAACGTCAAAAAAGAACGTTATCATAAGTCCATCTTATTGATATGCATTTATAACATATGCGAGAAGTTAGATTTTATGTGCATACGCCTAATCGCACTCTAAATAGTATTTTGACAGTTTTTATTAAAAACATTTTTTTCCAAAATTCAGAAAATATTTTTTAAATATTGAAATAAAAAATTGAAATTTTTTGTTGTTTTCCACAAAAACTGAAGAAACAATCTTTCACAAGCAAAATGTTTGTGGAATCATTCGCATGGGATGCTACGTGCTCAAAAACTTAGAACATTAATTTGTAAAAAAGTGATTTTGTACATTTTTAGCTCCTTATCTATGACGGCTGGGCCTATCATCTTTACCAAAAACTAATCACCACGTCTTCTTATCATTACTAATTGAATGTTTTTGAATCATTCAGTTAAATGTTTTGAATCAAACAATCGGTTCCCAGTTCCCTCAAAAACTTAATTCCATTTTTTCTGAAGTATGCCAAAACGTTCAGAAACTTCTGAAACGTGATGATATGCAAAAATTTTCACTTTCGATTTTTGGACAATTACAATAATTCGCCCTACGAGAAATAAATAAGTTGTTATTATCAAATATTCAAGATCAAAATACCAATCAATATAACAAATTAAAAATGGTACTAATAACAAATTACTGCCGCAGTATTTTCTATTTCGACCGATATCCTTCCGCAATTTGACAAAAGCGACCTCGGATCATCAAAAAGGAACGTCGCCGCTCTAGGAAATCGCAATAATCATTCGGAAGCAGCCATCATCCGTAATATGCAAGTCAATGTAGTAGAATGTCGTATTTCCATCTACATTCTACATCGAACGTGTACGGTCTAAGCCAGCGTTTCGTTCATTTTGCTCTGCGTCCTTCGGAATGACGTCATTTGCTCTCCCGAAACTGGGTCACTGGGTGATTGGGTTAACGCTGGGATGATAAACCCGGAGGGGTTGTTCACCGAGGGTTGCGAGGAGACGATACAAAGCGCAGATGCTCGACGTCGCATCAAGCAAAGATGTTAGATGAGATGTTCCGGGATGTCTTTCATTCAATGAAAATCGAACAATTTTATTTGAAAATATTTATTCGCGATATTTATAAATGGTATTTATTAGTTATTTTATATATTAGTTATTTATATTTTTTAAATGCTTTCATAACGCTCTTAGTGGCGAGAGCAAAATATTATTTATAGCGAAAAGCAGCAACTCATAAATAAAAAATCTCGTAAGAACCGAGGAATGAACTAGCACTTGTATATTGTAAATATATTTTAGTCATTATATAAATGTAAGTATAGTTATAATTTTAACATCGATTGCTTAAGCTTTAAAAGATGTACTAACCGTTAACTCTATATGTAGAGAGTAGAGCGGGGCTTGAAGGCGGGTAAAAACGTCCACCACCAATATCTCAAAAACAAGTAAAGTTACAAATTTTTTTAACAACAATATTTGAAAGTAGAGAGGAAAAAAGGTATAGACAGTCATCACCGTTATTCTTACAACTTTGCTATCGGGAGTTAAATATTTGAAAATCCATAATAAAAGTATTTTCTTTCGTTGTTAGTTTTTTAGGTTGTTTAGTTTACGAAATCTTAGGTATACGTTATTTAATTGTTTTATAAGATGTTTTCTTAGTTTTGGGTTGCATTCAATAGTTTTTTTTTATATAACCTCTATAAACGCTTAGACGTGGCTGGGGTAAAAATAATCAACCTTTATCCTAACAAAGCTGTAAACAGTAAAAAATAAACAATAGCAAATAAAATAGTAAATTAAGTTGAAAATCAAATTTTACAAGAGATAAATTAAATAAATAGTTATTCCAACTCTTCGAATGGGTGTTTCTGACAAAATACCAGATCAAAGTTATATATTATGTTATCTCCGTAAAATTGCACCCATAATATTCATATTTACTTTATTGTAGCTAGTTTTTCGTAAAATCCATTTAGAGCCCTAGCCATCCTATTTTACACCACCTATAAGGTAAAAAGAACCGGTTGGCAATTTTTAAAAAAACAGCAAAAAATAACATTTTAACAATGATTAGCTTGGACTTTTATAGAACATAGTCAGATAATCGTGTGTTTGATATGAGCAATTTGTTATGATATAGCATGTTTGATTTTCACAATATATACGTGATTTGACTCAAAGTCAAATGGACCTTTGAGCACCGCCCTACCCTATATTACATCTAAAACTTCTTTTAAATATGTTCAAATATTATAAATTATTATTTAAAAACAATCACTTGTATTAAATGCAAATTATTTTTCTTTACAGATATAAACTTATTTGGAATAGCCAAATTTCTATTTAAATTAACAAATGTGTATTCAACCATTGTGATGGCTGCGCCTTCATCATCCCCTGACTGACGTCATTCGTGCAGCGAATGCCCCATACATGCACACGTTTCATGGCAGTGACGCGATTCCATTCGAACAGTATAAAAAATACTGAAATATACCTTTTTTATAAAAATGTGCAATAAACAAAATACGAGAATGAAAATTATGATGGCTAAGGTTTGAATATTTTTAACTTCCCGTAGGGTATTTTATTATATTGGTCCAAAATCGAAAATAAAAATTGTTGCATATCTTCACGTTTCCAAGATTTCTTATCATTTTGACATACTTCACAAGAAATAGATGTTCTTTTGTGGATACAATTTTTCGTCGACGTTTTCGGGCGTACCGCTCAACCGATTAGAATGATTCAAAAAGCATTCGATTCCTGTAGGGATTAGTGTTGATTAGTTTTTGGGAAAGGTCGGTCTAGCCGTTTCCAAGATACGAAGCAAAGAGTGCAGAAAATGGAAATTAGGTTTTTGAGAAAATAGGGCGTAGGATTTGAATGATTCAAAAAACATGCGATTTGTAGTGATGAGAAAACGTGGTGGTTAGTTTTTGGCTATGACAGGCCCAGCTGTGTCAGAGAAAAGGAGTTTAAAGTGTAAAAAAAAGCCTCAGTTTCGAACATTTTGCTTATGAAGAAGCTATTAGCTGTTGAGGAAAGCAAAAAAAATATTTTTTTAAATTAAAAAATTTCAAAAAATATTTTATTAGTTAAAATTATGTGTTTGAAGTATATAAATATGTCTTAAAATTCTAAATTTTAGAATTAAAATTAAAATCCGATTCATATTTGATACTCATTTTTTTGAATATTGAAAATGACTCGGATTTTAATTTTCATTCTCAAATTTAATATTCTAAGGCTCACTTATATACTTCAAATAAATAATTTTAACTTTGCAATTCAGTTCAAAAAGTTCTCAAAATATGAGTCAACCTCTCTCATTCTAATATCGCTTGTCCAAGTTTTGTTTATTTACCTTTTATGTAAGTATATATAACAGTCATTATCCAATTGATAAGTTCCTATATTTTGACTATAAAATACGAATAAAAAAGTCAGAGCATTTATAATAATCAATTTAAAAGCATTTAAAGATCCACCAATATTTCATTATGGTTTCAGCAATAATCCTTAAAGCACAATGCCATGCACCACTAGTTTAATATATAGAAGCCAATAAATATACTTTTCCATAAATATATTTTTCATTTCGATAAACTATTCACAATTTTCAAACACCTGAACTAGTGAAAAGTCTGCAGAGAGGAAAAGGGTAGTTCTATTTTTAGTACGGAAACATTATCAGCAGCAAGTTATTTTTAAAACTCTCAATATAAATTAATAAAGGTGATTTATTTCCTCAAGAAGAAATTTATATTTTTTCCAGATATTTCGCTTCCATAATTATAAGCTTCTTCGATATTTGGAGAGAAAATATATTTCTATGTACGCGAAGACAATTCTTGCATTTTGTTAACGTTTTCTTGAAAACAGAATAGCTTATTTCATGAA
The DNA here is from genome assembly GCF_003426905.1 of Ctenocephalides felis. Lineage (NCBI taxonomy): Eukaryota > Metazoa > Arthropoda > Insecta > Siphonaptera > Pulicidae > Ctenocephalides > Ctenocephalides felis. The sequence continues at coordinate 45,355,997 of NW_020537646.1, read as the reverse complement.
TTTAAAACGCGTTGACTAGTTTTTTGCGATTTTCAAAATCGTGAAATAAAGTTGCAAAATTGTAAACCGACTTGAGACACGGCTCAAAAAAATATGATTGTTAACATGCATTCCTCTTATGAGAACATTTGTCAAACCATTTTCAGCAATTGACAATTTAATATTAGATTAATTAATAAATAATATTTTATTGACGTTTGTTGTGACGAGGTAGATTACAAAATGTATAGAAGTTCGTGATCCACCGAGATGCTGCCGAACTCTATTAAAATTACACTTGCGCTTTGTTTATATTTTCGAAGGACTAGATATATTTAGATAATGGCTATATCAGACCGATTAAAAAATGATAAGTAGTTTAATTGTATATTTAAACAAAATAATACTACATTAGGATTTATAGATGATATGTTACTTAGTTGAAGTTTTAATTAGTACTGATGTTGTTAGATGATATTTTAGATATTACTAAATTATAAAATTTTTAAAATTTTATATGATTTTTCTGATTGGTTCGTTTTTGTGGGTTCAAGCGACAACCCATTACATTTTTGATCAATCGGGTATTAACCGGTGATTCATTCCATGGTACGTGGAATTCGATCGGGAACAGGTGATTAGAGATTCTTATAAAAATGGATTAATGGTATGATGATAGATTTACGGACAGGATGCATGACAATGAGAAGAATTATTTAATAGTTCCAAATTATTCATTATTATTTATATAATAAGGGATGAGGGTTTATTATTACTATCCTGTATGAAGGTAATCAAATACAATAATATTATTCCATTAGGTTGAGTAAGGCGTTAACAACGTTTTCAGAACAACGTAATCCGAAATGAAATTCAAAATTTTTAACCTAGTATATTTATTTTAGATAAAACCATTTCTTCGTAAGTAACAGCTGAAACAGTTTTTTGGTCTCAAATTTTAACTGCCACAGAAAATCAAAAATTAAGCTTAGAAATTGAAATATATTATTTAAATTTTGTACAAACATTTCGTCGACGATTCGTCAAGAACACGAATCAACCCATTTAAATAACTCAAAAAACATTCAATTCGTATCGATGGGGAGACGTGTTGATTAGTTTTTGGCAAAGCAGGTCCAGTGGTTTCGAAGATACAGGGCAAAAAGTGCCAAAATTGGTAATTCAGTTTTTGAGATAAACGAGCGTCCGATTTGAATGATTCAAAAGTCATTTTATTTCTATTGACGAGGTAAAGAACTGGTTAAATTAATGAGAGTTGTATTTACTTCGGTTTGAATTTTGGTACGAAAAGTTTCAGCATTTTGACTTATAGCACAATGCCATGCACCATTAGTTACTTTTATATTCAAATTGGTAGAAAACACTCATGTCAGCTAAGCTTTTCACATTTCAAGCAAATGTGCTTCACGAATATGTAACTATAAGACATTTGTTAAATGAATTTGACAATATTAGAACTATTTACATAAAATAGTATAAAGAGCTTTTCTTAAACTTGCCACATAGAATTTTCCTCAAACAATGTAAGAAATTTACACATTGTACGAAGGTTCCACAGCGAATTATACGCTTGACAAAATGTTGGCGTTCATGCATGACGCGACTTCGTGTCGATAATGTTTCGCGCGCAATGGAACTTTATCATCTGCATTATGACTTCAGATGATGTTGAATTATAATATATATGTCGAGCATTTACCTACGTATATCAATGAAAATTGTATTGTCGATTGTTGACTCTTTGGATTTTATTTTACCGTGTATCATTTGGTTTTTATATATTTGTCTTATTATGTCATTTTCCCTCGGTCAAATTTTGGCAAAAATGAACAAAGAAAGTTTTTCCCAGGCCATCATTAAATTTTGTCCTAAATTAAACAATCAAATAGATCTTGTCTTGATATTTTAATATTTCTTCTACAGCTCTTTTGATGTATATGTATATTTTCGTTTCTAAATATTTTGGCATACCTTATAAAAATGAATGCGTGTGTAGAATGTATGTATGTGCGGATACAGACTTTCGTCAACAATTTGGAGGGCACAGATCAACAGATTTGAGTGATTCTAAAAACGTTCGATTCCTATTGACGGGAATTTGAGAAGATTTTTGCAAAGGGAGGTTCAGCCATTTCGAAAATATACGGCAAAACTGGCAATTATATATTTGAGAGAATTTGAATAATTCAAAAATTATTTCACTTGGACTGTACATTTGCTTAAATTTTTGGGTAGACAGGTCAAGTGGTTCAGAGATTTAATAAAAAAGCTTTGAAAAATTCCATTTGGCGCTCGAAAATGATTTGACATTAGACATAGTTAATAATGGGTAAAGGTAATAATAGTGTTTAACTGTTAAACTGCAACTTGGCGCATTGACATGCCATCACTATAGCTTTGAAAAAAATTGAAAAAATTCAAATGTTTTCAGGATTTACAAAAAATGTAACAATTACAGTACAAGGAGTTTCCAGCATTTCGCACTTTGCCTGGACGAAGTCATGCATCACTAGTATGTTTATAATTAACTTCCCAAAGGGCAAGTTATAATAATCACAAAAAAATCGAAAATGGCAATTTTATGTATCTTTACCAGCCGTTTCAAAGATATGGAAAAAACAGTTCCAAAAATGGTAATTCAGTTTTTGAGAGAACGGAGCGCCTGATTTGAATGATTCATAAAACATTTTATATGCATTGACGAAACGGAACAAATTTTGAGAAGGCAGGTCCAGCAGTTTAGAAGATTCAATGGTTTTTGGCCATTTGGTGTCAAAATTGATAATGATAATGATCAAAAAATTTAAATTCTAATTTTCTATAGCCATGTTTTTTTAAAAAAAAACAAAATTCTTAAAAATCTAATTTTTCAGCTTTCAAAAAATGTTGAAGCTTTTTTAAAAAATTATAGTTTTCGGTATGTAAAGTTCCATTAATTTGTCTTAAGGTACAATGCGATGCACCCTAGCGGTATATAGAATTATTATTGACATAAGTTAATATATATTATTCGTCTACTAACAAAATTTTGCAAAAAACTAATAATTTCCTCATTCGAATTCCCGCTGATGGGTATATGACACGTATTATATCTATTTCTTTAAAACGCAAACTCTGCCGAATAGAACGACGAGCCAGCGAGCGTTGTAAACATTTTGCCGATCGTAAACCTCCCGGATTCCAGCAATGACGTCATAGTTTCGCCCCATCGCTGTTCTGTAGCGTCGCTCGACGCGTTCGATACTTGTTGCCTTCATAGCGGGTCACAGAACTGGGTCACGACATACCATATACACACACTGTATACTGTAATTCATACGCACTGAATTGACTGAGAGCTGGAGATGTGTGTCATACATTTAAAAAGTATAACACCCTGATTAAAATATTATTCAAAAATTTGTAATTTGTATAAACGAATCCAAATCAGCTCACTTTTAACCCGTACAAGAGGCGTGTCCAATTTATATAAATAACGTCCAAATTCCGAAACAGAAGATATTGAAATATTTTGGTGTCTACTTAGACAGAAAACTTACTTGGAAAACACACATATAAATGAATAAACAGCGTATAATCCTCAAAATAAAAAAATTGATTGGCTACTGAGTGAAAGATCTAACCTTTCCTTTGAAAACTAATTGTATTGCTGCTGCTGCTGCAAACTATACAAAACAATTATCAACCGAATCTGGACATATGAAATTGACCTCTGAGGCTGCAATACCAAATCCAAAATAGTTATAATGTAAAGGACTCGCTCAAAAATTCAATGTAGGTATAATACTTAATTCATCGTGGTATGTGACAAATGGAGTTAAAAAAAGGTGGTTTCATTTTTTACAAATACTGTATAATATCTTGATCTGGAATTTCGTTCAAAATATTCAGCAGCAGATTTGGAATAACTATTAATTTACCTTATCTCTTGTAAAATTACTTTTTTCACTTCCCGTAGGCAGTGGTGTTGTCGAGCCGGAACGCGCCGGAACGTCGTTCCGGCAAATCATTTTTGAGCCGGAACGCGTTCCGGCAAGAAAAAATATAAAAACATCGCTACATACAGAAAATGATTTAATAAGTAAATTTTATACATTATTATTCAACTAATTTTATTAAATGTTATTATTGTAATAAACATACATATATGTGCACAAATGGGTTTTGTAATAATTTTTGTTTCTTTCCTTTTTGAACGGAACTGGAAAAACATGAAAACCGGTTTTAGAACCGGTTTTTAAATTTTAGCGTTCCGGCAAAAAAATATTAGCACAAAACCACTGGTTTTATCAAAGTCGTTTTAATTTAGTAACAAATTGAGGTGTATGAACTTCTTATAGAAAAAATAATATTTATAAATTAAATCTTACATTCATTCGCATTTCTTATACGCTAACATCTACATCATAGGTTCCTATTCATGTATTTTTATAGCCTTACGTGTGCCTATACGTTGCATTCTATACTACACGCCTTACATCTGTACCATATGCTATATTTCATTATATACTTTCAAATCCCTACATTGTATACCGAATACACCTAACCCATATCTACTATATATCCTATTACCTATAATTTCCCTTACACGCTACATTAACCCTACCGAGATTCGAACCCGGGTCCGCCGCGTGGCACGCGACGTCCTTATCCACTACACCACCGTAACGCTACAATCAACCGTCTTTTTTTCGCGTGTCGTCGCGCCACCTTAGTATTAATTACCTAATTAATTAGAAAATGACCCGCGGAAACAACAGTGCGTCCCATATTATATTATTAGTGGGGGTATCCGATAGGGTAGTGGTTAAGGTGCGCGACTTCCACGCGGAGGTCCCGGGTTCAATTCCCGGTATAGACAATAGATAATATATATAATAGGTAGAGATAATACATAGGGCGTAAGGTAAACCTATATAATATAGGTGAATATATAAATTAGACAGTAGTATTTATAAGAATTAAAGGTCTGTAGGTATATAATAAGTTAATGACGGTATAGGTATCTCACGGTATGATAGATAATAGATATCTATCGATGATATACAATAATATAATATAGTATGGTAGGTAATAGGTTATCTATCATATTATTAGGTTAAGTCTTATAAAGTATTGTAATAAATCTTGAGTACTTTTATATCATAATAAATACCTGTAAGTAATAATGAATACAAATAATACCACAATAAATATGATTAATGTCATTGAAGAATATAAATTATGTACTCAATGATTCCCTCATACTTGTACAATTTAATGTATAGACTAGCTGTGTATAATAGAGTTAATTATATAAAAGTCAATATATTAGATTTGTGAGTTCTTATCGAAATATGTCAAATTTTTGAACCGGTTTATGAACCGGATTTTAAATTTTAGCGTTCCGGCGAAAAAAATATTAGCACAACACCACTGCCCGTAGGGTTATTGTAATCGTCCAAAAATCAATAAATGGTTCGAAAACATTGACTCCTATTGATAGGAAGACGTGCTGATTAGTTTTTGGCAAAGGCAGGTCTAGCCGTTTCGGGGATACGGAGCAAAGAATGCAGAAAATAGAAATCGAGTTTTTGAGAGATCGGAGCATCGGATTTGAAGCAATCAATTCATAATGACGGGGGGAAGTGGTGATTATTTTAGGGCAAAGGCAGTTCCAGCGGTTGCGGAGATACAGAGCTAAATGTACAAAAAATGGCAGTTTTTGAGAGAACTAAGCGTCCGATTTGAATGATTCAAAGAACATTCTGCTTGTTTTAACATTATGATTGCTTTGGAGAAAAAATATGTATCAATTTTTTTTCCATTATTTTTCTTTTTTTTTTCATTTTTTTTTTCAATTTTTTTGTCAATTTTTTTTTTCGAAAAATATTTTTTTTGGGTATCGAAAATAATTCAGATTTTAATTTTAATTCTGACTAAAGTTCTAAAAACTTATATACTTTAAATAAATAGTTTTAACTTTCCAATTCAGTTTATATAATTCTTACAAATATTAGACATTGTTACACTATTTATTTATAATAATCTATATAAAAACATTTAATATTCCTCGAACACTTAGTTACGGTACGGGAAGTTCCGGCAATTTGCCTTAAGGCACGATGCCATACACACCACTAGTTTACTAGGTTCAGTTCGTCTTTTTTACCCTACTCATGTATAGGTTTTTTAGAGGTTATATAAACAACTATTGAATCTAATTCAAAATAAACAAAATATTTTATAAAACAATTAAACAACATACTTAAAAATTGTATTAAAATTTCGTAAACAAAAAAAAACACAGTGCTCACAACCAAAAAAACTAACAACAAAAGAAAATACTTTTGTTATGAATTTCCAAACGTTGCCGTTTCATCCGAAAGGAACGTCATTATTGATGTTTATACCTCTTTCTCCCTCTTCTTTCAAATATTATTGTTAAAAATTCTTAGCTTTACCTGTTTTTGAGATATCAGTGGTAGACCTTTTACCTGCGGACCTAAGCCCCGCTCTACCCTATTTTCACTGCAACTAATTAAACTATTTCCATTTTTTATCAATTATGATTGATAATTATCTCTTTAAAATCAAATGTTGCTGTTCATTTTTATTGCATTT
>NW_020537646.1:45328659-45348394 GCF_003426905.1 Ctenocephalides felis | reverse complement strand
TTTCTTTGTTATCTAACATAAATCATAATTTAATAAACATTTCGTAAAATATTTTTTGATTTATTTATAATTAACCTTAGGTGTCCGCCACTTGGGGACTTCCCCTTATATAATAATAAAATAATTAAATTCATATAATGCTGATACTTAGATATAAGTGTACTTCTAAATGTAGGTATAAGTAATTAAGTTAATTAAATGTTGGTTATTGGTAATTGAAAACAAAATAGATAATAAAAGTTTCTCGAATTATGATAGGCAGTCCTTAATCAATTCACCTGCCTTGTCGATTTTAAATTTTATTTCTTGACTGTCAGATTTTCTAAAACAAATGGCATTTGTTATGCTATAAAATAAGTATTAATTAAACAAATAGATTTAACAATACAATTTATCCAGCAGAGATTTAATAAAAATATATATTCAAGCTATAATTGAGACTGAATATAATAATACAGATTAAACAAATTATATCGTAATTTAAAAACAATAATATGATAAAAAATTTGAAATTTGAAATTTTATGCAAGGTATTATAGTCTATTAAATTGATTTTTTGATTGATAATTTTTATCAGAGAGCTATTTTATTTATTTTATTATAAAGTTTTTCTGTCAGCACTTTCACTTGTATCTACTTGCGCAACACTACTAGTTAAGGTTTATTATAATATTATAAACTAGCTGTAAGTGGAATTCTGTCTTAAGGCAATTAGGGCATCGTGCCTTAAGGCAAATTTGCTGGAACTTCCCGTACCAAAAATTATTATTTTTTTTAAAAACGATTAACGTTTTGAAAAAAATTTACTTCGAAAAAAATAAGATTTGGAGAAACTGTAAATTGGACAAAAAATTACTTTTTTTTGAAAAAAAAATTTAAAAAAAAAAATGTTTTTTTTAAATTTAAAAAAAATTTTTTTTTTTATATATATTTTTTTAAAAAAATTTTCTTATTTTGACATATTTTGGAAGATCTGAACTTATTTTTCAAAGCAATCGTACTGCTTTAACTGCATAGAGACAAAAAAGCGCATAATAAGCGTGGCGTCGCTGTCTAACGGGTAAACATTGATACGGAACCCATAGAAAAATAAACAAAATTTATACTTATTGTTAAAATCTCTATAAAATATCTGAAAATTTGATGTGCATATGTCTAATGATCATTTTTGACCGCCAAATGGCATTTTTTTACTTTTTTCGTTAGATCTCGAAACCGCTAGACCTGCCTTATGAAAATTTTATCAATTATTTTCCTTGTCAATACAAGTATAACGTTTTTTGAATTATCAAAATCGAACGCTTCGTTCTCTTAAAAACTGAGTTACCGTTTTCGGCACTTTTGCCCCGTATCTCCGGAACGGCTAGACCTGCCTTCGCCAAAAACTAATCAGCACGTCTCCTTATCAATACAAATAGAATGTTTTTTGAATTATTCAAATCGGTTGATCCGTGTTCCCGAAATCGTCGACGAAAATTTGTATCCGCACATACATACACACACGCACACACACACACACACACACACACACATACATCCATTTTTTCTAAGGTATGCCAAAATGTTCAGAAACCTCTGAAACGTAAAGATATATAAAAATTTTCACTTTCGATTTTTTTGCGATTACTATAACTTACCCTACGGGAAGTTAACAATATCAAAAACCGACGATATAACATAACGCATTTTTGCAGTTTTTACAATCATAATTGTTGTAATATTTGTAAGTTGCAATAAATTAAATATTTTTTTGAATTACAATACTATCAATTTTTAATCAGCATACGTATTTTCTATATAATGCTTTTACTTTTACATGTACTATTTAAATTTTGGAAATTAATTTTATCATTTACATAAAAGCACATATAAATTATTCAGAATGTATATATTCTATAAGATATATGGTATTTTTTTGGACTTATTTTTAATTTGTCGATTCAAATTTGTTGATATTATATAATAGAGAAATGGACGTGACATCTGTGCGCCTTAATACAAAACATTGATTCAAATACTTTTGTCGGAACGAAAACCAGCCAGATGACATCACTTCGAACAATATTTTATTTCAAAAATATTTGCAATATTAATAAAAATATGAATAAATATTTATAAAATATTGAAATTATAATAACAAACATACTACAACTTACTCCATTTGGACCCTATGTCAAAATCAGCATATTTTAACGTGCTTTGGCACAACTGTACCCATAATCCCTATATATATATATATATATATATATATATTATATATAATATTATATTAAATATAATTTTTCTTTGTCTATTATCATGTTGGCTTATCGGCTATTTATCCAACTCTACTGCTCCATGGACAAAAATTGTTGCAATTAGTAAATTATAATGTTATTAATTGCAACAATTTTTGTACATGGGAGTTTAAGTTAAAGTAAAACAGTAATAATATTATATTAATTAAAACATCGTTATTTATTAATGGCTAACGTGGCTCTTGGGAAATATACTGCCACTGAATTCTTTTCGTTGCGCTCTATATTAATTATAAGTCACTAAGCAAGTAAAAGGGGTGCACATGGCTGACAAATATTAAAAAAATACCTATTATTATAAACACAAGAAGTGAATAAATTTCACAATTTGTGTTCAGATTTCGATTTTAGTGGTCTAGTAGTTGGAACTTTGTTTTACTAATCTGCCTTGAACAATCTTATGTTACCAGTTTTCTTTTGAAATTATAGATAGAAATATGTTTTCTTGTAAAAATATCCCATCCCCATTGTTTTAGTTTATAATATCCAATCGTTTTTAAGATGTATTATTATTTTACGTTAGATAGGTAGAATATAATTAGGTAATATAAAATATAATTGGTAATATACATTTATATTATACTATCGAAAATGTGAAGATTAAACATAAATAGTACCAAACTTTGACAATGAAATACGTGTATTCAAATACATATTGCTTATTTGCATTTTTAGGGCATATTACACATCAACATCCTCACATCTAAAAACTTACCAATCAAATATGAATAGAATATATAAACTAGTGGGGCGCATGGCATCGTGCCTTAAGGCAAATTGCTGGAATTCCCGTACGCTTTTTGCAAAAACGTCTAGCGATCGAGTACGAAGCGAATTATTTTCCAATTTTATAAGTCGGTTATTCCATACTGTCGAAATTAAAAATCTTGGTACGGAACCCAGAAAAATTACAAAACTGTGTACACGTTGTTATTAAAATCTTTTTAAAATATCTGATAATTTGATGTACTTATGTCCAATAAACATTTTTGACCGCCAAATGGCATTTTTTTAACTTATTTTTATTGAGAGTTCATAACCGCTAGACCTGCTTTCCCAAAAATTTAATCAGTTATTCATCTTGTCAAGACAAGTAAAATGTTTTGCCCCTTATCTTTGGAACGGCTAGAGCTGCCTTCGCCAAAAAATAATCAGCACGTCTCCTTATCAATATAAATCGAATGTTTTTTGAATTATTCAAAGTTGATCGGTGTTCCCGAAATCGTCGACGAAAATTTGTATCCACTCACACAACACGCGCGCGCACATACACACACACATACATCCATTTTTACTAAAATATGCCAAAATGTTCAGAAACCTCTGAAACGTAAAGATAGATGGAAAATTTTATTTTCGATTTTTTGCGATTACTATAAGTTGCCCTACGGGAAGTTAATCAATTAAATATATTATATGGTTATATTGTACAACAAATAAAATAATGCTTTCTTGCTATTAAATATAAACAATGTTTTCATAAAAGTGATATCAGGGAGAAAATAAATTCATTACATTTTCGGTTTGGTGTGCGTGCCAGGACAAGGCCTTGGAGCTGTGTATTCGGGATTCATAACGGCGACGTAAACCATGAATGGGAGAAAACTCGACCGCACAGGCACGCACACACTTTTCACATCGCGCCCGGTCCCGACGGAGCACATTTCATGCGAACACAATGAAAATCCAAGGATGCACGAATACACGTGCATCACAAACGGAGGTTCTGAAACTGAGAAAACTTTTGCTTACACTCGTAGATTTCGGTATTAGCGAAATTGATTACCAATAGTCATGGCAAATTACGGTTCAAATAACTTTGGACCGTGCCCAACTATAATTATTTCAATTTGTTGTTGCGCTGACTTATTAAAAAGTCTTATTAAATCTATTAAATTATAAACTATTTTTTATTACAGGGCACGTTGTTAGTTTAACATGTATTACATGAAATAATTGTTGACGTCTGAAGGAATCAAATTTCCTTGGAAGCAATCAAACCATCATTTCAACAAAATCAGAGAATATGCGATTGTGATATGACTATCATTTAATAAAATTATCTTTGCAATTTTTATAATTATTATCATAAACTTTTATAGATATATTGGCATGAAGTAGATTTGACAACACTAAGTTATAATGTATTATTATTGTACTCGATTTCTCTAAAATAAGTTAAATTATATAAAAGACAGCAATATTTCTTCTAATTTAATTCAAGTTGCAAATTGAGTAATACACATCTACTAAGTAGATTTTACCACTTCCTATAAAACAATTTTATACTAATAAATTGAATTTGGAATTCGTTTGCTCAATAATGTTCATTGAGTCATGTTGAAACGTTTGACAATAAAGTCCGAGACAAAAATCAAATTATAATTTTTATTGATATTTTGATATTTTTCAATAAATAATAAAACTAATTGCATTGGCACAATGCAAATGTTTGTCTTTTTTAACGGTAATTAGAAGTAATAGTGCTATGAGCTGTTGTGATGGTACATTTTAACTTCATTGTCTTTTTTAGAAAATAATCTAAGGCTAGGCTATCTCTATTTGATTAGAATTTTTCTGAGATTAATTTTAAATTTGAAACAGAAATACCAAGAATATATTCGCTCGGAAACATATTTCCATCTATATGTTTAAGTGAAAATCAGAATCACTACTGCTTGATGGAGTAACAACAACGTGAACAGTTGTCAATCACTATGCAATTATATACATTTTCTCAACTCTATTTTAAATTAATTAAACTATCTTTAACAGCAATCAGAACTTAACAAGCTCTAGCTCACAATAACAAGCTCTAGTGCTTATATACGCTTGATTATATTATATTATGTTATATTATATTATATTATAATAGAGGTACACTTGTGCCAGGGTACGGTAGTGACAGTCGTCATATAAGAGCTAGACTACTGATTTTAAAGAAGGGCCCAAAGGAAAAAAATATAAAAAATGACTGTTCGAACAAATTCATGTTATTGTTCTCAGTTAGTGCCTTACATTAAGTAATAAAGTAAGGCACAAAAGTAAGTTTTCATGTTCAAATTCTTTTAATAATACAGATAGATCACTTCTAACTAAACTAAGGTAAAATATGACAGAGAAAGGAAAAAAATTCAATATAAGCAAAAACAAATTTCACAAAGAATTTTTGTTAACTTTGTTTAAAAAATTATGTTTCATTAAGTATGGTTATATCTTATTTATAAGATTTGTTTAATTGTTAATGTTGTGTGTTTCACATAATTGTTATTGAAGACAATAAAGGTCTTTATAAACCATTTTGATGTCTATACCTATTGTTTTTAACGTACTTTTATGTTTATCAAAACCGTCACTAGGGGTGCGAACAGTATTTCAGTATTTCCAAGTAAACAAATGTTCAAATTACTGGTAAATTAACAAAATTATGGTTGATCAAAAAAAGTTAAACAAGCATACCCAGTATCCCTTACTGATGAATTTTTTATTGATGCAGTAATGCCAGTGATGAGTATTGTATAATCATTATTTTCAAATGAAAATCGATGTCACTACAACTTGACATCTGGCTAGATATAATATATATAAGAGGCGAGAAACGAAACTGAAACTCCCGATTTGATAACTATAGCATTGATTAGACTATAGCATTCTCACTAAAAATTTCGGATTTTGCTATTGTGATCTTATGATTACGTCATCGCATGATTACGTGATCTATAGTTGTATGAAAAATGAACTTTTAGAACTCATGCTTGAAATTCAAACAGCTTTAAATAATTCGATCACAAAGGTCCAAATGCCCTTTATCAATTAGGGTAGGGCGGGGCTAATTGAGCAAATTTTTACTTAAATGGATGTAGCTCCTCAATGAAAAGTCTCAATAAATTTCTATACGGCTTAATGGATTTGTTGTTCATCGCTTAACAAAAGTGTTAATACTATTTTTTGGTAATAAGTAAAATTTAAAAGCTACAGCTGTTTAAATGCAAAAAGTCAAGTATGCTCAATGTACCCCATAGGTGGGGCAAGTTGAGCACTAAGAAATTATAATGAAACTATAGGTTCAATGTCGATTAGTGATGAAATAAAATAAGTTTTTAATAACCAGTTTTATATTTATAGTCTTTATTGACAGAGAAAACAAAACTTATAATATATAATATTATAAATATATAATTATTCTCTGAATAATTAACCAAAAGTAGAATCAACGAAACAATATCGTATCTTAGGAATTATTTTACCATGAAATTCAGTATTTTTGTTTAAAATTATTATTTCTTTATATTATTACTCATAGATTTAGCTTAAATCTTGAAAATAATAATTAATTTCTGGAAGTTAATGGTAATTGTCTTAGAGACAGAACAAGTTTAGCAACTATGCTCAACTAACGAGTTTATAACAAAAACCGTGAGAATTATACCCAGAATCTCTGTGCATATTAAAAGTACTATAATTATATGGAAGAATAACATTCACCTGATTATAAATAAATAATATTTGACTAAACCAGACGAAAACTCGTGATGAATTACTTTTTTACTTTGTGGTCTCAAAATAAACAAAACGGCCATGAGCCTCTCTCATTTGTCCAGCGGCCACTAGCGATCGCGGGATGTTTATTTCTCCGAAACCTTTATCTTTCCGCCATATAATGCCTAAACGGACGGTGGATAGTTTTCGAGATATTTCGATTGCTCAACTTGCCCCTATGCTCAACTAGCCCCGCTCTACCCTACGCAAAGTAATAATTTTAACTAATATCGGTGAGCGTTCCGTAGGCTATACTATCTCTAGAAATTATCATCATTGGTACTTATCAATTGAAAAGTCTAAATTTATATCCCTATTTTTCCGAACTGAAACTTTTGACAATCACAGCTTTTCCTTCGGTCTATGTGCGTGACCTACTTTCCGAAAGTTCTACGTACTGATGTTTGCCAATACACCAAAAACGTCCTGGTGTGTGAGTGTTTTCCACTCGTTCGAATTGATGCAGCTCCTGTTCGTGTTCGTGCAGTGCGCTGACCTGGTCTTATGACGTCATGGACGGTTACCAGGGCGACGGGTGCAGTTATGGCTTATGCATGGACCCGAAAATTTCACGGCGTCGTAATTCATGATTTCGTTGCGTTTAAATAAAGGGTTTATCAAAATTTATTGAGCTTTCATTAATTTACTTGTTCAAATTCTACGCGAGTAACATTATTATGGAGTTCAATATCTTCTAATTAAATTATGCCAAAAATCTCTATCATGTTTAACACCTTAGAAATTAACAAATAATATATGTTATAGCTGTTAACAGAAACTTATTGAAAAAAATATTATTACATTTCATTATGATAAATCATGATTATATCAAATTAGTTTTTAGATTTGAATATTTCCAATAACTTGAAATTTGTATATGCAAGTACAATTTCCAACATTTAACCCGACCAACTTGAGAGACAAAAATGAATTACAAAAATAATGATGTTCTTCATATCGGACTCATTTGATTTTAAATTACTGTGAAAATATAAAAAATCTAAAGTAATTGCTATTGCCAATTGATTATTCGTATTTTTTTGTTGAATCACTAGTGTATGCATTCTGTAAGTTATAAAATTATAATTCGTAACAGTTTGAATTGTAGATGTATTAACTGAAAAATTGTAATTGATTTGATGTTTAGTTTTATATTATGTTTGTTCAGTTAAAGCCTTTAATTGTACGTTTTTTGTTAATATTTGATAAATTTTTATTTAACGTTAAGTTAAGCCTTTAATTGTACGTTTTTTTTGTTAATATTTGATAAATTTATATAAAAAATATAATTAGAAATAATATCAGTAATCCAGATAGAATAGAATAGAAGAACAAAATATATTCATTTATTTTTAGTAGAACCCCGCTAAGACGCTCATAATTAATACTATTTCTCGCATAATACATCACTTTACATCGGCTTCTAAAATTTTGTTACATATTGCGTCGGTTTCTGAAAATTTGAAATATTTTGTTTCTATCCGGCATAATACGCTTTCTCGCTCAAGTCGCGTTTTTGATTCATTTTTTAAGAAATCGTCTTAACGGGGTTTTACGATATATATACAACATATATATTATATATGCATGTTTAACCAGAGAATAACTCGCTTAGGTTGCGCGTGAAAGACAATAAAAGATCTATTACACTACTAAATTTATTTAGAATCGAGAGGGATAAAAAAGTCCGATACTAATATCTCAAAAATAAGTAAAGCTAGAAATATTTTAACAATAATATTTAAAAGTGGAAAGTGGAAGAAGAAAAAAATCTCTAATCAGCCATCATGTTAATTCAAGCAACGTAGTTGTAAACGGCCATGATTGAAAATCTATAACAAAACTATATATTTTCGTTTGTTTCTATATTATGAGCACAGTTGTTAATTTACGAGGAATTTAGATAATTTTTAAGTATTCATTATTCACTTGTTTTAGTTAATATGTATTGTTAATTCTAAGTTATATTCAATAGATGTCTTTACATAACCCCCTATTATACCTTACATGTGGGGGTAATAAGGGCCAGCTTAACTTTTACGACGGCAAAGACGTAAACAAAATAAAATAGTAAATAAATATGTAAATTAAGTTAAAAAAAATTTACCAGAGATAAATTAAATAAATAGTTATTCCAACTCTGCTGATTAATATTTCTTGCAAAATATCAGATCACGGTTATATACTTTGTTGTCTTTGTAAAAAATGTGCTCATCAAATTTATATTTCGCATTGGTTGAATATTGTAGTTATACCCCGCTTAAGCGATAAAAAGGGACAGATAACAAATTTTATAAAAAAAAGTAAAAAAACACATTGCTACAATCATTGTAAATACTGAATAAACTGTAAATTTTACTGAATATAGTACGACAATTGTTTATTTGATACATATTATGTGTTGCGATATAGTTTATTTGGTTTAGCCAGTAGAAGTTCTTAAATTCAAATTGAACCTTTGTGACCCGTCCTACACTACATATAATCATAAAAAATATGGCATATTTTAGGCTTGATATTTATATTTAATTCATTTGCCAAATTTCTAAAACAACAAACTCTACTTGAATTAATAAGCTTATGTTCTAAATATTTTGTTTAATTTTATTTGCATTTAATATAAATGATTTAGAATCTGTAACCGATGTTAATTAGCTACCTAACTGCAGAATTCTTATAGAAATTATTATTACATTATTAAAAACAATGTTAATATAATTTTTTATGTATTTTGTTGTTATTTAACCTATATCATATTTATTGCTTGAAACAAATCAATGGTACATGGCGTTCCGCTGAATGACGTCATAACGTTTTAACTATGCTAATGCACCATTTAGCACTAGATTGTATAGTTCTGGATTTTATCTAGGCACTATAATTGTAGAGCAAAATGGAATACCTTTTTAATGCCCTCAAATAAACATGAAAATATAACAATTCAAGTTGATGTAATATCAATATTAGATAATATTTAATATTAGACTTAACAGACGGAAAATATTCGAATGTAACAAACAAAGCACTCAAAGCATCTTAAGGTGGATAGTCCGAGGAAATGATATAACCGCAATAAAATTTAATAATATTTTCCTGAATGGAAATCTTGACAAGTAGGCAAAATATCATAAATATAAATTTGATAAGATAAATTATTTCCGTATATTCAAAACTATAAATAACTTTGTTTTTGAATATATATATATATATATATATATATATATATATATATAAATAATCATCAAGTTCGTAATGAGCAACAATAAATCGAGATACATTTATACAATTTGTTAGGTAGATAATGCTTTTCATATTCTATCTGGCTGAAAATTTTGGGAACAATATCATTTTCAAACAATGAATTCGGATTTTCATTGTATCGACTTATTAACAAAATGTCAATTAATGTATCATCGCTCTGTTTAATTTGAATTAGTAATATTGCTTGGAATGAATTTATAGTTAGTATATCAACGATTTTTCCTATAATTCAAAGTACTAGCTTTTTTATCCACATCAAATCATTATGTACTGGCATTTGTTAATAGTTGCTTTCACTATTTATAAATAAAATAAATTAATAATGTTAAATATTTTTATAAATACAGTATTATATAGGTTCAATTTCCAAAAAAAGTATCAATTAGCAACATCGTCAAATGCATGTAAATGGTCGGATTTTTAATAATGTAGTGAATTCTATGAATTGAAGACGAATAAAAAGACACTTTGAAGTTTGCACGCACTATTAGTCTTAAATTTTACATGCAATCTATATAAATATAGTTTTATATAAAATAAATTATATTTATATTGCAATAACAAAGATTCATAACATTTATCCACTATTATATAAATGTGAGTAAAGCATTTATTTTAGAGTAATTAACTTTAGTATTTCATGTAGAAAATATGCAAAAAATTCAAATTGTAAGATTTTACTTTCATTGTAAAAAATAGCAAACAAAATTGCGAAATTAAATGTAAAACCATTTGTATTTTAATAATTGGGTATTGACTATAAATCAAAGTGAAATTAAAGACTGTCATAATTATGTTTGATAGCCTAAAGTTTTACTGACATCCTATTTATTTTCATTTAATACCAAGTGATAAAATAAACTAAAATATGTGAATAATTGTAAAGCTCCTATTTGTGTGCAAAGTATGTTTGGAACACCTAAATATAAATTTGTACAAAATAAATTGTATTTATATTGCTGTACCGATGAACATAATGTATTCGTATTTAAAATTGTTTAGCCATAACTTTTATCCATAATATATAAATGAATATAAAATCAATCTAAATGCTTAGTTGCCAAACTAATTGGCCAATTCTGCCGAGGCTTTTTTTATATAAAATGGTACAAAAAGCTGCCAAAATGCTATGTGGTTGCTGAGAAATCTGGTGTTGTAGATATTAAACCTAACCTAGAAACCGCACAGACGTCAAAAAAGGATATACAGTAGAACTCCAACTATCCGAAATAATGGGGACCGGGACCCATTCGGATAATCAAATATTCGGATAATCGGAGTTTTTTTTAAAAAAATTGCCATTGGAGAGAAAAAAAGTTACGTTTTGATATTGCACTATTTTTTATGCAAGAAACATGATATTTTCACATTTTCAAATAATAAATAAAAAAAAATAAATGTTTTAAATAATATATAGAAGCCTACACTGGCTTCGCGGGTGGAAGAATAATAGCGTACTTAGACTTTTTTTGGACAATTTTTTTTTCTGACAGTGATTCGGATAATCGGCGATTCGGATAGTCGGAGTTCGGATAATTGGAGTTCTACTGTCATAAGTGCGTCTTTTTTATATGCGTTTATAACGCATGCGAGAAGTTAGAAATCATGTGTAGAAGACCTGATCGCACTTAGCTCCTTATCACTGACGGCTTGGCCTATCTTTGCCAAAAACTAATCACCACGTCTTCTTATCATTACGAATTGGAAGTTCTTGTATCATTCAAATCGGATTCCATGTTCTCTCAAAAACTCAATTCCATTTCTTCTGAAGTATGCCAAAACGTTCAGAAACCTCTGAAACGTGATGATATGCAAAAATTTTCACTTTCGATTTTTGGACAATTATAATAATTCGCCCTACGCGAAAAAAATAAGTTTTTATTATCAAATATTCAAGATTAAAATATCAATTAATGTTAACAAATTAAAAATAGTACTAATAACAAATTACTGCCGCAGTATTTTCTATTTCGACCGATATCCTTCCGCAATTTGACAAAAGCGACCTCGGATCATCAAAAAGGAACGTCGCCGCTCTAGGAAATCGCAATAATCATTCGGAAACAGCCATCATCCGTAATATGCAAGTCAATGTAGTAGAATGTCGTATTTCCATCTACATTCTACATCGAACGTGTACGGTCTAAGCCAGCGTTTCGTTCATTTTGCTCTGCGTCCTTCGGAATGACGTCATTTGCTCTCCCGAAACTGGGTCACTGGGTGATTGGGTTAACGCTGGGATGATAAACCCGGAGGGGTTGTTCACCGAGGGTTGCGAGGAGACGATACAAAGCGCAGATGCTCGACGTCGCATCAAGCAAAGATGTTAGATGAGATGTTCCGGGATGTCTTTCATTCAATGAAAATCGAACAATTTTATTTGAAAATATTTATTCGCGATATTTATAAATGGTATTTATTAGTTATTTTATATATTAGTTATTTATATTTTTTAAATGCTTTCATAACGCTCTTAGTGGCGAGAGCAAAATATTATTTATAGCGAAAAGCAGTAACTCATAAATGAAGAATCTCGTAAGAACCGAGGAATGAACACTTATATATTGCAAATATATTTTAGTCATTATATAAATGTAAGTATAATTATAATTTTAACATCGATTGTTTAAGCTTTAAAAAATGTACTAACTGTTAACTCTATATGTAGAGAGTAGAGCGGGGCTTGAAGGCGGGTAAAAACGTCCACCACCAATATCTCAAAAACAAGTAAAGTTACAAATTTTTTAACAACAATATTTGAAAGTAGAGAGGAAAAAAGGTATAGACAGTCATCACCGTTATTCTTACAACTTTGCTATCGGGAGTTAAATATTTGAAAATCCATAATAAAAGTATTTTCTTTCGTTGTTGGTTTTTTAGGTTGTATAGTTTGCAAAATCTTAGGTATACGTTATTTAATTGTTTTATAAGATGTTTTCTTAGTTTTGGGTTACATTCAATATTTGTTTTTATAAAACCTCTATAAACGCTTAGACGTGGCTGGGGTAAAAAGAATCAACCTTTA
This sequence comes from Ctenocephalides felis, assembly GCF_003426905.1. Lineage (NCBI taxonomy): Eukaryota > Metazoa > Arthropoda > Insecta > Siphonaptera > Pulicidae > Ctenocephalides > Ctenocephalides felis. The sequence continues at coordinate 45,335,272 of NW_020537646.1, read as the reverse complement.
CCCTGGCAAAGCTGTAAATAATAAAAAAAAGCAAATAAAATAGTAAATTAAGTTGAAAATGAAATTTTACAAAAGATAAATTAAATAAATAGTTATTCCAACTCTTTTAATGGGTGTTTCTGACAAAATACCAGATCAAAGTTATATATTATGTTATCTCCGTAAAATTGCACCCATAATATTCATATTTACTTTATTGTAGCTAGTTTTTCGTAAAATCCATTTAGAGCCCTAGCCATCCTATTTTACACCACCTATAAGGTAAAAAGAACCGGTTGGCAATTTTTAAAAAAAACAGCAAAAAATAACATTTTAACAATGATTAGCTTGGACTTTTATAGAACATAGTCAGATAATCGTGTGTTTGATATGAGCAATTTGTTATGATATAGCATGTTTGATTTTCACAATATATACGTGATTTGACTCAAAGTCAAATGGACCTTTGAGCACCGCCCTACCCTATATTACATCTAAAACTTCTTTTAAATATGTTCAAATATTATAAATTATTATTTAAAAACAATCACTTGTATTAAATGCAAATTATTTTTCTTTACAGATATAAACTTATTTGGAATAGCCAAATTTCTATTTAAATTAACAAATGTGTATTCAACCATTGTGATGGCTGCGCCTTCATCATCCCCTGACTGACGTCATTCGTGCAGCGAATGCCCCATACATGCACACGTTTCATGGCAGTGACGCGATTCCATTCGAACAGTATAAAAAATACTGAAATATACCTTTTTTATAAAAATGTGCAATAAACAAAATACGAGAATGAAAATTATGATGGCTAAGGTTTGAATATTTTTAACTTCCCGTAGGGTATTTATTATATTGGTCCAAAATCGAAAATAAAAATTGTTGCATATCTTCACGTTTCCAAGATTTCTTATCATTTTGACATACTTCACAAGAAATAGATGTTCTTTTGTGGATACAATTTTTCGTCGACGTTTTCGGGCGTACCGCTCAACCGATTAGAATGATTCAAAAAGCATTCGATTCCTGTAGGGATTAGTGTTGATTAGTTTTTGGGAAAGGTCGGTCTAGCCGTTTCCAAGATACGAAGCAAAGAGTGCAGAAAATGGAAATTAGGTTTTTGAGAAAATAGGGCGTAGGATTTGAATGATTCAAAAAACATGCGATTTGTAGTGATGAGAAAACGTGGTGGTTAGTTTTTGGCTATGACAGGCCCAGCTGTGTCAGAGAAAAGGAGTTTAAAGTGTAAAAAAAAGCCTCAGTTTCGAACATTTTGCTTATGAAGAAGCTATTAGCTGTTGAGGAAAGCAAAAAAAATATTTTTTTAAATTAAAAAATTTCAAAAAATATTTTATTAGTTAAAATTATGTGTTTGAAGTATATAAATATGTCTTAAAATTCTAAATTTTAGAATTAAAATTAAAATCCGATTCATATTTGATACTCATTTTTTTGAATATTGAAAATGACTCGGATTTTAATTTTCATTCTCAAATTTAATATTCTAAGGCTCACTTATATACTTCAAATAAATAATTTTAACTTTGCAATTCAGTCAAAAAGTTCTCAAAATATGAGTCAACCTCTCTCATTCTAATATCGCTTGTCCAAGTTTTGTTTATTTACCTTTTATGTAAGTATATATAACAGTCATTATCCAATTGATAAGTTCCTATATTTTGACTATAAAATACGAATAAAAAAGTCAGAGCATTTATAATAATCAATTTAAAAGCATTTAAAGATCCACCAATATTTCATTATGGTTTCAGCAATAATCCTTAAAGCACAATGCCATGCACCACTAGTTTAATATATAGAAGCCAATAAATATACTTTCCATAAATATATTTTTCATTTCGACAAACGATTCACAATTTTCAACACCTGAACTAGTGAAATGTCTGCAGAGAGGAAAAGGGTAGTTCTATTTTTAGTACGGAAATATTATCACCAGCAAGTTATTTTTAATACTCTCTATATAAATTAATAAAGGTGATTTATTTCCTCAAGAAGAAATTTATATTTTTTCCAGATATTTCGCTTCCATAATTATAAGCTTCTTCGATATTTGGAGAGAAAATATATTTCTATGTACGCGAAGACAATTCTTGCTTTTGTTAACGTTTTCTTGAAAACAGAATAGCTTATTTCATGAATTTAAAACGCGTTGACTAGTTTTTTGCGATTTTCAAAATCGTGAAATAAAGTTGCAAAATTGTAAACCGACTTGAGACACGGCTCAAAAAAATATGATTGTTAACATGCATTCCTCTTATGAGAACATTTGTCAAACCATTTTCAGCAATTGACAATTTAATATTAGATTAATTAATAATAATATTTTATTGACGTTTGTTGTGACGAGGTAGATTACAAAATGTATAGAAGTTCGTGATCCACCGAGATGCTGCCGAACTCTATTAAAATTACACTTGCGCTTTGTTTATATTTTCGAAGGACTAGATATATTTAGATAATGGCTATATCAGACCGATTAAAAAATGATAAGTAGTTTAATTGTATATTTAAACAAAATAATACTACATTAGGATTTATAGATGATATGTTACTTAGTTGAAGTTTTAATTAGTACTGATGTTTGTTAGATGATATTTTAGATATTACTAAATTATAAAATTTTTAAAATTTTATATGATTTTTCTGATTGGTTCGTTTTTGTGGGTTCAAGCGACAACCCATTACATTTTTGATCAATCGGGTATTAACCGGTGATTCATTCCATGGTACGTGGAATTCGATCGGGAACAGGTGATTAGAGATTCTTATAAAAATGGATTAATGGTATGATGATAGATTTACGGACAGGATGCATGACAATGAGAAGAATTATTTAATAGTTCCAAATTATTCATTATTATTTATATAATAAGGGATGAGGGTTTATTATTACTATCCTGTATGAAGGTAATCAAATACAATAATATTATTCCATTAGGTTGAGTAAGGCGTTAACAACGTTTTTCAGAACAACGTAATCCGAAATGAAATTCAAAATTTTTAACCTAGTATATTTATTTTAGATAAAACCATTTCTTCGTAAGTAACAGCTGAAACAGTTTTTGGTCTCAAATTTTTAACTGCCACAGAAAATCAAAAATTAAGCTTAGAAATTGAAATATATTATTTAAATTTTGTACAAACATTTCGTCGACGATTCGTCAAGAACACGAATCAACCCATTTAAATAACTCAAAAAACATTCAATTCGTATCGATGGGGAGACGTGTTGATTAGTTTTTGGCAAAGCAGGTCCAGTGGTTTCGAAGATACAGGGCAAAAAGTGCCAAAATTGGTAATTCAGTTTTTGAGATAAACGAGCGTCCGATTTGAATGATTCAAAAGTCATTTTATTTCTATTGACGAGGTAAAGAACTGGTTAAATAATGAGAGTTGTATTTACTTCGGTTTGAATTTTTGGTACGAAAAGTTTCAGCATTTTGACTTATAGCACAATGCCATGCACCATTAGTTACTTTTATATTCAAATTGGTAGAAAACACTCATGTCAGCTAAGCTTTTCACATTTCAAGCAAATGTGCTTCACGAATATGTAACTATAAGACATTTGTTAAATGAATTTGACAATATTAGAACTATTTACATAAAATAGTATAAAGAGCTTTTCTTAAACTTGCCACATAGAATTTTCCTCAACAATGTAAGAAATTTACACATTGTACGAAGGTTCCACAGCGAATTATACGCTTGACAAAATGTTGGCGTTCATGCATGACGCGACTTCGTGTCGATAATGTTTCGCGCGCAATGGAACTTTATCATCTGCATTATGACTTCAGATGATGTTGAATTATAATATATATGTCGAGCATTTACCTACGTATATCAATGAAAATTGTATTGTCGATTGTTGACTCTTTGGATTTTATTTTACCGTGTATCATTTGGTTTTTATATATTTGTCTTATTATGTCATTTTCCCTCGGTCAAATTTTGGCAAAAATGAACAAAGAAAGTTTTTCCCAGGCCATCATTAAATTTTGTCCTAAATTAAACAATCAAATAGATCTTGTCTTGATATTTTAATATTTCTTCTACAGCTCTTTTGATGTATATGTATATTTTCGTTTCTAAATATTTTGGCATACCTTATAAAAATGAATGCGTGTGTAGAATGTATGTATGTGCGGATACAGACTTTCGTCAACAATTTGGAGGGCACAGATCAACAGATTTGAGTGATTCTAAAAACGTTCGATTCCTATTGACGGGAATTTGAGAAGATTTTTGCAAAGGGAGGTTCAGCCATTTCGAAAATATACGGCAAAACTGGCAATTATATATTTGAGAGAATTTGAATAATTCAAAAATTATTTCACTTGGACTGTACATTTGCTTAAATTTTTGGGTAGACAGGTCAAGTGGTTCAGAGATTTAATAAAAAAGCTTTGAAAAATTCCATTTGGCGCTCGAAAATGATTTGACATTAGACATAGTTAATAATGGGTAAAGGTAATAATAGTGTTTAACTGTTAAACTGCAACTTGGCGCATTGACATGCCATCACTATAGCTTTGAAAAAAATTGAAAAAATTCAAATGTTTTCAGGATTTACAAAAAATGTAACAATTACAGTACAAGGAGTTTCCAGCATTTCGCACTTTGCCTGGACGAAGTCATGCATCACTAGTATGTTTATAATTAACTTCCCAAAGGGCAAGTTTAATAATCACAAAAAAATCGAAAATGGCAATTTTTATGTATCTTTACCAGCCGTTTCAAAGATATGGAAAAAACAGTTCCAAAAATGGTAATTCAGTTTTTGAGAGAACGGAGCGCCTGATTTGAATGATTCATAAAACATTTTATATGCATTGACGAAACGGAACAAATTTTTGAGAAGGCAGGTCCAGCAGTTTAGAAGATTCAATGGTTTTTGGCCATTGGTGTCAAAATTGATAATGATAATGATCAAAAAATTTAAATTCTAATTTTCTATAGCCATGTTTTTTTAAAAAAACAAAATTCTTAAAAATCTAATTTTTCAGCTTTCAAAAATGTTGAAGCTTTTTTAAAAATTATAGTTTTCGGTATGTAAAGTTCCATTAATTTGTCTTAAGGTACAATGCGATGCACCCTAGCGTATATAGAATTATTATTGACATAAGTTAATATATATTATTCGTCTACTAACAAATTTTGCAAAAAACTAATAATTTCCTCATTTCGAATTCCCGCTGATGGGTATATGACACGTATATTATCTATTTCTTTAAAACGCAAACTCTGCCGAATAGAACGACGAGCCAGCGAGCGTTGTAAACATTTTGCCGATCGTAAACCTCCCGGATTCCAGCAATGACGTCATAGTTTCGCCCCATCGCTGTTCTGTAGCGTCGCTCGACGCGTTCGATACTTGTTGCCTTCATAGCGGGTCACAGAACTGGGTCACGACATACCATATACACACACACTGTATACTGTAATTCATACGCACTGAATTGACTGAGAGCTGGAGATGTGTGTCATACATTTAAAAAGTATAACACCCCTGATTAAAATATTATTCAAAATTTGTAATTTGTATAAACGAATCCAAATCAGCTCACTTTTAACCCGTACAAGAGGCGTGTCCATTTATATAAATAACGTCCAAATTCCGAAACAGAAGATATTGAAATATTTTGGTGTCTACTAGACAGAAAACTTACTTGGAAAACACATATAAATGAATAAACAGCGTATAATCCTCAAATAAAAAAAATTGATTGGCTACTGAGTGAAAGATCTAACCTTTCCTTTGAAAACTAATTGTATTGCTGCTGCTGCTGCAAACTATACAAAACAATTATCAACCGAATCTGGACATATGAAATTGACCTCTGAGGCTGCAATACCAAATCCAAAATAGTTATAATGTAAAGGACTCGCTCAAAAATTCAATGTAGGTATAATACTTAATTCATCGTGGTATGTGACAAATGGAGTTAAAAAAAGGTGGTTTCATTTTTTACAAATACTGTATAATATCTGATCTGGAATTTCGTTCAAAATATTCAGCAGCAGATTTGGAATAACTATTAATTTACCTTATCTCTTGTTGTAAATTACTTTTTTCACTTCCCGTAGGCAGTGGTGTTGTCGAGCCGGAACGCGCCGGAACGTCGTTCCGGCAAATCATTTTTGAGCCGGAACGCGTTCCGGCAAGAAAATATAAAACATCGCTACATACAGAAAATGATTTAATAAGTAATTTTATCATTATTATTCAACTAATTTTTATTAAATGTTATATTGTAATAAACATACATATATGTGCACAAATGGGTTTTGTAATAATTTTGTTTTCTTTCCTTTTTGAACGGAACTGGAAAAACATGAAAACCGGTTTTAGAACCGTTTTTAAATTTAGCGTTCCGGCAAAAAAATATTAGCACAAAACCACTGGTTTTATCAAAGTCGTTTTTAATTTAGTAACAAATTGAGGTGTATGAACTTCTTATAGAAAAATAATATTTATAAATTAAATCTTACATTCATTCGCATTTCTTATACGCTAACATCTACATCATAGGTTCCTATCATGTATTTTTTATAGCCTTACGTGTGCCTATACGTTGCATTCTATACTACACGCCTT
>NW_020537646.1:45314898-45327659 GCF_003426905.1 Ctenocephalides felis | reverse complement strand
TTATTGTAATCGTCCAAAAATCAATAAATGGTTCGAAAAACATTTGACTCCTATTGATAGAAGACGTGCTGATTAGTTTTTGGCAAAGGCAGGTCTAGCCGTTTCGGGGATACGGAGCAAAGAATGCAGAAAATAGAAATCGAGTTTTTGAGAGATCGGAGCATCGGATTTGAAGCAATCAATTCATAATGACGGGGGAAGTGGTGATTATTTTAGGGCAAAGGCAGTTCCAGCGGTTGCGGAGATACAGAGCTAAATGTACAAAAAATGGCAGTTTTTGAGAGAACTAAGCGTCCGATTTGAATGATTCAAAGAACATTCTGCTTGTTTTAACATTATGATTGCTTTGGAGAAAAAATATGTATCAATTTTTTTTCCATTATTTTTCTTTTTTTTTTCATTTTTTTTTTTCAATTTTTTTGTCAATTTTTTTTTTCGAAAAATATTTTTTTTGGGTATCGAAAATAATTCAGATTTTAATTTTAATTCTGACTAAAGTTCTAAAACTTATATACTTTAAATAAATAGTTTTAACTTTCCAATTCAGTTTATATAATTCTTACAAATATTAGACATTGTTACACTATTTATTTATAATAATCTATATAAAAACATTTAATATTCCTCGAACACTTAGTTACGGTACGGGAAGTTCCGGCAATTTGCCTTAAGGCACGATGCCATACACACCACTAGTTTACTAGGTTCAGTTCGTCTTTTTTACCCTACTCATGTATAGGTTTTTTAGAGGTTATATAAACAACTATTGAATCTAATTCAAAATAAACAAAATATTTTATAAAACAATTAAACAACATACTTAAAAATTGTATTAAAATTTCGTAAACAAAAAAAAAACAGTGCTCACAACCAAAAAAACTAACAACAAAAGAAAATACTTTTGTTATGAATTTCCAAACGTTGCCGTTTCATCCCGAAAGGAACGTCATTATTGATGTTTATACCTCTTTCTCCCTCTTCTTTCAAATATTATTGTTAAAAATTTCTTAGCTTTACCTGTTTTTGAGATATCAGTGGTAGACCTTTTTACCTGCGGACCTAAGCCCCGCTCTACCCTATTTTCACCTGCAACTAATTAAACTATTTCCATTTTTTATCAATTATGATTGATAATTATCTCTTTAAAATCAAATGTTGCTGTTCATTTTTATTGCATTTTGAGTTAATACTAATAATACACAGAGATCCATAATCTGGCTATCTAAAGATATTTTTTTATTTTTTAATTGTACAATGTAGGGCAAGTAAAGTTCAGCTAAATTAAAATTAGATTAATTATCAGCAATATTTATTCGAAAAATTTTCATAACTCACTGAAAACATTTTTTTGCTGCTATGCTATGTTAGTGATTGTTATGAAAATCAATTTGCATTCTCTTACATTATTTAACGAAATAGCATAGAAAAACTGTAGATTTTATAGAAAATTAGATTGTTAGTTTCTTAAGCCAGCCACGTCAATCCGTATTTAACACAAAATAAAAATCGTATTTAACACAATATCGCTCTTCAAAGTTTAGCTTTAAAACTATCTATAGGTGTTTAATTATGGTTTCCGAGCTCTATTCCAAATATTTTATAACAAAAGGTACTAGAAGAAACGGATGAATCTGCTTAATTGAAGAAGATCAATTGATCAATTGAATTTGACGTTAACGTCAAATGATTATGTATTATTTAGAATTTCATAAATAGCTATCCATTCTATATTATGTTTTGTGAAACTAACCTATCTACACGACATTATGTTTCGATGGTGTGCAATATCCCGTTTTTGTTCCCGGCCTTTCATTCTCAGGTCCCAGTACCATTAATGGAATGACGCTCTCTGATGTGATTGGTCGAAACGACGGGAATCGCATGATACAAGGGGAGAAAAGAGTGAAGGCGCCGCTGATCCCGATCGGGGAATAATGAGCGAAGGAACATCGATATTTTGATTTAAAATCGAATATAATTTAATATATTAAATATCACATGTGCTTTAATGTGCATAAAATATTTAAATATTTAATTATTTCCTACCCAATAAGGCCGATCGCCAATAAGTAAACATGCATCACTATCAGTATGCATGCAGAAATGAGTAAAACATAAATATATAAATTTATATAAATATATAAATTTATTTAAAGTATAAAATAATTACATATATATTATTAAAACTCACTAATTACACAGAATCAATTAGAGGAGACCAGGTACGTTTGTGCCAGATTGCAGCTAAACTATATTGATTTTTACATATGGTCCAAAAGGAGAAAAATGAAGTATGTTAGTTCAACCAAGTTTCCATTATTACATTGAATCAGAGCTATACATTAGCATGATCTGTAGACCGAATTGCTTTTAAAGGGCCAAAAGTAAGTTTTTTGATTGATTTTTTAATAATAAATGTTACTTAACTTGTTTTGTTAATAAATGTTATTTTGCTGTAAGTTGAACATTAGTAATTACATACCGGCAATTAGTTTCGTTTTATGTGACCTGTATATGTTGTGACATGTATTTTTCGTCTTATTTGGATGAATTTTAAACAGATGAAGAAAAATCTAAATTAACTAATATAAGACAATACGAAAGAGAAGAGAGAAAAGAAAACAACAGATTTCACAAAGATTTATTGTTTACATAATTATGTTTTGTTATATATTATTATATTATATTCATAAGCTTTGTTTAAATGATAGTTGTTTTGGGCTACATATTTCTGACAATAAAAGTCGTCATAAACCATTTTGGTGTTTTAGCTGTTGTTGTTTTTTATCTCATTTTGATGCCTTTTACAACTATCCCTCGAGTGTGGACGGTTGTGACACTCGCACATTTCTTGTATATAACTAATCCATCGTTTTTAAAGACAGTATTTCAGTATTTCCTCGTAGACACATGTTCAAATTACCGTTCAATACCAATTTACTTTTCTCCCAGCTAACTGGTAAATTAAGAAAATTTTGGATGAAAAAAACTGGCAAAGTCGTACCTAGTCACTCCTACTTATTAAATTAAGAGATCATAGTTTATATAACAAATAAAATTTACAGTTTAGAGAACCTTAATGTTTCAAATGTTTTTCAATTATTTATTGTACAGAACTCAATCAATGAATCAATAATTTATGGTAAAAACTTATTTATTTAATGAGAGCATAATAAAACTGCAACACTACCATATCATATACGATAATTTGTTATCAAATTGATTTCTATCACATGTTTTTATAATAAATCTATCTTTGGATTCTAAACTATAGGTATTCGAAGTATATTTTAATGCAGCTTTAACTGAAAAATAATTGATAAAATTACGTATTTTTTCCTGTTCCTAATTCTATAGGTATGCAAAATTGATATTTTGCTTTTTTCAAAAAAGCAATTAATCTAAGCCGCTTTTAAGAAATAAGATTAATAAGAAAAAATCTATAAAAGTGCTGATGGTCAATTTATGCTTTTTTTAAACTAGTCATCATAATCTTATACTAATAATATTTTATTATAAAATATGTGTTGCCAAAGTTTGAGCAAAAGTGGCTCAATAAAGTACAAAAAATGTATTAATTTTTAATTATTAAAATATTAAAAACAGTTTTTAAAAACCTCAAACATTAAGAGAATTTATTTTCGTTTTAAAATATATGTATGTACATTTGCAAAATAAATTTAAGCCTTAATGTTTCTTTATTGATTTTTGAATAGCAATCAGAATAAAAAGTTCTATAATCCTAATATGATATCACTGTTAAGTTATGAATATACAACTTCTAAATTGCTAATCACAGACCTGAATTCATATGATTTATATAAAACTTATGGTTAATAAAAATAATATTTTCGCAATCTATTTTTAACCATTTTTATATATGTGGAGTAAAATTCATTTTCAGAATGCTTCCAGTTTATCGTATTTGTCCGCATTCTTTGATTGGTTCAAGTTTCAATTGTCATCCGACTAGTATTCTTGAATTTTCTTAAAAAAATTCTACACATATAATAATGCGATTATGTTGATCTTTGATATCACCATAACTAATCGACAATTTAATACTCAAATATGTAAAATAAATTATTTGATGAAGCACAATCTAAATTAAAGCAAAGAGATTATTCTAAGACAAAATAATTGCTTTATCAAAATTTACTCCATAAAGACCTTTTTGACGACAGATGAACGCAACATTGTTCAATACGAATGTCGATGCTTTTCAACACGTATCATCCGAATTAATTAAATCTTCAGGCATTACATGGCGAGATGTGTATACATGCAGTATGCAAGCAGTGCATCGCTCACAGGACGCGACTTGGCGTTTGACGTCATCGCTTGGGGCGGTGGAGGGTGGAGGTGCACCCCATTTACTTCGTTTAGAAGTGCTCGACTTCGACGCTAATGCAAATTATGAAAATTGTTAATGAAAAATATCAGAAAATAATGATTTAAATAGTTTACTTATTTTTATTAGCATTTAAAGTATTGAGTTTCGTGGTGGCTAATCCAATTAATATGTGGACATTTTGTGTAAAGTAATCTGCCAGAAATAAAATCTGAGTACCGATATCAAAATGTCTTCATATCTCTATCTAGTACGCGGCATACATCATCACGTCATAGTTCATCTATTATTTCTGTATTACTGTTTTTATTTTATTTTTTTCATTTTATATTCAATTTATTGCATTTTTTTGTATTTTTGTATTTTTTTTGCTCATATCAATTTTGTAAAATATAAGACATTAAAGTCTTGATTAACAAAAATAAATTGTAACAAAAAAAAAATATCTCTATCTATACAAATAGCTTTCTATTGTCCACATTATGAAGGACGAACTGCAAAAATTCAATTGATTGCCATACTAAAATTAATGCCCAAAGATTTTTTAGCGATAAATAAAGGAAGTTTAAAGAAGCATTTCAATCAAACACTGATATTAAGGAAAAAGCGGAGCTTAAAAGATTGCAGGTGAAGAGGTTCACTACAATTACCACACAAACAACTGACGAATTTTTTATTGGTACTATTTTAAAGTAGATGGAAAATGATGTTTAACCAGACATGGCCGAATCTCCATACAAAGGTTATATACGTATAATTTTTGTGAAAAATGAATTTCAAACACAAATTTTATTAGTATACCTTATTTTTAATAACTTTATTTCAATAAACAATAAGATTGCTTATGAAAAGTTATAAATGATTGCCTACCAAAGCAAGATTTACAATAGTAATAATTGATAAAGATTTTTGTTTATTATAGGGTAGAGTGGGGAACAAAGGTCCGCAAGTAAGAAGGTCCATCGCAGGTATTGAAAAACAAGTAAAGTTAGGAATTTTTTAACAACATTATTGCTATCGGGAGATAAACGGAAATAAAAGGAGATTCCTTGGTTGTGAGTATTGTTGTTTAGTTTACGAGCCCTTAATATACTTTTTAAGTATATGTGTTAAATTGTTTTATAAGACGTATTGTTAATTTTAAGTAAATTTAACAGTTTTTCTGTATAACCTCTAAAGAAGCAACTGAACCTTCACCCTGGCAAAGGTGCAAACAACAAAAAACAATACAATAAAAAAGTAAATTAAATTAAAAAAAGCTATTTTACAAAATACAAATTATATGAATTGTTATTTCAACTCTGCTGATGAATATTCCGACAAGATACCAGATCAAGGTTGTATACAATGTTACCTTTTATAAAAATGTAGCCATGAAATTTATATTTTGCATTGTTTGAATAATGTAGCTATTACTTTGTGAAATTCCTTCAAAATTAAAAATAACCCGTTAGAGTATTTTGTCCCCTAGCTGTTTCATTTTACACTGCCTATGCTGTAAAAAGCACCAGCCAACAAATTTTTGAAAAAAACATTAAATAAAACAGATTTCTGCAATGATGAAGTAGATGGGGCTTTTACTAAACATGGTCAGATGGTTGCTTGTTTGATATGTGATATGTGCTATTGATTACAAAATAATTGGTTCGTTTTTTACAATAAAATTGTTCAAATTTAAATTGGACCTTTTGTGCCCAGTCCTACCCTGTATACTTTCATTATAATTTTCAATGTTTTTGTTAAACCTAATAATAAATCTAAATGACGTAGCAATTATTTTGTATTTAAAAAAAAAATCAAATCAAAATATCGGGCCTTTTGTCCCTCTGGCTGTTTATAGTAGTTACCCTGATTGTGGTAAATGGACGAGGTGACAAACTGTAGAAAAATAGCAAAAAGATATTTTTACAATAATTAATTAGCAGATTCTACTAAACATAGTTGAATAGTTTAATGTGTTTGATGTGTGTTAATTATTGGCATGTAGTTGTTTCCCTTTTTTTCAGAATAATTACCCAAAGTCAAATTAAACCTTTGGCTCGCCCGTAGATAAGCGGTTGAGAGCGACGGAACCTGAATCAGAGGTACCGGACTCGATACCCACTTCGAGCAGTCTGTTGTCAGGCAGCAGTGACAACGATTTTCACTTGGAAATATAGATAGCAATATGTTTCCAAGTGAAAATAGCCCTCCCCGGCATTGCTGCACTAATAAAAAGTCAGCCATATTAGATTAATTCTAACAACAAAATCATCAAGTATGGATGGATTAACCATTGGGTTGCCATCTAAAAATACGAAGTAAGGAGAAGTTTCAGCCCAACAGCTCATAGGACGTAAGGTTCTGATTGCTGCTAAAAATATTCAAAAAAAAAAGAAAAAAAAAATTAAACCTTTATGCCTTTCTCTACCCTATAATATTTTTATTTTAAAATAAAAATAAAATTGAAAGGTAATTGAAAGGTAATTGAAACCTAGAAATTACTTTCACAAACAATAATTTCCATCTACCTATTTTTTCACAAATTGTCCAAAACTCCGATCAGGAATCGCAAATCGCAATCCATGCAGCATTAAATGCGTTACCGCCGAGCGAGAAATCGGCACATCGCTAGAACGAGAGAGCGGGCAAAGACCTCGCCGCGTCCCGGAGCGAGGTCGATAAACCCGAGGTCTCTCGCGCGCCCCACTGAACTGGGTTGAGGGCTCGCCCGGAGCCCCGGAGGATAGATCTGAATGGGCGAGATCCATGAATGACGCAGAGAGCGCGGATGAACGCCGATAGCGCCATACATTCGGCGAGAGGACGCACGTAGACAAAACGTGGACTACTTCCGAATTTGTTGATGTATGTAGGCCAAAAATAGAAACTAGTGGTGCATGGCATCGTGCCTTAAGGCAAATTGCTGGAACATTTTTTTTTAAAAGATTAAATTTGTTTTAAACTTTGAAAAAAATAGATTTTTGAGAAATTTTAAATTTTTGAAATAAAATGACTTTTTTGGGAAAAAAACTTTTGGAATAAAATGTTTTATTTTTTATTTTGAAATATTTTGAAAATTTTGAACTTTTTTTCAAAGAATATCGAAGCGCGTAAGCGCCGCGTCACCAACTAACAAGCAAACGATGTTACAAATTTTTTCCACAATTAGCTCGGTATCTCCAAAACGGCTGGACCTGCCTTTGCCAAAAACTAAACACAACTCTCCCAATCATTACAAATTGTAAACCTCGATTTCTATTTTCTGCACTCTTTGCTCTGTATCTCCGTACCGGCTGCACCTGCCTTTGCCAAAAACTAATCAGCACATCTCTCTATCAATAGGAATCAAATGTTTTTGAACCATTCAAATCGGTTGATCCATGCGCTCGAAAACGTAAACGAAAAAATGCAGACACATCCATTTTTTCTGAGGTATGCCAAAATGTTCAGGAACCTTCAAAACGCGAAGATATGCAAAAATTTTCATTTTCGATTTTGAGCCCATTACTATAACTGCCCTACGGGTTAATAAACAATGCAGGTTAGTTTTGTTACGTAGATCAATAAGTAGAATGATTACTTACATTATATAGCAAATAATCATTTATAGTATTTACTATAATAGTCATCTATGTCAATCTGATTCTGGGGATCTAGGGTAATTTTACAACATACGTTATTAAAGGCATCTACATGTTTGTTATAGAAATTAAACGTCTTATGCCCAGTGATCTAATTTAATCAGATTGTTCGAGATTAAGGTTCGCCAGACTATTTTTCATACATTACAAATATTTACATTCTATAATTTTGAACTGGACGATTCATAATTACTTATAAACTTAAAACAGTACAAATTTACAAAGTATGTATAATACAATAGTATAATTTGTTTAGAACTCTAAAACTTTTTTGTTTAGAACCTTCACATAGAAACTTACACATTGATGAATGAATAACAATGAACTTAAAGACACAAATTTTCAAAACTTATTTCTTATGTTTAAAATTTTTAACCAAAGATTAAAATAAGAAATAATATAACGTAACATGATAAACAATAATATAATAGTAAAACCATTCAATTTTAAATGTTTTTAGTGAAATTCTTATGATTTTTATGAGACTGTCCACTGTTGATTATGAAGTATAAATGTTTTAAACTAAATTTAGTTCATTAGTGAAAAATTGTTTTGTTTATTGTGTCAGCTGCGGCTCTAAAAGCAGCTTCGCTAAATATAGCATACATACATAACACTAGGTGAGCAAAAAATATTTAGAAATAGGTTGAACACAAAATGTGCATTTGTATTATTCAGTGATTAGGTGAGATTTACTTACTAATTAAAGTTGTACAAATGAAAAGTCGTAGATACTGTTATATGCTCATAACTATAAAAGTATTTTAGACCACAAATAAGTTCTCATATCAACATATTTCATTTGCACGAAATAAAAATATATGTATATTCATAAATATATGTAATTTTAATTTATAATTGAATTTCTCCGGGTGTAATATATTGGTCTTACACACTTATGTAATGGACAAAATGACATAGAAGAACCTCGATTAACCGGCCTAATTGTTGTCGATAGACATCCGGATAATCAAAAATCCGGATAATTCAGTGTATGAATAATAATGATGTGTATTTATCAAAAATAACAAATACAAACATAAATATCGACGAAAATCAATGTTTAATAAGAAATTCACCTTTCCTTATGTATGTACATATATAGTTTCTTATGTATATTACGTACATATACAAAACTGCAGCATAAATCGTGCAAAACTTCGAATTGTAGGTATGTACTTACATATAACTCTGTCGCGATTGATGGTCCGGATAATCGCAAATCCGTATAACTGAGGTCCGGATAATCAAAGTTCTACTGTAGTATTATTTTGCGAGCAGTATAGGGCCAAGAAAAAAAAAATAAAACCTGTAAAAATTGATTGACTTTTAACTTCTACCCCTAATTTGTACAGAGATGCTAATTTTTAGCAAATACAAAAAATATTTGCTAAAAACATCGACCGGTAAAAAGCAGAGACTGCTTTCTTAAAAATTAGCATCACAGTACGACCATACCCTATATGTCATTTTGTCGCTATCTGTTATTATAGTTTATATTTAATTAAAATACTATTTTACTGGTAGTCAATAAATCAAAGATGAGTAAGAACGATTAAGACCGGTGATTATAATATAATTAAATAAATTAAAACCATGTCACTTCGCCTGTATTTCCCCTAAGTAAGTGTGGGTCTTGAAATATACTCCACGAATTGAATCATTATTAAAATATAATAAAATAAAGTACCATACTTTACCTCAGTACTATTACCAATTAATGATACTAAGAAAACTACTATAACAAATATTATTGATTATTGACCTGAATTAGATAGGGCAGCGCAATTTCTCTACAATACTTTTGAGATGCTAATCATAGTTTTTAAAGCTACAGATAAATGTTACATATTTTCTATTGAATTTATATTTTCCTTGGCTTATAAAATAAATCTTAATATTACAAAACGTCCCTCAGGAAAGACTTGTTAGGCATAAATCTGTGAATGAATACTTTCTGGATCATGCGCATAATATGATTTCGACTCATTGCTTATTATATTGAAGAAGTCGATCAATGTCAATAATTATCAATATTACAGTATAAAAGTACATAAATTTAATTATATTAAATTATTAATATTTCAGGGTCTCACAACTATCGCTCCAGAGTTTTATTTTCAAAACATTACTCAATCTGAATATCAATTGATATTGGGTGAGGAAAGATATTAAAATTTTAATTGTATTTTTGTCTAATATTTTATCTTATCAATACTAATTCTAAAATTGACTAATTCGTTGAAACATCAGCGTTTTTATGTATTTTGTCAGATATTTGTACTATAGACAAATAACTAACATACAATAAGCGAATAAATTTAAATGCGTATATCGCTAAAATTGCCCTTTAAAAAAATATTAAGTACTAATTCACTCGAAGTTGATCAAAATAGTCTATAATGTTCTTTCAGTCTATAAGTATTTTTTTACATTATCGAATAGTAGACATTATTCTGACTTGCCAAATAATACATTATTTACGGGATGATAATAATGATATAATTATACCATAATTGCAATTGCATTTCATATCCATCTATTATTAATAGAAATGCAATTGCAATTCTCTATCGTGTAATCTGAAAGAATATACTGAATAAACAGAAAATTTCTGAAAATAAATCTGCCGAATTGATTTGTGGTGAGGGTGTATAATGAATTAAGTTTATTTGCAAACTTTAAATTTGTTAAAGTTGGTGACAAATACATTGAGATCACCAAAACCCGTTATTTTAATGATATAATTTTATTCCTGAGATATTTATGATTATATATATTAATGCAGTTTATTAGTTGTTATAGTATCATAAAATATATCATTATAAAATTAAAAATATTTTCGGGGTTAAGTGTTATCTATAACGGGGGTAACTAGTAACAGACGTTTTTCAATAGGATCTTTAGAATTAATTTTAAATTTTATATATTTTATTTCGTTTCAAATGCATCAATTTTTGTAATGTGTAAATCAAAATTTGTAACAGTTTTGTGATTGATTATATAAATGTGATTGATTGTATAAATAGTTATCTTGATTAATGCATGAAAATCACACTTGGGGCTAGTTGTAACATACTAAAATTATATACATATTCAAAGTGATGAATATTGCGAGGAATGAACACTTTGGAAAATGTGGGCACATGTAAATTGTGTTATAGAAAATACTATATCTTTTTAGTTGACGGTAATTTATTATGAAAATTTATATTAAAGTAAACATTATATATTTTATTTGTATTAACTATAGTTCACTTTGATGTATGAAAAGATTTTCTTAGAAACAAATGTATTTTCTTAAAAATGAGTACAGAATAAATTATCAAGAGGCATTATTGTCGTTTTTATCGCTACTACTCGCTCCGATAGATGTTATAATTAGCCTCAAACACGGGGTAAGTTGTAACACTGTACTTTTCTTGAAATTGATTAATTCTGTAATAAAAAACAACGGTTGTAAAATTATTTAGAATATAGGAATAGTTACAGCAACAATGCATCTTTATTTTGTAGAAATATAATCAGTGGATCCCAATATTTATTTGAAAAAAAAATGTTGCAACCAGCCTTTAGCTCTCCTAATCGTTTTGTAATAACAAATGAATAGATTGTATGCAGAATTTGTGGACAAATCATTTTGAACTTATTTTCCAGTTAAAAGTTAATATTAATAGGAACTTCAAATATTGCAACATTATGTTGTTTATGTCACGTCAATATATTTTAATAATTTTTTTAGCGAAAACAATAATTTTTTAGTTCAGAACAATAACATTTCAAGTCAAATTTAGATAAAGAAGTTAACTTTATATAACTCTAAATAAATTACAATAATGCATTACATTGAATCACATCCAAATTAGGATACTAAGAATCATTATGAACGCCCCAAAATATGTACCGGTCTGGCCTGCATACTGTAAAAGAAGAAGGCCTGCATACTGGAGAACCATCCTAACAAGCTCGTCAAAGCGCTCATCTCAATAAACTACATCAGAAGATTAAAAATAAAAACGCCTTTAGACTTAACAAACGTTCAAAGTCAATTTATATCATTTTTTTTAAATTGGGGAGAATGCAACTGTGCACTCTTTCAAGCATTTAATAATTCATTTGCAGACTGCTTCTTTGTTGTATTATTTATCATAAAATTTACTTAATGTCTATTGGACAGGTGTAAATTATATCTAATAAAAAAAACAACATTAGATCACAAGCAGAACGAGCATAGTTTAATAGACTAAATATCATATATTGTTAGATCAAATTTCATATACTGGTTGTGTCGAGTACGGATTTAGTGACAACATTGTCCACGCATAGCCAGATGTCCAGTGACCAGATTTGCATCTAATTTATACTTTCTGACTGAGCTTTTCTAACAAATTTCTGGTATTATGCTTCAAAAAAAGCTCAGATATTAAAAACAGTTATCAATAATTTGTACAATATTTAAACGCAAATCATTGTATATGGTCAATGCCTGTTTGAAATTGGTCATTTACTGTTTCCTCAGTTGAATAATCTACATTCTAACTTTACCAGAAACGATTTACCATTCATATTAGATCTCGCCCTGCAATTATCTAAACCGGTCTGCATCTCGAGCCTGCACATTTCCCAAATAGGTCCCTTCTGAAAAACCTAACCTCAGGTAATATCGCAGCAGCCGCGCGCACACCGCTCTCACGCACACAAGGAAAACTCTTGGGAAAACGACTAATACATTGACACTATCAATGCACGTGTTATGACGTCACGGGGAAAATGACCAATAGCGTTCC
>NW_020537646.1:45293812-45313898 GCF_003426905.1 Ctenocephalides felis | reverse complement strand
TGATATTATAAAATTTCGGTTAGCGTTATTATTATGGATTTTTTTATTTATTTCTTATAACCCATCTGAACCTTGGGTTCAATGAGGTTATTTGCTGACAAGTACAGGGCTTTTAGAAATTCCCGCAGTGGGGAATTTCCTTACATAAATATATTGGTTGTTAATTTATTAATTCTTGCGGCCTCTTATTATTATGGATTAGTTTTAAATTTTATATCGTTTCAAATTCATCAAACTTTGTAAAAAATTTCGTTGAATGTTAAATTGTATGGTTATCTCGATTAATGTAAAAAAATCACACCTGGGGTTAGTTGAAACAAACCTTGGAGCTAGTTGTAACATACTAGAATTATATACATATTCAAGTGATGAATATTGTGAGGAATGAATAGTTTGGAAAATGTGGGCACATGTAAATTTTGTAATGGGAAATACACTATATATATTTTTTCTATTATGATATTAATTGTAGTTTACGGTGATTCATTATAAAAATTTCTATTACAGTGAGCAATACATATTTTATTTGTATTAATTATAGTTTACGTTGATGTACGAAGAGGATTACTCAGTAAGATGTCTATTTTTAAAAATGAGTACAGAATAAATTATCAGAGATTATCCTCAAACAGGGGTATTTTGTAGCACTGTACTTTTTCTTGATATTGATTAATTGTGAAATAAAAAATAACAGTTCTGGAATTATTTTCAGCTAATTAAGCATATGAATAGTTACAGCAATGATGCATTTTTATTCGTAGAAATATACCAGCGGATCTCAATATATATTAATTTGAAAAAAAGCTGCTGCAACCAGCCGTTAAGCTACCTTAATCGTTTGTAACTGTAAACTTTGTAATTGTATGCAGCTTTTTTTAATTTTTTTTGTTTAAATGTACACATTGACAATTTATTTTGATGTAATTTTGTATCTAAAAGTTATAATTAAAAGAAACATCAAATATTGCAACTTCATGTTGTTTATGTCACGTCAATATATTTTAATAACTTTTTTAGCGAAAACAATATTTTTTAGTTCAGAACAATAACATTTCAAGTCAAATATATAAATTAATTTGATCAATTTAGATAAAAACGTTAACGTTATATAACCCTAAATGAATTACAATAATGCATTACGTTAGATCACATCCAAAATAAGATACTAAGGATCATTCTGAACGCCCCAAAATATGTACCGGTCTGGCTGCTCCACCAGGACACAGGCCTGCATACTGTAAAAGAAGAAGTCTGAAACGACTAAAAAGGAAAACGCCTTTAACGTTCCAAGGCAATTTATATCATAATTTTTTTAAAATAGGGGAGAATGCAACTGCACACTCTTTCAAGCATTCAATCATTCATTTGCAGATAGGTTCTTTGTTGTATTATTCATAAAATTTACTTGATGTCTATTGGGCAGGTGTAAATTATATCCACAATAAAAAAAAACAACATTGATCACAAGCATAATGAGCATAGTTTAATAGACTAAATATCATATATTGTTATAAACTTAGATCGAATTTCATATACTGGTTGTGTCGAGATACGGATTTAGTGACAATGTCCACGCATAGCCAGACGTCCAGTGACAAGATTGGCATCCAATTTATACTTTCTAACTGAGCTCTACTAACAAATTTCTGTGATTATGCTTCAAAAAAGACACAGATATTAAAAAGTATCTATAATTTGTACAATATTTAAATGTAATTATTGTATATGGTCAATGCCTAGTTTGAAATTGGTCATTTACTGTCGCCTCAGTGAATAATCAACATCTAACTTTACCAGAACAGATTTACCATTCATATACATCTCGCCCTGCAATTATCTAAACCGGACTGCATCTCGAGCCTGCACATTTCCCAAATAGGTCCCTTTCTGAAAAACCTAACCTCAGGTAATATCGCAGCAGCCGCGCGCACACGCTCTCACGCACACAAGGAAAACTCTTCGGGAAAACGACTAATACACTGACACTATCAATGCACGTGTTATGACGTCACGGGGAAAATGACCAATAGCGTTCCAGATCCATTCAGAAACCGTTTTTGGCGTTCGAATCGCACACGAAATCCGCTGCGTGCGTTCACTTGGCATTCGCGGCGGTTGGCGAACGCCTGGAACGCATTCAGTTCTCTCGCGAGATCAGCCGCGGCGATTGCATATAATCGGGAGTGATAGGAAGAGCTAAATTTTTGAAACAAGTGGTAGTTTGAATTTAAATAATAATTAAATAATTAAACTAAGATTTTTTTGATATTCATTACATTTCAGTGTTTTTTTTAAATATTACTACATGAGCTAAATTAGGTTTTTACAATAATTCAAAATAGTAATCAAGTAATGCATTAATTATAAATTATTCATCAAATTATGTTAGAAGAATGATGAAGAGCTGTAAGTCGTACAATAATGGTACAGCAAATTTATAACAATTACTGTTTTTCAGAGAATGTTTTTATTAAAGTATTTTTTAACAATTAAAAAATAAAAAAGTAGCTTTTAAATACTTAACGCTTTATTATTACATTGTTCAATAATGAAATAATCTTCTGGTTCTTTAATTAAAAAAAACTTTGTAATTTAAAGTTCGTAACTTCGTAACTTCTTGATTTAAACTAGATACAATTCAATCAATTATCATAAATATAATATCGCGAATTTAGCATTTTTTCAATTTTGCATCATATGAAATATAAACACAAATATAATTGTTTACTATAAAAAATATACAAAAATCTCTTCTCGATACTACTTAAAGACAACAATATAAAATTTAATTCAGAGTTTAGGATTAAACCAATTTTATTTATTTCATTGGCTTATTATTCGATTTTTAATTAAATAAACATTAACAATGTGTTATAATTGCAACCCAGGACTGGGGTAAGTAATTTACACATATTGAATTATATACAATTTTTTATCTTTACTTTACATTATAGATTTGTTAAGATTATGTTCCCACTGTAGCTCAGAGAATTACTTACTTTATTTTGATTGTTACATACCAATATAATAAATAAATAGATGAATATATATATATATATATTTATATATATATATATATACTCGTATATATATATATATGTATATATATTAGGGTGATCCTTAAAATGGTAATTTTCGAATTTCCTTGCTCCCAGATAAAAAACAATTCTCTGAAAGTTTTAGCTCTTAATATTAACGTTTAGAGATAGCGCAATTCAATCAAAGTTTTGTATGGAAATAGCATGGAAAATTTTTCAAAAATTTCAAAAATGTTTTTTAGATGTAATTTAGCGAACAAATTAATGAATAAAACTCATTCATTTGTCGCTAAGTTATACCTAAAACATGTTTTTAAAATTTTCAAAATTTTTTCCATGCTTTTTCCATACGAAGTTTGATTGAATTGCGCTCTATATAAACTTTAATATTAAGAGCTAAAACTTTCAGAGAATTGTTTTTTATCAATGTGGAACCATTTGAGCCCCTGGGAGCAAGGAAATTCGAAAATGACCATTTTAAGGACCACCCTAATATATATATATATATATATATATATATCAAACAATAGTTATTTTGGATATTATCAATGATATAATAGTGAAATATATAATAATATTCTATATGATATAATAGTAATTTATATGACTTATTTGAATCACACATAATGCCATAATTAGAATAGTACATTAATTTTATGCAATCATGAAATTAAATTTTGTATTTTTTCACTTCGCAAAGATTCGCATAAATAATTGACCAAAAGGCTATTTCAAGGATATTATAAAAACTAAAAAAATCGTATTTAATATAAAATTAAGAAATAAATTATTCAGTTTCACGTGTCATTGATTACGTAGATTACAGTTTTTAATAAAAATCTATTCATTTATCCAAAATAATTATCTGATTAATATATATCTTAATTAGTTTATGAACCGAAATGTTGCGATCATTGCTCTAGTCCAGTAACCCCACTGACGTCATGTGTTGACGCTTGCGCGATGCCATCTGTCGTTGGTAAAACGCATTCCAAGACAAAACTGGGTCAATCGGGCAGGGGTGACCAAAGTTAAGGGTTGATTTTATAATGATAGTAAATCATGATAAAAATAGACTTGTGTAAGCTCAAGAATCATTTGTAAATAGTTAATTATTATATCCAAACTACAATTTACTGTTTATATTCAGAGAATAAAACTTCGTGATTGAACTAAGTACAGTTCAATAATTGCTCGGATTCACTAAACAAAGAAAGGTATCTGTATTGGGTTGCGACAAATGTTTTCCAATATATTTTTTACCACTGATTACAAATATAAAGTTAAAATTGGGTTAATATTGCGGTAGATAAAGTCAAAAATGGAGTTAAACTGCAGAAGAATAAAGAAAAATAACAAACAACAAAATCTTCAGTCTAGAAAATTTTCTAATAATTATAATATTATACTTTCTGTTGTTTTCTGGCCTTTTTCTCCTTAAATGCCCTATGCAACGGATTTTTGCAACGCTTTTTTCATCTTTGTTAAGTATCTTTTTGCAGCTTTCAGCAGTAATTTGTAAACATATTTGTGATAATCTGCAAATATGTTTGTAGATTACCCAGAAGCAATGCAAATTACGCAGGAAATAAATAGTTTGCAAATTAATGCTGGAAGATGCAAAAGAGTACTCAACAAAGATGTAAAAGCGTTGCTCAAGTCATTTACCAGAAATCGACATAAATTAGAAGATTTTGATTATTATGTAGACAAATTCCTAATTTGAAGAATTTGTAAGTTTTATTTAATTTCACTCTATTTGTTGCAGTTTAATCCGAAATTTAGACTTTAGATTCGGGTTCCGCGGTAAAGAATACATTGGAAAACATATATCGCACACACTATATAGACAACTTTTTTTATTTTGTAGACCTGAGTTATTGTAATAAATTTACATATAATAATCCCTAAAAGTTAATTTTATACTTGTATTTTAAATCGCGTGCTTTCCAAACTAAATTTCCAAATTAAATTATAAATTATAATTCACATTTGATGCAGCTAGCATATATCAAACATTTATTCAGAATATTTCCAATACCGATTTCAAAATCGTTCTAATGCTTGTATATGCGCTTCTATCATGAATGAAAGAGAAGGCCTGAAATTTACCTAGTATATTTTACACCTAGTAAACTAATCATTCTTCGTAGCATACAATAATTAATGTGAGGTCATCTTTTATTTTTGTAATAATATCCTATAAATTTATCTAATGTCCAATGGTCATCAACAAAATGCATCAGATGACAAAAAATTCAACAAAGTGTTTTCAACGTTAGCTAATGCCAGCATTTCTTCAGTGAATGAATATGAATCTGAGAAATGATATTTCTCACTCGACTGACGATTTTAATTTTGTTTATGCAATCGTCATTGCTTTTTGTCCAACCCTGGTGCATAAAACGGGGTGACCGAACCGCCCGTTCATGAAAACACGTCCGGAGCGCAGGGTGTGGGTTGACCCAGTTCCGAAGCCCGACGTCTAAAAATACACCGCGCCGTTCTATAAATAGAACTCCGTTCCCCTAGAACAGGGATGATGCAGCCACGAGACGAACGCGGGCCACGAGCCAAGGTTGAATGAATTCGGCTATGAGTTACGAATTATGTAATTATAGAGAATTTAGAGTTGGATAATATGTAAAACAATGTGCATTCAATTGTAATAATAATAACAAAAATGATAATAGTACAACTAAAAAAAATATTAAAAATGAAGTAGTTGGTATTGGTATTTAGCGTTCAGGCAAGTTACATGAACTTCCCGACATGTGTAAATAATCGTCTTAATCAATAAAAAATAGATTAATTTATGAGTGATTAAAAGTATTTCGAGTGGATTTATTACACATAATTGAAAATGAATTCTCTTAAAGCAAATTTTCACAAATTAATAATTTTTATAATTGAACCAGTTTCCGTGGGTCTTTAATGGTTTAGTATGTTCATTAAGACCAAGTACTATTATCGTTATACCAAGTAAATCCTCTAATTGTAATATTAACAAATGTCAAAAAACTACTCATTTTCTCAAACTTTGTTAAATTTTTAAAATTATACTACTTGTCGTAAGGCCGTAATATTTCAGTAAGTTCTATAAGACCTTGATATATATCGCCAAAAAAAGTACCATAAAAATCGGCTTAATTTTTTTTTTCAACAGTTAATTACAAGAAAACGGCTCGGTAGATTTTCACCTAAAATTTATCAGTATCATTCCCAAGTAATATCTTTCGAACAGTTTTTGATTTTCTAAAATCGGTTCGGTAGGATGAGCTTAAATGTGGACGAAAAGTTTAACACTTTTTTTCAACAGTTAATTACAAGAAAACGGCTCGGTAGATTTTCACCTAAAATTAATCAGTACCATTCCCAACTAATATCTTTCGAACAGTTTTTGATTTTTTAAAATCGTTTCGGTAGGATGAGCTTAAATGTGGACGAAAATTTTAACACTTTTTTTCAAATTACAAAGAAAAGGCTTGGCAGATCGTTGCACAAATTTTAAATTTCTAAAATCGGTTCAGGCGTTTTTGAGAAAACGTCGATCAAAAGTCTAATTTTGACAAATGCCAAAAAGACCATACTGATTTTTGCAAACTTTGACGAATTTTTAAAGCTGAACCAGTTGTCGTAGGGCCTTAATATTTTAATATGATCTAGAAGACTATGGTATCTATCGTCAAAAAAATAATCATAAAAATCGTCGATTTTTTTTTTTTAAACTGTATTACAAGAAAACGGCCCGGCCGATCTCTACCAAAAACTAATCAGCACGATTCCTAACCAATATCTTTCGAACGGTTTTTGAATTTTCAAAATCGATTCAGAATTGCGGGCTAAAACGTAGACGAAAAATTTTTCACTTTTCTGCCATTTATAAAGAAACGGCTTCGTTGAATGACTTTTAAATTTTTGAAATCGACCCAGCCACACACACACACACACACACACTCACACATACTTTTTCCAAATTTGGTCTCATTCGATTCAGAATGGCTTGAAACGTCGAGAAAACATAAAATTAGCGATTCGGATTTTTTGATGAAAACATAATCTTCTCCTTCGGGAAGATAAAAATGAAGTAAAATACGCTCAAGCTCAAGCTTATTCAAGAATTTCTATTAATATTTGTTAAGCAGCATATTAATAAATTTTGTAGTACAATATAATTAAGTAATGATGCGTAGCATTGTGTCTTGAACTAAATTGCTAGAACTTACCGAACCAATAATTATATTTTTTTAAAAAAGCTTTAAATTTTTTTTAAAAACCTTGAAAAAATCATATTTTTCAAAGCAATCGTGCTGGGTAGCTGATTTAGAGACGAAATATCTAATCGAGTATGCGCCGCGTCGAAGTCAAACGGGTAAATATTGATACGGAACTCATAGCAATGTAAACAAAATTTGTACTTAAGGTTCAAATCTCTATGAATTATCTGATTATTTGATGTGCATATGTCTAATGATCTTTTTGACTGCCAAATGGCTTTTGTTTTGATCTCTTTATTGGATCTCTGAAACCTTATCCTGAACATTTAATTAGTTCTTCGATTCGTCAATACAAATAAAATATGCTCAAGATTGATTTTGGAACTGTGCAAATCAAACGATTCGCTCTCTCAAAAACTGAATGACTATTTTTGGCACTTTTTGCCCAAAACTAACGCACGCCTTCCAATTAATACAACACACACATACATTTATTTTTTTCTCAGGTATGCCAAAATGTTCAGAAGTGCTTTGAAACGTATATAAGATATATTACAATTTTAATCGACGACGATAGATAATATTTCAGTTCACGAACACATACGATTCAGAATGACCTGAAACGCCGATATAAAATATAAGTAGCTAGTCGGATTTTCTGGTAAAAACATAAACTGTCAAAGTAGCACATCTACATATACATACATAACAGTTTGAATACATTATTATTGCAACAAAAAGATTTTAATTTTCACGGATTCTACAGTTCAGACAAATCATTAATTTCAACATATACTTATTGTTTATTTTGTCAGATGCGTTATATAATAATATTAGACCATATTAAATTTTCGTCAAGATCTGCTCATTTATCTAATTTGTTATTGAAATAACTGCTTGCACTTACTACAAGGTTAATTATTTATATCCCATAAATAGTATAGAAAATACCACAGTTTAAAACATTATTAATTGAACATGGTACAAAAATTGTAGATTTTTCTAATGCTTTGCTCTTTTGCAAATATTCAATATTAAAATTTGCACTGACTGCCGATGAAGTGCCGATTGCAACTTCAACATCAGTTCTTGGAGCTAGTGCAAGAAAATAATGAAATGTGTTCATTTTCACAAAACTATTATTTTAGCCTAATACTGATATCCAGAGATACATATGTACTTGTACTTATATATGTGTATATGTATATTCATTTCAATATGTGTATATATAAAGAAAGTCAATACACGCTAAAAATAATAGTCAAAACTCATAAATTATTAAGAAAACAAAGAACTCTAAGTCTTATAAATAAGTCTTCGTGTAATATGACTTATCAAGTAATTAAAGATGTACATAATAATATAGAGGACTAATATTACCATGAGTATGGTCATCTAAGAATAGAATAAAATCATTATAACTTGTACAGGTTGTATTGATTTATATGCTAGGAAAGTGCTACTAAAGGTTACATTTTGGCATACTTATTTTAGAAAAAATGGATATAAAAGTGCGCGCCACAATTTCGGGCGCATGGACCAACCGACTTGAATAGTTCAAAAAACATTTGATTCCTATTGATAAGGGGAACGTGCTGATTAGTTTTGGCAAAGGCACGTCCAGCCGTTTCGGAGATGAATGTTTCAAAAATAACATTCAATTTGTAATAAGGGTGATTAGTAGTTTAAAGTGGTGATTAGTTTTGGCAAAGACAGGTATAACGATTTCGTAGATACGCGGCTAAAGGGGTAAAAATATCAGATTTTTAAGGTACAAAATATCTGATTTGAATGATTTAAAAAATATTTGCTTATGTTGACAAAACGATTGTTTTTGGGCAAACGCAAAATATTTTTTATGTATTTCAAAATTAATAAAGAAAAGTTCAATATCCAAAAACTAATTTTTTGAATATCGAAAATAATTCGGATATTATTTTAATTCTAGCTAAATTTGAAAGCTCACTTATATTCTTCAAATAAATACTTTTAACTTTGAAATTCAGAGTATAATATAATCCTTATAAATACGAGATAAGATCCATCATTCTAACTTCGCTTTATTAAGTTTTGTCCTTTTACTTTTCATTGTCCAATTTATAAGATCTTATATTTTGTCTATTAAAATACGAAAGGTACAGTATTCATAATAATCTAGAAAAGCACATTGCCTTAAGGCACGACGCCATACACCACTAGTTAGTTTTTAATTTGAAATTCGTTATCGTAAAACGTAAATTACATTGATCTAAATCATTTTCCACATGTATCACATTATCATTTAATGCAACTTCACAAAAAATAATTTGCAATAAAGTATAACTTCAATAACTTAAGCTCGTAAGGACATATCGTAACAAAAAATAAAACGTATTAAACCATACAAGTTTTTCGAGAGCCGCAATTAAATCAATAAAAAACTTATTGGTAAATATTTATCATAAATACTCCATTTAATCAACATCACGCAGCTAAATGTAATGACATGTTTTAATAAATGAAGACCAACTTTCCCGGTATTAATAAGGGGTCAGAAATATAAATTATAACTATTCTAATACGGATACAAAAAAAATGAGTCTCATCTATAAACCTTATTAATTATTCAGAATCGGTTTCAATAACTTTGAGTATTAAATATGTATTGGACATGTTGTTTCGTATGGAGATCCTCATTGTAATTTTCTGTTCTCTTAGCCAATGATAATAATTAAAAGTTGCTTATAATAATCAATATTTAAAACTAGGTTTAGTATGAAATCAGTTAATTAAATTAAATCACAAAGAGTTTTCATTTTGTACATATTCCGCCAATTTCTTTTAAAATAATAATGATTAGTAGATGTTAAATAGCATCGCATTTAATTTGTTTTCAGTAAAAACATGTTTATATGAAGTAATATGTTTATATAAGTTTTTAAATTTTCATATAATATAACAAATATAACATAATTCACTGGGTTCACTACATTGAATACGGATCTATTTGTGATTTTCGCCGTTTCTAAAACCAAGTTTTGAAACCATAATTATTTGAATATAAGCCAGTAAATAAGATATCTTTTATATTCAAGATATCAAATTATCCACGACCAATTAATAACAATAAAATATACTATACCAAATAAAATCATTATGCATTTTAGATCATTTTAAACATATTAGATCCCCAGCACTGCACTCTGAAGCGTCATAATATGAAATAAAGTAATAATTTATTTGTAATTTTCTTTTGTATTTTAATTAATGAAGTTTTGAGTTACACTTGATGTTTCTATGGTGTGTTTTTATTAGATGCTGACACTATTATATTTTATTATTATATTATATTATATACGACTAATTTCGACATATTTTTCAAGAACTTACACGACTTATAGAATCAAACATTATTTTACTAAATAATTAATGCAAACAAAATATGTACACGAATCAAACCATATCATGTCGTTAATACAAATTGCTGTCAAACCCTATTTACCGCCTTGATAAATAATTATTCAAAAAAATAAAGGTAATGTAGGATAAAAGCACAAAGTACAGAGGCTATTTAAAGTACAAGTCAGAATTTCATTTCAACTATAATTTATTTTCTGTCAAGTAAGTATTTTACAGTAGTTTTTTTAAATAATATCACGTAAACGGTCTTTTTGGGCCTTGATAATAAAATTGGGTTACCCTATAATTCTACTTTAAATAGCCCACCCCTGTATCATCACAAATGATTAATTTCATATTATGCAATAGAAAAACTAATGAACTAATGGTGCATGCATCTTGCCTTTCGCCAAATTGCTGGAACTTGCCGCACAGTAATTTAAAATATTTAAAAGCTTTAAAAAATTTTGAATTAAAAAAGATTTATTGTCAATTCTGAATTTTTTTAAAATTTTGAATTTTTTGTAAAGCGATCACGCTGCGTGAAAGGTTATCATCGCAGTCTAATGTATTATTATGATATCTGACAATTTGACGTTCATATGTCTTATAATCATTTTTGGCTGCCAAATGTTTTTTTAAAACTTTTTTCATTGGTTCTTTGAAACCGCTGTACTTGTCATCCCAATCAGCACGTCTTCCCATCAATAGGAATCCAATGGTTTTTGAATCATTCAAATCGGTTGATCAGTGCGCCCCAAATTGTGGACAAAAATTCGTATCTAACCATACAGACACACTCGCGCGCACCTACACACATACATCCATTTTTACTATATAACTTGCCCTACGAGAAGTTCATTAGTCCTAAATAGAAAGTTTGTTAGTCAATGCTAAAAGTGCAATTGAACGATATCTCTTGAATTTGGAATAATGATTGAACAAATTTAGATTTTCCAATCATATATATTGGAGAATAAAAAATTAAAAATTTTTCAGTAGTAAATTGAGCCTTTATATTAATAGAGCATTACATTTTATTTTATAAACTTTTATTAAAACCGTAATCAATTAAATGGTATTAGCAAAAAAATATTTATTTACTGAATTTTCAATTCTCAAGCTATATAATAAAGCAGATGCTTCGAAAATAACCTACATATAAGGCTTCTTAGAAACCTCTAATAACCGCACACGTTTCGGATTAGTGATAACGTTACAGATTTGTATTCACGATTTATTTTTAATTAAGTTCCCGATAAAGTTTATTCTCTATTTCTTTTCATTTCCTTAGGTTGGTGATTTAATTGAACATTTTTCTGATACTGAATTGCAAAAACTCACGTGCTGATTTTAATTATTCAAAATAATATTTAAGAATTATTATTATAATAATAATTCGATTTCAGTTGTAACTGGCATTGATAATTTATTTTGAGGTTTAGGCAATCCATTTCCAGCTATTGAATGAGTAAATATAAATTTATTGTTAAATTTATAAAAAGTTGCATATAGTTCCAATACAAATTCATATTAAGATAGTCGATAGTTTTCTCATAATTTAGAATTTGGTAAAGAATTTCAGTTTTGATTTCTTAAACGTATAAATTAGATTAATACAAATTTTTAAACTAAAGCAATAAGTATTGAAGTATAAGTAAGTATGTGAGCATATTAAAGTAATATGTATAAAAGAGTAAAATTTAAAATAAGTAATATGCATGACCGATTCAATTCTGTTTTATAAAATATCAATGATAAGAAAAATATAATTTTAATTTGATTGAATATTTAAATATTAAGAAAGGTTGGGATTTTAATTAACTTATAGATTTTAGTCCATGCAGGTACATACAATTAGAATAGCACAAACAATTTTATTTTTAGTTTAAGACGATGTTTTTGTAATGCAAGGAATTAAACTAATAGTGCCTGGCATCGTGCTTTAATGCAAATATCTGTATCTTCTTGTACCTCAATTTGAAATGTTTCAATACTTAAAACCTTCTTGAAAACTGAAAAAAAGAGAATTTGGATTTTTTGTTAAATTGACTTTTTTTAAAAATTTGATTTTTTATATATTTTTTTTTTTGAAAATATGGTATTTTTTGTATTTATTATTAAAATCTTCATAAAATATCGAATAATTTGATGGGCATATGTCTAATGATCATTTTTGACCGCCAAATGGCTTTTTGAATTTTTTATTGAATCTCCGAAACCGCTAAGACTACTTTCCTAATTTGACCAGTTCTTCATTTTATAAAAAAAAGTTTCTATGGAAATTTTATAAATGCACGTTAAATGTTTTTTTAAATCATTTAAATCGGTTGATCCGTGTTCACAAAAATTGTATCCACCCATACATCAATTTTTTCTAATGTATGCCCAAATGTTCAGAAGGATTTAAATCGTTCTATAAAAAATTTTCATTGCCAAATTTTTTGCGATTACTACAACTTACCCTTATGGATATGTTGTAGGGTAAAAAATATTAAGGGTTAAAAATTTGATTCAACTGTTTATTAAAAAATTATAGGTGTTTAATATATTGTGCGTTATTCAATTTAAAAATGAAAGGACACGATCAATATATTCTATACATTATTATAATTTTACAAAACAGTATATTTAAGTAAAAAATTAACTATCTTTAGCGAAAACTTTTTAAAAGTGCAATAGTAAGTAATAATAGTAAAATATATAGATAATATAGAATTCGTATATAAGTATATTATAATATAGTAACAGAGTTTTAGCAAATATATTAATTTTGATCAATCAATATTTTTTCGATCAGGCTTCGTAAATTAAATGCCTATATATCTTATATATATATATATATATATATATATATATATATATATATATATAATTATAGCATATGTTATATCAAAACAAACTAGATGCATACTAGTAGTAATAATGTCGAAGAAGCTGACACAGTGTCAGCTTATGGCGTAGGTGTGGGGCGCTAAGTCCAGGTAAGAAACCATACTTTTGTTTCTGTCGGTCATATGATACTTTGAACTTGCAGTTAGAATTATAGTATTTGTGTTAAAAGATTCTCAAAATCAAATTTTGTTAAAATTTTGTTTTAATTTTAAAAATAAATTTTTTCTACACACTTTTTTCGACAATATTTGGTGGATTATTGAAAGATTTAAATTAAGTTAAACATCTCAATATCATTTTAATCATTAAAATAATGAATGATATCAAATAATCATCATTCCATTATGCAATACTTATAACAAATATATAGAGAAAAATAAAAATTAATCGCATAATTTAATTTCCGTTATCTATATACAGCTATATCACCAAAAACGTTGCTTGGTATCTCACATTCATTTAAAAAAACGTAAAATCTTGTGGAAAGCAAAAGTATCGTTTTACGTAAAACTACCTAAACTGATACAAATAATTTCTTTATATCTATGTTATTTAATTTATTTTTAATTTTCACATAATTGTAAAAAAATTCGTGCGACTCTCATAGGATAAACTGCGAATCAAAAATATAAGAACAACAGCAGCACTCTGCAATTGTAAATGACAACCTTATTTAAAACCACAAGGTTGTCATGTAAACATTAAGGTTGACAACTGAGTACTTGCGGTTTTTTTTATATTAGAAAATCAAAAACATTTTTTTCACGGAACTAAATAAATTTAAACTGTAATGCATTGACCATTTTTATCAATTACTTTTGTCATTTTTCAAACAGCATCATTATCCCACCTTCAATAATATACAATTCGACACCATCATAATCATTAAAATCAAGGGGTTTGGTAAAGATAAAAAAAATCAAAAAGTACAAAGTCAGGACTATAGAGCAAAGATGACGAAACATTCTAATCAAGCTCCAATGATTTTTGCCTTTTGGCCAAAGATGTATGATGCCAATGATGGTATACATCATCTTTTGGATTTATCAATTTAAGCCGATTTTCATAAAGCAAATTGAAATTTTGACAGTTTTTCAATATAGACATAATAATTGATCGTTAGGTTGGGTGATGAAAGCTCCAAGTAGACACTTCCTTTGTAATCAACTTCATCAGGTAGATCAGAGCATTTTTCATCTTTAGAAAATCATCAGAACAAAATTTGACATTGATCGAAAACCCTTTCACAGATTGATTGCTGGATAGTCAACTATCTAATAAAGAGAAATATTGGACACATTTAGACTACGCCAGCAAATCTAACAATTAAACTAAAACCATATAAGAGTAAAAACCGCACTTATTTAGTTGCCACTGTAATATTTTTCGCTTATAATTGTTATTTTACCTTATTTTTCTGTTTTAGAAGGTAATTTTTTGATATCAAAAAATATCGCTTAGAAAGCAGTTTAAATGTTCATCAAATTTCATTTAAATTTCTTAGGTAGAGCTTTTTTCCGTGGCCTAAAGCTTTATCCTTGCAACCAGAAGGCTGGTGAATTAAAGATCATCAGTGTCAGAGAAATTATATTTTTAAAAATACAACAACCTAGATATGCTAACACTGGGCAGAAGTCGAAACAATCACGTAGTTAAGAAAAACAATCACAAGAGCTTATGGGACCCAAGTTCTAACCGCTCCTCAAAATGCAATTTTTTTAGGTAAGTACATAAATCTGTAAGAAAATCGGTTAATAATTATGTCAATTATATATATTTCAATTATTTCATATATATATTTCAAATGCAAAAGAAGCAAAAATTAAAATTTATTAAAGTTATTTATTTTTGGCCTCAACGGTCTAGATATAATTATGATGCTCCAAAATGAAAATAATTACATCTAGACAAACCTTTATAAAAATTGCTCTAATTACAAGCAGTATAAGACATTAGATTATTAGACCATCCATCCAAAAAACATTGCATGTCAATGTTAGACTTTAATAAGTCGTACCTCATGTAATCCGAATAATAAATTGCCATCAATAATTAATTCGAAAGTTTTGTCACGTGCTACGGATTGACAACCTGTACGACAGTAAGAGCCCGAGCATCCCCCCCTGGCACGCCACTGACGGAAATTATAAAAGACTTAAATAGCCATCCCTACGACGCACCCTTGTTCAGTTAAAACCGATACTTCATCAGTGATAGTGGCCATTGAGGTAACTGGGAATAGGAAAATTTGGAAAATATGGGGAAATTTTGGAAAACATGCCATTCGTAGCGGATGCGGTTGAATATACAGGTGAGAAAATAGTAATTTGATTGATGGATTTTTTTTATAAATATTTCATAACTTCAAGATAATTTTTAATTTAACTAATTATAACCTTACTCACATAATTAAACGATATTATAGACATATTTTAGTTAATGATAAATATTTTCATCCGAAATTGAAAATAATACAACCATAAATATTTAAACCAATTTAAAAATTGTATTCCTATGCTAAATTTTCAGATAATTATCTATGATCATTAAATGGAAATCCTACTCAATAGAAGGATTATATTTAACAATTTTTAAATATTTTACATCAAAATACTTGTAGTGCTATTTAATTATAAACTAAATCATATTTATTACATATAGTTGACAACAATTATGTCTAATTATTTAGATATTTAAATCATTCCTTTGAATTTCATCGACATAACATTAGGTAATGGTGTTTTAAATAATTAGATTATTATTTTGAAGTTCATAAATAAAAAATAATGTAATAATAATTCGCACATTTATACCATCACAATACAATTCATAAATATAAAATTAAGTAATAACGTTTTAGATACTTATATTATTCCTTTAAATTTTATTATGTTTTCATATGTAGTTATGTTTTAAATATTTATATTGTTACTTTGAATTTCATTAACTCAAAGTAATATAATTTTAGATATTTATATTATTATTTTGGATTTCAAAAACATAACATTAAGTAAAAATATTGAAGATATTTATATTATTACTGTAAATTCTATGAACATAAAGTTAAGTAATAATAATTCGCATATTTATATTATTATTTTAAATTTTATGAACGTATTCATTTGCTAAATAAGAGTTTTAATGATAAGGTACCATCGAAAGAGAAAAATTTATACGTTTATATTTAGATTATTCTTTTTAAGAATACTTTCAAACAACCCAGAAAAGTGCAAATAAAGAATAGATGTCTTTAAATTTGCGAATCTATGCTAAAATAAAATCATATCCGTAGAGTAAAGTTATTTCAATGACTTACATTGAGCTTTATGTAATATATTTGTGTACCTCAATCTTATAATGATATAAAACGCAAGTATTAACATTTATAATCATTTAACTAAAAAGTACAATTAAAATATACTGTAATTTAACCATAATACCTTTTCCAAGAATTGATAATATAATGCCTATATGTGCGCAGAATTAATCTTAATTTATTGGACAATCATATATTTGTAATTATATCTTGGGCTTTATAGAATAGTAACTTAAATAAAACTGTTATTTTATTTTTTAAATATCTCTGAGTCATTTAAATATTCCTGAGTCATTTAAAAAGTAATACTATAACAACTTTAATCCTATTAGTTTAAAAGATAAATATTAGGGAAGACTATCATCATAACAGCTAAACTATGCTGATTTTGAAATAGGGTCCTGAAGGAAAAAGATGAAGTATGTTTGTTGGAGCAAGTTTCCGTTAACATGATCTATAGACAGCAGAACTTTAACTTGTATACAGATAAATTACTTTGTTTGTTATTTTATTGTAAATTGAGCATTAGTAGTTAATTTTCAGCAAATAGGTATTGCGTCGATAATTTTGTTCGATCAAAACAATTATTTGTCTCCAAAAAGTGTGCGTTGGGTACGGTTATGATAAATTTTGTGGGTATTTTGTTTTGACATGTTTTCTTTTTCGGTTGGAAGACTGAACATGTAAAGAAAAATCTAACTGAATTAAGAAAAAGCAATACGAGAAAAGAAATATTCTGTCTAGTTTGGGAAAGCTCATATTCTCAAAGTTGCGGTGGCGTAAAATAGATCAAGTGCCAAGAAAGTTGCGGTTTCTGGTTCCATGCAAAATGCGCAGATGATTGTCACCATTGTAATGATGATCTTGACTAGATCTCAGTGTATTGATACATAGTGACCCAAGTGATAATTACACAGATCCTTCAAAATATTAGTTGTCTGTGTTGGGTATGCAGCATATGATTTCCAATGTAATTTTTACCTCTGAACACGAATCTCTACTCAAAATAGGCGGTTAAATTCCTGAAGATTTGAAAAAAATAAAAAACACAAAATCTCCGATCTAGTAATTTTTCTGCATCATAATTAAAATCTTATAATTTCTTCTTGGGCCCTTTTTAACTTAAATGACTATTGAGTCGTAGATTACAGTTATAATTTTTTTTAAACAAGTTTTCAGATATTCAATTGCAAGTATGTTTGCAGATTACCTAGGGAATATGCGGAGTAAACATGAAATAAATATAAAAGTCGTTATGAACCTTTTTGGAGCTTATAGCCTGTCACAACCGTCCTGAGGGTGTAGACGGTAGACACTCGCTCTTTTTTAGTATGATTTGATTTTATGGCTAATCCGTCGTATTTAAGGAGAGTATTTCAGCACTGCTACGTACAAGTGTTCAAATTACTATTTTTAAAAATGTTCAAATTACTATTTAATTTATTTTTATTCCAGCTAACTTAACAAAATTATTGCTGATCAAAAAAAAAAAAAAAATTGGCTCAACCACACCCAGTCTCCTCTATGAGAGAGGTATAAAACAATATTTGTTATTACTCACGTTCTGAAACTTTACTTTTTGGAAATCACTTATCTCAATAAAAAAAAGTTTAAATAAAATAATTACGAAAAACTTTTATATATATTTTTCTTATTCAAGTTATTTAGAAATATTTCGTGCTTTTTACATATGTTCATAAGGCATGATAAAACTGTTATAAGGATCTATTATTAACTACCCGAAGGAGAAGTTTAAGTTTTCATAAAAACATCCGATTCGCTAATTTTATGTTTTCTCGACGTTTCAAGCCATTCTGAATCGAATGAGACCAAATTTGGAAAAAGTATGTGTGTGTGTGTACGTTTATGTGAACAGATTTTTTGCCGTAAATCGACGTTTTCTCAAAAACGGCTGGACCGATTTCAAAAATTTAATAAAAACCATTCGATGCATCTCGACGAGAACTAGGGTTTTGAGTTTTGTGCGACAATCGGCCCGGCCGTTTCTTTGTAAATAGCAGAAAAGTGATTTTCTTTTGAAAATTTTTCGTCCACGTTTTAGCCCGCAATTCTGAATCGATTTTGAAAATTTGAAAGCATTCGGAAGATATTGGATGGGAAAGATACTGATTAGTTTTTGGTAAAGATCGGCCGGGCCGTTTTCTTGTAATAAAGTGTTAAAAAAAATTTCGACGATTTTTATTATTATTTTTTTGACGATAGATACCATAGTCTTCTAGATCATACTAAACTAATACGGCCCTACGACAACTCGTTTAGCTTTAAAAATTCGTCAAAGTTTGCAAAAATTGGTTTCGTTTTTTTTCCATTTGTCAAAATTAGACCTTTAATCGACGTTTTCTCAAACGCTTGAACCGATTTCGAAAATTTGAAAGCCATTTGATTGTCAGTTTTGTGCGACGATTTGCCAAGCCGTTTCTTTGTCATTTGGGAAAAAGTGTTAAACATTTCGTCCACATTTAAGCTCATACTACCGAATCTATTTTGAAAAATCAAAAACCGTTTGAAAGATATGAGTTGGGAATGATACTGATTAGTTTTAGGTGAAAATCTACCGAGTCATTTTCTTGTAAATAACTGTTGAAAAATAAATTTTTCTTTTTTTAAAGTCGATTTTTATGGAACTTTTTTTTGCGATATACATCAGGGTCTTATAGAACTTACTGAAATATTACGGTCTTACGACATGTAGTTTAGCTTTAAAAATTCATCAAAGTTTGCAAAAATTAGTAGTTTTTTGACGTTTGTTAAAATTAAAATTAGACGATTTACTTGGTATAACGATAGAGTACTTGGTCTGAATAAACATACTAAAGCATTAAAGTCCTACGGAAACTGGTTTTTGATTTTTGAAAATTTGCTCTTAGAAAATATTAAGTGTTAACGCGTTCGTTCGTTTTCATACTTTAATCACTCACAAATTAATTTATTTTTTATTGATTAAGTCGATTATTTACACATATCGGGAAGTTCATGGAACTTGCCTCAAGGCAAAACACCAATACCAACTAGTTTTGATAATCCTAGGGTTTCCTTATGCTTAATAACTTGAATATGATTTGAATTAACAAATACTATATTTAAGAATTGTAATTTTCAAATAATTGAGTATTGTAAATATCAAATAATTAAGAAAATTCAGTTTAAATCGGGAAAATAGAATTTTTTGAATTTAAGAAAACCCGGAATACAAAGAGAAAATACAGGTCTGCTTCGGCCAA
>NW_020537646.1:45260005-45292812 GCF_003426905.1 Ctenocephalides felis | reverse complement strand
TGAAAAACAAAAAATCATCAAATAGATAATTATAAAAATCAGGTCAATTCAATCAATACATAATCAAAACATATTAAATTTGTTATAAATACTATTATAACTTATAAAATAAATATATACAGTTATTCAATTAAGTGTTTTACATATGGTCCTTCGAAAAGTAAATTCAAATTCAATCAAAACAAGATCCTAAAAAACAGCACTGTTGCTTAGCTTACGAGACCCTAATGTACTTTTTAAGTTTTTAATTGTTATATAATTTGTTTTTTGCATAACTTCTATATACACCTGGATGAGCTAACAAAGACCAACTGAACCTTTACCCTGGCAAAGATATAAAATATAAAAAAAGCAAACAAGAAAGTAAGCTTAAACAAATAATTTTATTTAGATTAATTTTTTAGTAGCTATCATTTTAGAAAATCTCTGCAAAATTAAAATGAAGCATTGGCCGTGTTTGCGCCATGCCGTTCTATTTATCCTGTCTATGGGGTAAAAAGGACCAGGCCTCAAATTTCTCAAAAACACATTTATACAGGGATGAACTACTTGGGAGTTTTGCTGAACATAGTCAGATGTGTTATTTGTTGTTTTATTTCTAATATAATTGCTAAAATTGTCAAAAATTAAATTGGACCTTTGTGCCCCGCCCTACCCTATATCAAATAGAATAATATTATATAGTAATTATTAGGTAGCGTTTATACACATTTTTAATTAATATACTGTATAAAACTGTTATAAAACAAAAAGCTAGTATAAAAACTCACATTCCATTAAAAATGTATCAAAATCTCTGTACAATTACTCATGAATCCAGAGATACCAACGCATGCATAATGCAATAAACTATTTCGAAAATACAAGAAGTTTGTAACGCGTAGCAAAAATTATTTTTGTATTATTTTAACTATGCATTATTTAAAATAAACATTCAAATACATTTTTACAAAACAGAATAAATAAAAACAAGCTACAAATAACATCATCAAACTGAAATAGCAACAAATAAACAATATTGCGCAATAAACTTACAAACAACAAGGTAAGTCAGCAACAAAATTTTGAAAATAAATATTTATAATTGAATCAAGAGAAATATTTTTGATAAAACATAAACATCATAATATCAAGAAAATGTTGTTAAAGAAACATCACAAGTAAAACATAACCTCTCACAATTATTTTCCTTTTTTCAAACAATAAATTTCACACAATTTTTTATAAAATTAAAAATTGTTTTTTTTTAATCTTTTAGGATCAAGATATAAAGAACTTCACTACTAGCCAAAGAGATATCCACAAAAATCTAAGAACGTATTGACCATGTTTTGGCCGCCATTACATGAGGTGCCAACATTATAGATATGTTTCATCATTTGAAAATCTTGAAACAACCCCAAAACGCAACTATTCAGTATAGATTTTAGCAACAATATGGAGCTGATCCAAAATATAACCTGCATCATTACATTTTTAATAAAATTCATGATAAGAATGTTAAGCAGGACGATATTTCTATCATGCTCCTGCATTTGACAATACATGTGGAATATGGAAAATGTCGTAGAGATCATTTTCCAAATAATCAATAAACAGGTATTGATCTTTAGGTAATAAAGTTAGTATGATTACAAATAAACAAGTTGATACTATTGTATGTTGAAATAAATCATGGAACTTTTTACCCTATCTAGAACTTATGTCGGTAATTTGTTACCTCACACCTGCAAGTTTTTTAACCATTTAAATTGTTATAATCATAACAACCAAAATTAATAAACAAATACTTATTACATATATTTAAACACCAAATAAGGTGGTAATGTGCAAACAAACTGGGCAATAAAAATTATGCCATTAAGTGGTCCAAGCAATCAAGATCTCTGTTCTCTAATCTATTAGTGAAGTATTATTAACTATATTTATATATATTAAGTTTCAGTGAAATGAAGATTTGTAAAAATATGACATTATACAGAAAATAATCTAGTTCATGGTATCAGAAAAAGATGATGGTATTCATTGCAGCTGCTGGCCACTTCACAAGATTAGCTCAAAGACTCTTGTGCGTGTGACAGCGGCTATTGTGAATGGCCGAAAACTACAAACTACAGTTATAACAACAGTTATAAATGTATTTAAGAAAATATAAGAAATTTCAATTAAGAATTTTAAGCTGACTCTAAATGTCCAGAGTAATAATGATTGACCATTATAATTGCTGCTCTATAAGAATATATTTTAGGTGGATAGATGCTACAAACCACTATGTCTCATCATCCTGGAAGGTGTATTTTAGGACAGAATAGATTGATAAAAAGAGAAGGTAATTATGAACAAGAACCAAAGAGATCCATATTCTCTATAAATTATGTGAAATTATACTGCAGAAATCCGACAAAAACTTTTTCCTGTTATTTTTTATCACTTACCATATCATATATAAAATAGATGATCTAAATTATTAAAGAGAATCTTTAATACGACACAATATCGACAACTTTTCGAAAAAGTGATTAAAAATTATGAAAATTTGATAATATATTTTAACCAGTTTAATTTTCATTGCAGGTAAGACCAGAGCTTATTTAAGTGAAAATTGCTAGATGTTGATGCCACTCCAACATCACTTTTTCTTATTTCCATAAAAATTGCTATCTTGATACAATCAAATCAATAAAACATACAATAAAAGTTATTGTTACATAAAAGAGAGAAAAACAAAGTTAGAACAGAAGGAAAAAGTAATAATTTAGAGTTCACTCCATGGAGAGAAGTCTATGTTTCATATAAACTTCAACTTTAGTAATGTAATTTTAAGTTCTGTTGACTAGTTATGCTTCAAATTTGCAAACAATTGTAAAATTGCAAAATTAACAAGTTGAAATTTTTCTTTGAGGCAAATTACAAATTCATTCCAAAATGCTATTCTGATATATAATGGAAAAGGTTGAAAAGAATTTAAGGGGGTATTCTAGTGTATAGCGATAAATTTTAGGTAATTTTTAAAGTGTCGTAAAAGAAAGCAATGAATGTTTTTACTATCCATTTTTACCACTTTTTTATTATTATTAAAATACAAAACAAAAATTTAAAAATAAAATGTTGAAAATTGTAAAAATTGGCATCTGATAAAGTGGATGGTCTCAAAAAATTGGCACCTCAGTCTTGACATTATTTCCTAGCCATTGGAAATGCAAAAAATAAAAAGATTAATAATCTACAATGATGTCGCAATCGCCCGAACTAGCAATGAGTAAAAAAATGTTTTTACAAATTGGCGACTGTTTGAAAAAAAGTGTTTTTTTACTGTTTTTTGAGTTTCTCAATTTTTTTTAAAAATAGTAAAAATTGGAATTTGGGGATAATCCTAGTTCGGGCTATAGATAGATCTACATACAAGACTCTCGGAACATTTCAAGTGAATCGGTCGATTAAAACTCGAGAAATCGTGTCAACAGTACTGAAAAAGTCATTTAAAGATCAAAACGCATTTAAATTTTTGCGTGAAGCCAAACCAGTATGGAGACCAAGTCAGTAAAATGCCTATATCTCCGAAAATAATTCTAATTTTCAAAAACCTTCTTGTATCCATATTTTTAGATAGTTAAACTTTAAATAAAAGAAATAAAAAAAAATTGAATTTTTGAATTTCTACACTAGAATACCCCCAAGTTCTTTGTAATAAATTGAGATTTACTACTCTTTATACCAAACAAAGCAATATCTACAAATTATATTATTATTACAAAGTAAGTATTTATAACTACTAATAATTAGGCGTGCAAAATGAAAAATAGTTTATTTTCTTTTGTTTAAAGAATGATTCATAAAAAGTTGCGAACAAATGATTATGCCAGAATTTTTGTGTTTCAAGATTTAAAGGTTGAATGAAATCTCTTTGCACTTTATCCCCTACTTAACTTAAATTCACCTAAGGACATTCTCTATTACCAATATAATAATGCAAATATCGGTTTTATTATTGGATGCATTGAAAACCAAGAAAATATACTGCTGGTTTGTAAACCGGATATATACTCTTCATTCATTATATTCGAATTTCCGTACACCTGCGCATTACATGCCCAGATCAATTACCAAGTGCAGCATTTGCCATTGTTGGCGGTTGCATGTTTGCACGACCTAACATCTTGTTTAGAGTTATAGCTCAAAACATTCATCAGGAGTATTAAATGTGCTAAATTTCGCACAAGCAAAACATGTCGAAGGAAAACAATAAAAAATAAAAACATTCACTGTCCGCGACCCGTTCGTACGAATAAAACGCATTCGTTCGCAGTGCGCATGCACCTCTCAGAACAGAAGCGTCGACTCATAACTCTTGTCATTTGAAAAACAATCGCTTACAATACAAGGTGTACTGTAAATTTTGAAACAGAGATTATATTTCGGAAGCAACTAGTTCAAGTGTAAAAAATTAAGAAAATAATTTTTCAACATGGCAGAAATCAGACAGAATTATCATCAGGAGTGCGAAGACGCCATAAACAAGCAGATCAATATGGAATTGTATGCGAGCTATGTATATTTGTCAATGGTAAGATTATTATAAATTAATTTAAAAAATATTTTAGTTTTATGTTTATATTTTTAATGCACATTTAATATATATTGTACAAAATGTTTTAATGTATGTGCGTTACGAATTTGGTTTTTATAACATTTTAACCGGTTACTAATATGTATTTGATATCGAAACTTTCAAAATTGAATCGAGTATTATTTTCATCATATATACAAATATTAGGTCTACCGGAAAGTTCTGTCCAAAATTATGACATGGTTAATGCCACGTTTGTTGCATGTTTATTTATTGCATGATTGGCTCTATATTTTTACACCAATGAAGAAAATAAACTATCATAAAGTTGATTCCCATTAGTGTTAAGAGTGAAAAGTTTCTAACCGTGGCGATTGACAAAATTTGTTTAAAGCACTGAATTTTATACAAATTTTAACCAGGAAGATTTCTTCTACAATAATTTAGAAATTTATTGAAAGTGTTTGGTGAAGAAACAGTTTTTGATAGAATATTCAATTATCTCATATAATTGGTACTAAAAATTAGTACTAAAAAATGGTACTAAAAATTTGAAACAGGTGATTTCGACCTTTCTGTTCCGGGCGAGCATCTTTGATTGGCGATGTTGTTGTTAAAGTATTGTTGAGCAACATCGGGCTTCGCAAAAAGACTTAATTCAGCTCAACAAACCATTTCTGATTATATTCAGAAGATAGAGTTTCTGTAGAAGTATTCGAGATGCGTGCCACATAAAAAAGTCAGAAAAAGTTGCACGACCGAGCTGTCATATTCTCGTCTTTGTTAGTTTGAAACAAAGTCCTTTTTGAACCGGAATATGATAACTGAGGATGAAAAATAAATTACTTACAAACACTAATTAACTTCCCGTATGGTAGGTTATCACGTTTTGAAGGTTTCTTAACATTTTAGCATACCTGAGAAAAAAATGGATGTGTGT
This sequence comes from Ctenocephalides felis, assembly GCF_003426905.1. Lineage (NCBI taxonomy): Eukaryota > Metazoa > Arthropoda > Insecta > Siphonaptera > Pulicidae > Ctenocephalides > Ctenocephalides felis. The sequence continues at coordinate 45,287,305 of NW_020537646.1, read as the reverse complement.
ATGTATGTATGAAAACAATTTTTCGTCCACGTTTTCGGTAGCACGGATCAACCGATTTAAGTGGTTCAAAAAACATTCGATTTCTATTGATAGGGATATATGCTGATTAGTTTTTGGCAAAAGTCGGTCCAGCCGTTTTGGAGTTACGGAGCAAAGAGCGGAGAAAATAGAAAAAGAAAAAACAAATTTCAATTTCGAGAAAAAAAATTTCAATATCTAAAATAATTCAGATTTTCAAAATTTTAATTCGGTACGGGAAGTTACAGCAATTTGCTTCAAAACACGATGCCATACACCACTACTTATAATTTGTTTTTGTCTTCAAAAAATTTTGACTGGCAAAAAAAAAGAAAAAGAGAAAATGTTAAACATGTACTGGTTCTATTTTTCGCATCTAAAGATGAAACATTATTTCAAAGTAGGATGAACAGAGTACCTTTACGTTGTCAAGAAATTGTTAATAACAATGACAATTACATTATTCAATAAAGTTAATTGGCGAAAGAAAAAAAAAGTTTTGTTCCGCAAACCGGCAGAACTTTCGGTACACCTGATATATTATGATGTAAATCCGTTTATTTCTCTATCATACTCATCTGACGCAATTCTCTATAATATTTCTAAAATTCAATAGAATGCCTAATATACTTTAATATACAAAATTAGTAAGAATACAATTTGATAAATAAATTCATTATAATGTTTGTTTTGACGTTTAACCATGTATAACACTTAAACAATTAACGTGGATGTAACAGGTGAACAAACATGCTGTTCGCAATTTGAAAATGACGCGCTAATGATTTCTTCAATAGATTTTTCTTTGCTCAAAATAGTATGGTATTATTATTCAAATATCAGAGAAAGCAAAACAAACTTCATCGGCAGTGCGTTTGCGGATTTATTTTTGGACAGACAAATTTATATTTTGATGGACATTCGGAGTAAATATATCATATTGCGCACGACAATTAGAATATTTTTATTATATGAGATAAATGTTTTTTGTCTGCATCAAAAACTCTAAATAATTAAAGCTATATTGAATTTCACGATAATTCTGAAAAACGATTCAACAGTAGCATCTTTGATAACATTTGTTTTGTCTTTCATTCGAAACTTTCAGTATCAGTAGCTTTCAATATAGAAGGTGTATCAATTACGTTTTGATTATTTATGTATTAGTGTTCGAGGAAGAATGGAAATCGTTTTGCCTTATTTGCCTTAAGGCAAATTACTGGAACTTCAGTACCCTAATTAAAAATATTGGTTCGAAACCCAAAAAGAAATACACAATATGTGTACACATTAATAAAATATCTGATAATTTAATGTACATATGCCCAATAAACATGTTTGACTGCCAAATGACATTTTTTTAACTTATTTTTATCGAAAGTCCATAACCGCTGGACAGTTCGGAAAATTTGAACAGTTCTTCATCTTGTGAATATAAGTAAAATGTTTTTAGAATTATTAAAATCGGACGCTCCGTTCTCTTAAAAACTGAGTTACCGTTTTTGGCACTCTTTGCCCCGTATATTCGGAACGGCTAGACTTGCCTACGCCAAAAACTAAACTAACTTATCCATACGAATCGAATGTTTTTTGAATTATTCAAATCAGTTGACCGGTGTTCCCGAATTCGTCGACAAAATTTGTATCCGCACACACACATATACACACACACATATATCTATTTTTTTCAAGGTATGCCAAAATTTTCAGAAATCTCTGAAACATAAATATATATAAAAATTTTCATTTTCGATTTTTTGCGATTACTATAACTTAACATATGGCAAGTTAAAAAGCCTAATGTCAGTAATTGTGGATTATTATCAATTGTTCTATAAATTTTTATATTTTTTACAATATTCGTACTTTTCCAAAATTATGGACATTTTAATTGAAGATTCAAGTGATGATCGTCTGACCAATAAGTTTTTGATTAGAAGCTAAATTTTTTTATGTATTCATTTTTGTTGAAAATTCCAACACCCCAAAATTAATTTGAATTTAGTATAATGCTTGAATTAACTGGATATCGATCTTGGAATCTGGGGCATTACAAATTACCGTGAATTAGCGCATTTTGTTTTTTAACAATACACAGTGAAAATATAAATAAAATCTAAAAGCCGAGTGAAATTTAAAATACATTTATTAGCAGAGTTGAAAACTTAAACAATCAGAAGTTTATTTAAACTATAAGAAGATATTTTTCATGTGATCATATATTAATGCTGTTTCTTAATTTAGAAGTGCATATTGTACATATTTTTATTTTCCATATACATGTAATAAACGTCCTTTGAAAAAATCGAAAATGACATATTCATCTTCGAATTGGAAAAGAATTGAATTGAAAAAGTATTCATATTTGATAATAGTATTCATGCTGTGGTTAAAATCGTATTCATGCGTAACGAAATGCGAAGTAAATAATATTTAATCATGTGGGAATAACTCTGATACATGTTGCATATGTCGCGAATGTCAATAATATACGTATGCAATGATGTTTCTGCGAAATGCGCTGTCGTTGCTTTTCAATTATTTTCACATCTAGATAATAACAAATAATATTTTTGTTTTGGAATAAAAATAATCAAACAGCGAAATAAACATATATTTGGGTCAAAGAATTTCGAATGTCGACAATAAAATAAGGCAATATTTTCGTGGATAAAAAAAAAAGTAAATTGTAATGCATCTACTATTCTTCAGTATTTTCAAGAAAAATTTAGTATTACTTAAGTTTTATTCATTATATTTTTTTGCTTATACATAGGCAAATGATAGGCACTCCTGTATTTAATTGGTCACGAGTAATAATTCATGGTAGTTATTATGCAGCAAATTGCCTTCCACAATTAAAGGTTTCAGAATTGCAATATTAGTATTACTTGTCGCGTTAAAATCATTAGTATGTACGTTTATATTGATTCCTTTGCGTCTGCATATTTCTTTAATATACAAAGGATATTCACATTGTAGATGTTAATTATACATTTTTTTAGAGTTTTTATTTTATTATAATTATTTTATTTGTCAAAGCTACATTAACGTTTATTATATAAGAAAATAACACCGTGACCTTATTTAAAAATTGGCTAATTTCATCAATGATTCTGCGACTATATAACATAAAGAAAGCCATAATAACAATCCTGTCAGATGTTGACCATCAATGTCACAGCCTTATTTTAAGGGTGGTTTTCTAGGACCTATTTTATGATCTATGTATTTATTTCTATTAAAATCAATTGATTTATGTCAATACTAGTGATTTTGATGAATCTTATTGCAATGATTAGATGTTTGATAAAATTTTGAATAATTATTCACTTTTGTTCAATTTCGGACTAAATGACATACTTATACATTGAACAAAATGACATAGTACCATTTCCCAAGCATTACAGGGCCAAGAAAAAAAAATTAAACTTGTCGAAGGTGATCAGCTGTTAACTTCTCTTCTAAATCGCAAAAAATAATTGCTAAAACCGGACAAAAATTATCCATTGATCCAGGGGTAAATAAAATAGTCATATATTTGTTGCAAAACCTTTTTTTTTGTTCCTACGAAAATTAGTTACGATGAATAACTTGTGCCCTTTGAGTTCATGCTTCATGTACTAATGTCTTAAAGAGGATTTATTTGCAAATTCGTTCCTTAGAAATTTGATCTCAGTTGAAATGAACCTCAATGAACCAAAAATGAGTGAAAATGATCGAGACTGGTTAAAATATTATTAAATAAACTAGTGGTGCATGGCATCGTGCCTTAAGGCAAATTGCTGGAACTCCCTGTACCAAAAACTAAATTATTAAAAAAATTTTTGAAAATCGTCTAATGTGTAAACATTGGTATGGAACCCACATAAATAGACACAAAATTTTTACTTATTATTATAATATTTATTAAATATCTAATAATAGGATGTACATATGTCTAATGTTCAGTTTTGACTGCCATTTTTCACTTTTTTTATTGGACCTCTGGAGACGGTCCAGCTGTTACAAAAATTTTACTAGTTATTCATTTCGTCAATACAAGTAAAATGTTTTTTAAATTATTTAAATCGGACGTTTTGTTATCTCGAAAACTGAAATACAAATTTAGCACTTTTTGGGCCACATCTCCGAAACGGCTAGACCTGCCTCTGCCAAAAACTAATTAGCAGTTTTTATCTGTGTACAGAAACTTTATGACAGAATATTAAATAGAGAATGCATAAGCATAACTCTTCATGAATGTACATAAATATATTAAAAATTTATATACGATATGACATCTATGGATGTACTGACTATTTCGTTTGAAAATCAATCCTTGATAATGTGTAACAATTTTTGTGATTGCTAAATTGTTTGAATAGTTATTTGATTAATTAATCTCGGTGCTGGTGATAGTGACACATTTGAAAAAAAAGGTAATATAAAATTTAAAATTAGTCGATAATTTTATCGCAAACCGAAATTATATGGTAGCACAATTTCATATTGCCTGTCAAAAATGACGCAGCTACACACTTTAGTATACTGTGTCACATGCACAGTAGCCATGGCAACATGGGACGTTCACAAGTCCAATAGAGGCAAAGAAATATTTTGAATTCGTTAAAGACCCTAACTCCCTACTCAAGTTCTTTGAAGTCCCAATTTCGTGCATTATAAAATGTATACAAAATGTATGTAATTGTATATAAAATGTCTAAAAAAAATAATAACAAATAGAAATATTTTTGAAGATATCAGTGAATCTTATATTATAATAATATTGAAGATAATTTAAGTTGAAGTAACTAATATTTTTATTATTATTTTAGTCATATCATTTCTCGCGCACGGACATCGCCCTTCCAGGGGCTCATAAATATTTCTTAAAAGCATCATCAGAAGAAAGAGAACATGCAATGAAATTAATGGCTTACCAGAACTCTAGAGGAGGAAGACTTTTGCTTACCGACGTAAAAGCACCTCCAAATCAAGATTGGGGAAAACTTGAAGATGCCATGGCCAATGCTCTAGCATTGGAAAAAGATGTTAATGAGGTAAAATTTGAGATAATATCAAATGGTATTTCTTAAGATTTATTATATTATCCAAACATAGAAAACAGTTTCAAATTTCAAATCATTGCTTTGAATTGGTTATTTGAAAGATTTTTTTTATAAACCAAAATTTGAATTGCCATTTCGCAATTACTTAATTATAAATTCCTTGGATTAGTACCGGCAGGAAAAATTATTCAGTTCGGCGCGTATTATTGGATAAAAACTTAAACTGGGGAAAGTGTGTAATTTAACACACTTTACTAGATATATAGTATTCATCAAGCATAAATTTTCTTTTCGATTTCTTTCCATATTAGATATAATAACGTCTTTGAGAAAATTATGAATTATAAAATTAAATTTATCACTTACCTTTTTCCCATCCTGTTCTCACTTTAGAATTTGGGTATAATTCCATTTTATATCATATACCATCAGTTATGCCCAATTTCATTTTATTTTCCTTTATAAGAAAACAGAATATTTATTTTGTTATTAAAGAAAAAGATTTAAAGCGGTCTTAATGCATTGAGGCGATTTGCAGGAACTTACTGCATTCTGAAACAAAATAAATTAACAGACTTAATAATTTCATTAAATTTATTAAAAAAACTTTGTTATTAAAACTTTAGGATATTGTTTGTAACATTTTGAAAATAGAGCAAAGCATTAAAAATATTTAAAATATTGGAATTTGAGAAAATTAAAAAAAAATGTAATTATGAAATTTTTTATGTTTTACAATGTACAAAATTATATAAGCGTATATTAGTACATATAAAAGGCATGATTAGAAGTCCAGATCAAAAAAATGTTGATTTTTTTCTATATCATTCAAAGATCAATTAAGTATTGTTTCTAATTTCAAATTGACTCATATATTAGATTGAATTCGATAAAAAATGGCTCATTATATAGATATTGTGAAATAATAAGATAGCTTAAAATCTTAAAAATTTAAATGTTATGTGCATATATGAAATATTCTCTATTAGTTATAAAGTAACGAATTTTGGCATCGAGTTTGTTATTAGGTAACCCTAAATTATGTAAAAAACTAATACTTAATTAGTAAACTACTCAGCAAAAATTCCAAAATTTCACACAAATACTTAATGTGAACTTCTTAAGTAACACGAATTTATGCAATTCAAGGAGTTTATATATAATTTAAAATATGAATGGTAAATAAAAATGAACTCTTGGAAATCATTACCAATATAATTATGTGATGTGAATAAATATAGATACCACAGATATGTAGCTAAATATAAGAGAAAACTAAAACATGCGATATTCTTTTTTTAGAGTCTTTTGGCCTTGCATGCTTTGGGATCCCGCCATAACGATCCAAATCTTCTGGATTTCTTAGAATCTCATTATCTACAAGAACAAGTCGACTCCATCAGCGAGATTGGAGCACATTTGACAAATATCAGGCGCAATGGTAATGGCGTTGGCGAGTTCTTATATGATAAAGAATTAGGACATGAGTAAACTACTTCATATATTATTACATAAAGAAATCAATTATTATATATAAGTATAAGGCATTTTTTATATGGCAGCTTAGGCTAAATTGAACAACCATGAAAAATTCTATTACCTATATCTCCTTAAATTTGATAATTTAATATGATATAAAGCCTGGAGATATCTGAACGTAAGACGCATCCTTACTTTTCTCTACACGAATCAATAAAACAACCAACACTATGGGGCCAATTCGGATAAAATAGTTGTGTTACTAGTCTCTTGTTGAGTAATCGCATGAGTTGGTAGTCACAAACTGTCAAAAAGCTTCATCCCTGATTTTCCAAACGAGCGTTTTACACAATATCAACTACCAACCTCTAAATTGTACAAATGCCAGAATTTAACATTAGTTCGTACGTAATTAACACTTATGGCAACATTGCTATTTAACATTTATGCCATTTGGAGGTTATGTTTTAGTGGTTGATATTGTGTTAAACGCTCGTTGGAAAGTCAGAGATGGAGCTTTTTGGCAGTTTGTAACTACCAACTCATGCGATTACTCAACAAAATCGACTGATATCGTAACGTTCTTATCTTATCCAAGAATTGGCCTCTATGTTGATTATTTTTTTTAATCTTACGCAAGGCGAAAGTATCTAAACATTAAAGTAATACATTTGTAATACATTTTAAATTAAAACTTATTTGAAAATTATATTTTAAACGTTATCATATGATAAAGAATTATTTTGAAGCGGAATTTGATACTATATTTAAGAAGGCACATAGATTAATTTAGTTTAAGAGTGCCATTACTATCAATAGATCATATTTAAAATAAAATAATAATGATATTATAATATCCTACAAGATCAATAAAAGCTTTATATCATTTAGCTTCAAAACTAATATAATTCAACCTCAAACATTTGCCTAAATGATAAATAATTCACTAATTGGTCTATAATTTTTATTTTCATTTGTAAATATTCTTAATTACATTTGGCGTGAAATCCAAGATGAAATCTTAGGATTAATTTAGAATAATTGAAAATTTTACTTATTTTTGTATATCATCCACAACATAATATAAAATTAGAAGTTAATGTAATAAATCAAATATCAGGATAATTCTAATATCAAAATTCAATTAATGAGTCAATTGCAATTTAAAGCTTATATTTGCTCATAAAGCTTGGAATATTTTTGTATGTGAAGATTTGGATGTGATATTCGATTCTCATAATGAGGCCAATGCCAATTATGTATTTTGTAAAAAAATGATTTTGTTTTACATATACATTCTAAAATAAAATAATTTAAATGCAAAATTGTACGAATCTAATTTGAACAAGATTGTATTTAGCAGTTTAAATATTGTTATTTTGAATATTGTATGACTATCTATAATAATACTTTAAACTGAATTAGTATTAAGCATATCATGGTAATCAATTATCAAATAATAAACTAAACATGTTAAATAAAAGCAAGTTGTTTACTTTTGTTTTAAGGATCTACCATTTGAAATTAATATCAGAAGTGCTTTCCGATAAACTATTAAGTAAAATAAATCTGAACTAGTGGTGTATGGCATCGTGCCTTAAGGCAAATTGCTGGAACTTCCCGTACCGTAATGAAATGTTCCAGGAATATTAAATGTTTTCAAATAGATTATTACAAATATTTTAACATTGTCTAACATTTATAAGAATTATATAAACTGAATTGCAAAGTTGAAATTATTTGTTTAAAGTATATTAGAAGTTTAGTCAGAATTAAAATTAAAATCTGAATTATTTTTGATATACAAAAAAAAAATTCTTTTGAAAAAAAAATGAAAAAAAAAAATTGAAACAAAGCTCTGTACTTCAAAATGGCTGAACCTGCCTTTGCCAAAAACTAATCACCCCTTCTCCCAATCATTACAAATTGAATGTTTTTTAGATCATTCAAATCGGATACTCCGTTCTCTCAAACATTCGATTTGTATTTTCTGCACTCTTTGCTCCGTATCTCCGTAACGGCTGGACCTGCTTTTACCAAAAACTATTTAGCAAATCTCCCTATCAATAAGAATCGAATGTTTTTTCAACCATTTAAAGCGGTTGATCCGTGCGCCCGAAAACGTGGGCGAAACTATGGGAACATACAAAACAAACACACACACACATCAATTTTTTCTGAGGTATTGCAAAATGTTCAGAAACCTTCAAAACGTGAAAATGTGCACAAATTTTCATTTTCGATTTTCGGCCAATTACTTTAACTACCATACGGGAAGTTAAATATAGAACAAAAAAATCATTTAAATTTGTGTAAAGAAAATTCGAATTCGCCCTGCAAAACGCAACACTTGATGCATGGGTATAAAACTTGCTAAACATGCTGAAAGCTATATGAAACAACTGTTCCAAATATTATAAATAAATAGTAATCAAAATTAATAGTGTAAAAAAAATTCCAATTTAATAATGTGCATATAAATATATCAAAATAGAGATGCGGAATGCACAGCGCAGTCTTAGATATAATAAATAATATATTTTTTTATCATATTTTAATAACAATCAGAACCTTACGGCTCATAAGTTGTTGAGCTGAGCTTCTCCTTGTGTCATATTTTTAACCCAAGGTCCATGAGTATTTGATTACTTGATTGTTAGAATTTATCTAATAGGGCTGACTTATTATTCAATTTTGTGCAGCAATGCTTATGAAAGGCTATTTTCACTTGAAAACATATTTAAGATCTATATTCCCAAGTAAAAATAGATATCGCTACTGCTCGATATCAGGAATGTTCGTGACGGTGGTTGAACCCGCGACCCGCCTGACCGGATCGCACCATGCCACTATGCTACAAAGGCCCTTAATTATAAATAATAATACGGATTTATAATATAAACCATTGCAGAAAATTATATGATAATACATTCCTAAGGTTGTTCAAAAAAACTAACAAGTTTCCAAATCCCTAAATAAAACTCAGTTTCACATCAATAGATAGAATTTGGAATGCACATATATTAAGAATACATAGAAAAAAAAAAGATTAAATTTAAATTTTGCAAAATTAACATTGGTTACAAATGAAATGAATGAACATAAATTTCTCAATTGAATTAATGTTGAATTAGTTTATTATGATCAGATGTTTGAACATAAAATAGCCATCGAATTTTTGTACGTTTATATAAATAGTTCAGAAACGCTAGAAATAAATTTGTAATGACATCACTCAGTTGCGCAATCACAAATGTTTGCTTGTAATGATGACACACATAAATATATACAAGTATTTATCTTTTTGAGTGATAGCCAGCAAGCTAGCATAACACATTTAAAATTAATAAACTGAATATTTATCTCAGTATTATATTAATCCGAGAAAATTGTATTTAAAAAATGCATTAACAAAAAACCTTATTCGGGCACACATTTTTGACATCTTTTATCCCTTCTTAAAAAATTATGGATCAAGGAAACGAAATATTGAAGAAATGATGACATCTAACTATGTTTAACTTAACTATGTAACAAATTGTAAGTGACATTATGGGCATTTAAGCTATCCTAAATTTTTAATAATCGACTTAAACATGAGATTTTTTCAAATGTGATTTCAGAATTTGGACAGATTTTAGCAAAATGTCGACCAAAGATAAAATTTTGGCTCACACGCAAATATTTTTTCCAATTTTGGTGTCAATCAATTCAGAATGACTTGGAAGGTAGAGCAAAAATAAAATTAGCAAATGGCATTTTCTGGCTAAATGAACCTTCTCTTTCGGTTTCAAACAGTTCAAAAGCTTCTTTTTCTTTCAAAAATGATGACTTGTGATTTAACATCCAAAACGAAAAGTGATGGAAAATAATAAGTGAAAGAAGTACAAGAATAGATTTGCGCGCTCCTAAATGTAGACGTAAAATAAGATTTGATATTGATTCAATGAGATTTTATTATCAGGCTACTTGCCGCATTTTTCGATTTATCACACCAAAAATCAAAGAGAAATTATCTAGAACTTACTTTTCAAATATTTCCAGACAACCATTATACAAGCACCATATAGCGTTATGTGTTGATGAAATTTTTTGAATTGTTATCGGCTCTCTTTTTATTACGGACGCTAATATTTTATAAGATAAGGGTCCTGATTACGGCAAAGCTATATCAATTAGTAATGACTCATTAATATGAATTATATTAATGATAATATATTATTGATGATAATATTAATATATAGTTATTAGAATGATATACAATGGATGCAATTGTTTATTTATTTAAGATATAAGATGAATATACTTGAATCTCTGTTCTTGCAGATATCTGTATTTTGTAACATCCTGTAGGGTAAGTCATACTAATAAAACCAAAAACGAAGCAATATTTTGCATATCTTTAGGTTTCAAGACATATTCTGAACATTTTGCTATACCTTAGAAAAAATTAATGTATGTGTATATATGTGTATGTATTATATATGTGTGTATATAATTATGCGTCCACGATTTTGAGATCACGGATCAACCGATTTGAATGATTTTATAAAACATTTGATTCGTATTGACAGAGAGACGTGATGATTAGTTGTTGGCAAAATTAGTTTCAGCCGTTGTGGAGATATGGAGCAAAAAGTGCCAAAGATGGCAATTCCGGTTTTAAAAAAAAACACGGTGTCCAAATGCACGATTTGAAGACATCCACGCAGCCTGATTGCTTTGAAAAATATTTTTTTAAATTTAAATGTTTTCAATATTTTTAATGAATTCAATTTAATCAAATAAAGATTTTAAATTATTTCAAAATTATCAAAAAAAAGCTTCTTCTAAGAGAAGTTACAGCAATTTGCTTTAATACACTATGTCATCTACCAATAGCTTTTATGCTCATATTTTAACAGAAATCAGGACCTTGGGTCCTATTGTGTCCTATTGGGCTGAAACTTCTTACATCGTATTTTTAGATGTTTGATTCATCGATATTTGACTATTTTATTAACTGATTTTATCTAACTAATTTTTTTCAATTTGGTGCAGCAATGCCCGGGAAGGGATATTATTTTACTTGATAACATTTAACTATAATATTTTCAAATGATACGGAATGGAGATCAACATCGACAAATCAATGGTGATGAGAATATCGAAACAAGATGAACCACTGAGGATAACGGTAAAAAATCGAAAATTGGAAGACTTGGGAAGCATTCTGACCAGAGACTGCACGATGGAAATCAGGGCAAGGATCGCAAGCGCCAAGTGAATGCCGATTCACGAAGAAGAGAACGCTAGTAATGACCAAACCGAGTCTCGATCTCGACTTGCGGAAGAGTGTTATGGAGAATAGCTCTGAACGGATCAGTGACCTGGACTCTAAAAAAGGCCAACAGATACTTTCTGAAGAGTTTTGAAATATGTTGCTGGTGGTGAATGGAGGAGGAGGAGAAGGCACTATACCATGCAGCATTAGTTTTTATTCTCATATTTTAACAGAAAACAGACCTTGCGTAATTCTGCAAAAAGAGTGCCTTTTTACACGACGTCGTGAATTGTAAAATAAAAGGATTGAAAGGATTGGGGAGAAGAAGAAAGCAGATAGTTGGTGACTTACGCAAGAAAAGAAAATACAAGGAACTGAAAGCCGTGCTTCGGAAACCTGGAGTAACCAGGAAGCATGGAAAAAGAGTTTGAAAAGGAAAATTTATAATATAAGTGTGATTAAAAAGTGTTTAATGGTTATAAAATAGTAATGGAAATAAGAAACAAGGAAGGGAAAGGGAATCATTGATTTGTGTGGCTCTTATATCATGGACCTGCCTCCTGACAGACCCATATTTGTTAACTTCCCATAGTGTAAGTTATTGTAATCGTCCAAAAATCCTAATTGAGATTTTTTGCATATCTTTCACGTTTTCTGAACATTTTGGCACACCTTAAAAAAATGGATTGGTGTGTATGTATGTATGGATACAATTCTTCGTCCACGTTTTCCGGCGCACGGATCAAAACCGATTTGAATAGTTCAAAAAATATTCGATTCCTATTAATAGGGAGATATGCTGATTAGTTTTTGTCAAAGGCAGGTTTAGCCGTTTCGGAGACACGGAGCAAAGAGTGCAGAAAATAGAAATCGAGATTCTGAAAGAAAGGAGCATCAGATTTGAATGATCCAAAAAACATTCAATTCGTAATGATGTGGAGACCTGGTGATAAGATTTTGGCAAAGACAGGTTTAGCCGTTTCGGAGATACGGAGCTAAATATGCAAATAGTGGCATTTTTTGAGAGAACTAAGCATCCAATTTGAATGATTCAAAAAACTTTCTGCTTGTGTTGATGAAACGCTTGTTTTTGGGGAAAGAAATTTTTTTATATCATTTTTTATAATTACAAAAAAAATGTTTTTGAATATCGAAAAATAATTCGAATGTTAATTCTAATCCTAGCTAAAGTTCTAAACATCATTTATACACTTTAAATAAATGATTACAGTTTAGTTTATTTAAATAAGCTACAGTAAATAAACTAAAGTAATTAATTTTTAAAATAAAAATAATGAAAGCTAATGCTACATTATTTACAATAATCTATTTGAAAACATTTAATATTTTTCGAATATTTTATTAAGGTAAGGGAAGTTCCTGCAATTTGCTTTAAAGCATGATGCCATACACAGTGGCGTAACTAGACCCTCCGGGGCCCGTTGCAAAGTCTTCCGATGGGACCCCATCGTGGTACTCAATGTTTAATTTATCTAATTTTGTTTAATAAACGTTAATAGTCATTTACACGCTGTTTTACTACTGGCTAAAACAATTGTTAATGAATTTTATCACAATTAGCAAACCAACTTCGACTAATTTATATTTTATGGCTTTAAATTATGAAATTATACAAAAGGCAGAAGAGTCAAGTATTGATTTAGAGGTATAATTATAATTTAGTTGTAATAATATAAAAATAACAAAAAATACATAAAACTTAATTTTTCTTGAAAATCAAACATGAAATATTAGTGAATATATTCAACGTTAAAATAAATGGAAATTAAAAAACGTAGTTTTTTAATAAAAATTTAAAACAAATACCACTTTCTTAAATTTAATTATTACATAATCTTCCATTAACAATTTCTTCTTTTAATTTTATTGATTAAGTAGTGACGTTCGATCTTTATGAAAATTTATGATTTAACTAGTTGATATTGGTATTTTGCCTTGCGGCAAGTTACATGAACTTCACGATATGTATAAAAAATCGACTTAATCAATAAAATATAAATTAATTTATGAGTAATTAAAAGTATTCCGAGTGGATTTATTATATATAATTGAAAACGAACGAACACGCCGTTAACTCGGAGTATTCTTTAAAAGCTTATAAATTTCCGAAAACGATTCAGGCGTTTTTGAGAAAACGTCGATCAAAAGCCTAATTTTGACAATTGCCAAAAGAACAATACTAATTTTTGCAAACTTTGAAGAATTTTTAAAATTAAACGACTTGTCATAGGTCCGTAATATTTTTAGTATGATCTACAAGACTTTGATTATGACAAAAAAAAATCATAAAATTCGTCGTAATTTTTTCTTTTTAGACTTTATTACAAGTAAACGGCCCGGCCGATCTTTACCAAGAACTTATCAGCACGATTCCCAACCAATATCTATCGAACGGTTTTTGAATTTTCAAAATCGATTCAGAATTGCGGGCTAAAACGTGGAAGGAATTTTTTTCATTTTTCTGCGATTTACAAAGAAACGGCCCGGCCGATCGTCGCTCAAAACTCAGAAACGCTAGTCCTCATCGAGATACATCGAATGGCTTTTAAATTTTTGAAATCGGTCCAGCCGTTTTTGAGAAAACGTTGATTTACGGCAAAAAATCTGTTCACACACACGCACACACATACACATACATACTTTTTACAAATTTGGTCTCATTTGATTCAGAATGGCTTGAAACGGAGCCCCGGGCCAGGGGGGCCCAACGAGCGTAAGAAATATCTAAAGCAAACCAATGATTTATAAAAAATTAAATAACTTGGACGTAGTTATCGAGCGGTATTGAACTTCAACTTGTAAGCTAATGCTTCAAAAGAATTTATTTCTGCTGCAAAATATTTTGAAAAGATTTTGAAACTTTGTATGTGCTTCACGAATACGACGAAATTCAAAATTAAAACTAAAAAAAAAATACGTAAAAACTTTAGGACAGAAATGTCTATCAGACCTGTCACTATTATTCCTAGGGACAGAAACTTTAGAATCTAAGATCTCTTAATAATTCAGTTTTTCGAATAAGGGGAGAATATTTTTATCTGGATCATTTATGAAAAGCTCGTAAAATTATAGAAAATTAAATAGAAAAATAATTAGAATGATAAATAACTATTCTTCTAATTTTAGGTATTTTCATATTTTGTGATAAAAAATTTCTTCTTAAGGGGGCCCCCAAACAAATTTTGATACGAGGCCCCGCGAAGGCAGGCTACTGATGTTGAGAAGAGAGTACTTCACTTGTTCGTTTTTTATCTTAAAAGTCGATAAAGTATAAAATATTATCTATACAATAATAAATTCATTAATTCATTCTTGATATATTATACAAACTAAAGATTTTCCGATGCAGCTCTTTATCGCATAAAAGATAAAATACAATACTTTCGTTATGCGGCGGCGACTCCTTTGGTTTTAACTAAGCTTGGTTGAATAATTAACTCCGATTTTGAACTTAAAAAATATAAAATATAAGTTTCAAATGAAATAAAATTTAGGTATAATGTAAAAAGGTATTTCCGAGTCTCGATTTTCTGGGCGGGGGGGCCCCTTAGGTCGGGGGCCCGTGGCATTTTGCCACCCACGCCACCCTATAGTTACGCCACTGGCCATACATCACTATCATTATTATTATATCCAAATGAAAATTGATATCACTACTGCTCGATATCGGGGTTGTCCAGGTAGATATTGAATTAAATATATTAAATGAATTGAATGAATTATAAATATTTGCAAACACAATATGTAATTAAACATAAATTTTATGAAACGACTCAAAAATACGTTACCTGATTTTGTGATCCAAAAATGTGCAACCTTCCATTCCTTGTGATCAAAAATATCTTCATTTCATTCAGATGATTGCATGAAGATATGTGATAGAATTTCTACCAAAATATTGTCCTTCCTTAGTTAATAAGACAAATAAATCACTGTATAAATCTCTTATATTGCTCAGTAATATTTCAAACATTGCGCAAGACCATTGTCAGTTTTGTACAAAAAGTGAGGTTAAACGTCACATGTAACATCTTTACCCGTCAGCCGTCAGTGACAATTAGAATTGTCAAAAGTGAGCAGCTCTTGCATTCTGCTTGTCAAATAATCAAATAATCGATCAAATAAAACTACAAAATAATAACAAGTTATTAAAATGCTCCCAAATTTACCACAATGTGTCACTGTTGTGGTAATCAGTACTGGAAATATATTAAATTTGAGTGAAATTAAGAAAAAGGCCGGACAAAAACCACACGAAGAGGTGAATGGAATTTGAAAATATTTGTAAAAAACCATTGTGCTAATTATTGTTTACTAATGATTTCTTTATATTGTGTACATAACACTGTTAGTTTCATTATTTCTCGATTATTCTTCATGTTACAAATGTCTTGAATAATTTATTAACATTTTTCAAGGGCACAGATATATAAATATATGCATGATGAATGGTGGTCAGAAATGGACATCAATAATGATTTATAACACTTTATTTAAGAATTTATATTTGCAAGTCAGTAAAGTGTTCGTTTGAAATACCTTATCATAATTCATTATCTCACAATCATTTTTATAGATAAACTGTTAATAAAGTAAATAAATAATGTAATGAAAACTCGTATACATTCAAAATGTATTAGAAACTTGCAACTATTTATAATGCTAAATGATTTGATAAAATTTAGTATAATGATTTAATTTTGGATCAACTTGCTGATTATGAGTTTGCACGTTAAATGATTATCATATATTAACATTTGCAGTGGCAAATAATTCGATGAATTTAATGTAATAAGTAATTTTTTAATGATTCGGTGATTATAAGTTTGCATGATAAATAATCTTATAGGCAAGCACTTTTCTCACAATCATTAGCTGTTAATGAAGTAAATAAATAATGTAATTAAAATTCTTATAAATTCAAAATGTATTAGAAACCTTTAACTATTTACAGTGCTAGATGATTTGATGAAATTTAGTATAATGATTTAATTTTGGATCAACTTGCTGATTATGAGTTTACACGATAAATAATTAGTACATATTAAAGTTTGCAGTGGCAAATAATTCGTTGAATTTAATGTAATGATTTAATTTTTAATGATTGAGTTAACTTGCTGATTATAAATTTGCACGATAAATAATCTTATAAGTGAGCACTTTTCTCACAATCATTAACTGTTAATAAAGTAAATAAATAATGCAATTAAAACTCTTATAATTGAAAATATATTGGAAACATGTAACTATTTATAGTTCCAGATAATTCTAATAAATTCAATATAATGATTTAATTTTGGATCAATTTGCTGATTATGAGTTTGCACGATAAATGATTATTACATATTAACATTTGCAGTGGCAAATAACTCGTTGAATTTAATGTAATGATTTAATTTTTAATGATTCAGTTAACTTGCTGATTATGAATTTGCACGATAAATAATCTTATAAGCGAGCACTTTTCTCACAATCATTAACTGTTAATAAAGTAAATAAATAATGTAATGAATACTCTTATAAATTCAAAATATATTAGAAACTTGTAACTATTTACAGTGCTAGATGATTTGATAAAATTTAGTATAATGATTTAATTTTAGATCAACTTGCTGATTATGAGTTTGCATGTTAAATGATTATCACATATTAACATTTGCAGTGGCAAATAATTCGATGAATTTAATGTAATGATTAAATTTTTAATGATTCGGTTAACTTGCTGATTATAAGTTTGCACGATAAGTAATCTTATAAGCAAGCATTTTTCTCACAACCATTAATTGTTAATAAAGTAAATAAATAATGTAATGAACACTCTTATAAATTCAAAATGTATTAGAAACTTATAATTATTTATGGTGTTAGATGATTTGATAAAATTTAGTATGTTTAGATGATTTAATTTTGGATCAACTTGTTGATGATGAGTTTGCGCAATAAATGATTATGACATATTAACATTTGCAGTAGCAAATAATTCAATGAATTTAATGTAAAGATTTATTTTTTAATGATTCGCTGATTATAAGTTTGCACGATAAATAATCTAAATAAGCAAGTAATTTTTATAAACACAAATTATATTAGAATCATGACAATCACCTGGTTTTTACAGTTGCAGATAATTCAATGAAATTAATCTGATGATTTAATTTCTAATGATTCGGTTAACTTGCTGATTATAAGTTTGCATGATAAATAATCTAAATAAGCAAACACTTTTTATAAAACTCAAATTATATTATAATCACGACATTTCATGGTTTTTACAATTGCAGATAATTCAATGAAATAAATCTGATGATTTCATTTTTAATGATTTGCATTAACTTCCTGATTACAAGTTGCACGATAAATGATTTAATAAACTAGCAGTTCTTGAAATTTCAAATTATATTATAAACATATCGTTTGCAGTTTGATGAATTTAATGTAATGATTTAATTTTTAATGATCCAGTTAACTTGCTGCATGATAAAGGCTTTAAAACACAAGTACTTCTTATAACTGAAAATTATTTGAGAACCATGTAACATTTTACAATTACAGATACTACAATAAAATTGATGTAATGATATAATTTTCAGTTGAATTTCTGATCATGCATTGTATAATAAATGTTTTAATAAACAAGCACTTCTTATAAATTCAAACCTTATTAGAACCATGTAAATGTTTACCATTACAACTGATTCAATAAATAATGCAATGATTTCACTTTTAATAATGCTCGTTATAAGTTGCACGATAATTTAGAAAACAAGCACGTCTTATAAACTTGCTGATTATGATCTGCACGATAAATGATTTAATATGCTAAACTTCTTATAAATTGTAATTATATAGAAACTTGTGAACATTTAAAACTGCCTATAATTTGATGAATTTATGTAATTAAATGATTGTGGTGAAAGATGTGAATTAACTGATTATGAGCTGTGTGATGAAAATTTAAAAATAAGCTCTTCTTATAAATTTAATTTATATTAGAAGCATTTAAACATTAACATTTACATGATTTGTTAATCGAGTACGTCTTATTAATTTAAATTATACTAAATCCATGTGACTTGAACTTTCACAGTTATAAATACAATGAAATTAATGTAATTATTTAATTTTTAATAATGATTAATATTAAATTAATATAATGATTTTGCACGATTAGAGAAATTTGCCATCAAACATATAACGTTTTTTTTTAGTAATTAATATAGTATAATTTTCAAAATGCTTCTATTTACGGACTATAATGTTGTTTTTAATGTAGTATGTATAATTTTTAAAAATGTTTTGACTGACCATAATATTATTATTAAACAGTATATTATATCTTTCTGTTATTTTTAGCTACTGGATAGTCTAACGATAACACTGCAGAACCCCTCAGTAAATAATTCAGAAAAAACAAAGGCCGTTATATCAAGAGCAGATGATGACTTACATGCTAAAATTACAGAACATGAAAGAAAAAGCTTAAAAATTGGTGTAAAATTATTTCTGAACAAAAATTGTATTGAATCAATAACAGAAGCTATCCAAAGTGTTTTTAAGCTATTACAAGTAGATACAATTGATAATCTTATTTTGGCATTTCAACCAGCTAATAATGCAACTGATACAATAAAAATGTCCAACGATGATAGTAAGATGGCTTTTAATAATGGTCTAATTGGAGCAGGGTCTGCTTTGAAAGATTTAAAAAATTTGTGGAGTGCTCTGGAAGAATATGCCATATCTAAACAGGTATTATACAGATTACTGAAACAGAAACAGGTAGCAAACAATAAAATATTTAAAACTTGTGGTACTTTACCAAACAAATATTATGAAAAAAGCATAATTAATCTCAAACAAATTGAAAACATTGTTTTAGAGATACTAACAAACTTTTTATTTACATTGCGTTATTCAATGAATTTTAATTCTTATACTTATTAACTTATGGACATAAAATCTTGATTCAGAGAATATAATTTATTAGTTTTTATTGCAAATATAACATTTGAAGTTTGAAGTCAAATGTGAAGGCTGTAACTCGATATTATTCTCTATATTACTGAAAGATAGTTTAGAATGTATATTAATTTTGATTCACTTCACTTAAAATGAAGAAGAAAACAGAATTGATAATAGATCTTTTTATGTTTTGTGTTATGACATTTTATTATAAATTGCAATTAGAAACAATGGAATAAAGTATTGTGGAAATAGTAACAATAGGTGTTGTCGTCTGTTCAATCATAATTATAAATATACATGTTATGATTCAATATAAAGACTAACTCTAAAATCAATTATTTTCTTTCACAATAAAAAATATTAAGAGCATTGTACTGCAATGGGAATGGCACTGGGTTTAGTATACATTATTTATGAATTTTACCAGAAAAACATTCATTTTATTGTCGAATAAAATTTTCTGCATATTAATTGGAGTCTCAATTTACTCAGTGAATTTACTGGAAATATGCTGTATGGTTTCATTTTACATTCAAATTATCTTTTATATCAATAACTATACATAAATGATTTCAATCCTGATATTTGTTCTATTTCTGCAAGACTATGAATTTATATTTACCTATAATGTTTTTCAGATATTGCAACTTGGCATTGCGGATTTAGATGCAGACACTTTGGGAGCTTTATATAACAGTGCAAGGGTGCCTCCATGCATAGCACAAATAAATTTGAGTGCGTGCTGTGTAGTGCCGTTAGATTTGCAAACATTATGCAAGGAGAAAGAAATTCAATTGCTAACACACAGTGATCCTTCAGGTAATAACTCATTGGGAAATTGCTTTTAAATAAATAAAACAATTAATCATTTCTTTCATAATTAATATTGTTATGTGCTTCTAAACTACATTTGGTTTGGAAAATATGTATAAATATTTTTAATATGTATTATTTTCCACGTAATAATGTCTATTGATCTATATTGCATATTTTCAGAGTTATTAACAAATGAAACTATGCAATCGTTGGGAATTATTAATGCAGGGCTATGTTGGGCTCTGAGGCACCAAGTTCACATAAAATGTAGAGGAGTCCTAGCATCAAAGGGATATGTATTAGGATTCTGTAAAGAACAATAATTATTTGTAGTTTTTTTCACAAGTAATGTGGTGAAGGTAAACAAATTTTATTTAAGAATTTTAATACTTAGGAAAGAAAAGATGTGTTAAAAGGAAATATATGTATATAATTGAATCGATTTATACCATGAAGAAATATATGTATTTTAAATGTAAAAACTTATATGCCTGAGAATTGCCTAAATTTTTACAATATTTTAAAATAATAATTTGTAAAGTGATAGATATATTTTGTTACAAATGTTTTTAAAAATGTAGATATTTTATATACCAAAAAATATGTTTTTGTTTTTTATATATTTTAATGTATATAATTGTAATCAGACTTATGTATCTTATAATTGTTTTATATTATTCTTACATTGCCCTTGTAATAATTGGAAATGCTTTAATTGAGTTCAGATAATCATATAATGTAATGATTATACAATTATGTTGCATATTTAATTAACAATGGAAAACATTTATTTATGTAATACATATTGGTTTAATAACTTGATTGAGGTAGTTATTAAATTAACCAAAAACATTTTATTACACTTTGGATCTAGCAGAAAAGTAGTAAAAATTCTACACATATTTCACAATCAGATAATTTCTAAATTTTAATGAAATATGGATTTATAAAATTAAATTAGTGATTTTAATTATTTATGCATGATACATAAAAATCCTCAAAATATTTTGCTTATATTTTTAATTAATTATCTGTTACAAGTATTATTATTTAATATAAAAGTTGATTCAGTTATGACCAGCTCATTTATGGTATAATTAAAATTGTATGTGATGCAAACCATAGAAATGGCCTAACTGGGTTCAGGACTTTACTTCTTTAAAAATATTTTTAAAATAGAAAAGTAGATAGTTGAATTTGTTAATTATATAGCACACTTGAATTTAAACATTCCCTTATTAAAATGTACTTATCTTCTTGTTCAATAAAATAAAATAGTAAATAAAAATTTTCTTAAGTATTTCAATTCAATATTATTTTAGGGCAGTACCATAACAAAAAATTACTATCATATTCCATTGAATCGATCACCCTGTTATTGAATATTAAAAGAGAAAATTATCTACAAACAGTGCCGATAATACAACAAAAGTCAGAAAGAAGAATCTGCTAAGAAAATATGTACTACTTCTGCCTAGATAGAAGCTACCCTATGACAAATATGAAATACATCAAAATCATCTGCATAATTGACAAAAATAAATTCAAGAAAGAACAATAAAGTGATAGCTCGTAAAAACGGTTTCAGAAGGTAAAATGTGTATTTCTTGAATCAATAGAAGACAGCAATGCAAGAAATAGAGAAGACGTAGTTATCAAATACAATGTGGGCACTATTTAATTTTTCGGGCTGCAAAAGACGAATTGGACACAAAAGGATAAAAAGGAAAACGATGATGGCATAATGGTGAGTGACTACCTTGTAATAACTTAGCTTATAGAAAAATAATTGAAAAATTATATAAAAAGGAATATTTTCTGGAAAACATTATGATCAAATATGTCGAGCAAAAGAAAGATGGATTGAAAAAATGGAAGGATGTGATAAGGAGAAACACTATACTTAGTAGCAGCAGGATTAAGCAGGGCAGCAGCAGATTAAGAATACCATCACAGTGCTGAACGGAATATACGGAATATTTGGAATCTGGGAATAACCAACGAACATTTTTATGTGGATGATTATAATTTAGAGAAAGGACATTTTGGCGATCAGCATGGTTTTGCACGTCGAAAAAGTTCTATACAAATAAATGTTCACTTGACGAGTCGAAAATAAGGTGGGGAAGAAAAATTTAGAGAAAAAAAAACGCATCAGACTAACCAGCATCTATAAGGACATCTGCACCAGTAGTTATTGATGGGGAGAAAGCTTTCTTAAGAGCCGAAGACTATTATAGCAAAATTAACTAATATTTGGCTTTTATAGGCTGATAAATAACCTGTACTTACATGAAATACAAGGTAATGGTTTGGAATGACCCAAGTTGTTACTAAAACCTAATCTGGGCAAGGATGTATTAAGCCATCCAATTTATGAAATCATTATGGAGAGTCTTGTTAACATGACACAAAATCACTGAAGAAAATAATTAAATAAAAATTAAAAAAATAATGAATTATGAAAATTAATGAATTAAATTAAAAATTAAATAATTGCGCACATGATCCCATGGTTAAGTATGATCTGATATATATAGAGATCAATATCAACATCAACAAACCGAAAGTGATAAGTATGCAGAAAATAGATGAGGATATCTCTGAAAAATGAAAAATTGGAATATGTTGATCATTTCAAATAGAGTTAGAGAAGCATACTATAACAGTCAAAGAGAAAACTGAATGCTAATACATTTGATATAAACCTCTCTGTGCTGACCAGGAAATGGATTTAAAGAAAGCCGAAATTATCGCGACACGTTGCGGTGCTGGACAGAATTAGAGAATGAACTCTATTAAATAGATAGCTGAAAATCTTGCACTTGTATGTATAGATGCAGAAACAAGATAATTGATGTATAGAAACAAAACTTTGAAGAAGTGATCTTCCAAAAGCAATAAATTTCAATTTTATATTGACGTGAAAAATGCTTGGTTTGATTGTAATAGGTTGATTAACTGTAATTAAATTAAATTTGTTATGATTAATTACGGCTAGATTAAGAATAAGTGAATAAATAAATGGTAAATCTTTTATTGTTAAAAAATGGCTCTCTTTTTCAATTATTTGAAATTCAATTCAATTCAAATTGTAAGTGCAAAAATATTCAATTACATACACAATATTATATCAGAATAGTTCAAGCACATACCACGAGCACAAGGCTCATGGACTAACTTGACACTTTCCTAATAATATATCTCCAACCAGCATGATCTTTTTGTGGAATTTTCATTTAATAATTAATAAACTTATATAAACGTTTAGTTGTCAAGGCACGGCCAGGCGCTTTTTGTCGGCTTCTTGTAAAAGAAGCATCAGCGGTAAACCGCAGCCAAACAGTCCAAAAAGGAAAAACTACCGACATACGCAATACGGCACGTGAATAAAGCAAAGCTCAGGGAAGAATTCAGAGTAAGTTTCAATTTAATTTATAACTTTATAAAGGCAAATTGCTGGAACTTCCCGTACCAAAAAAATTTTTTTTTAAAAGATTAACATTTTTGAAAAAAAAATTACCCTGAAAAATTAGATTTTTGAGAAACTATAAATTTTTGACAAAAATTTATTTTTTGTTGAAAAAAAGACTTTTTGAAGAAAAGTGTATTTTGAAATATTTTGGAAATTCTGAACTTTTTTTAAAGCAATCGTGCTGCTTTAACTGCATAGAGACGAAATATTGAAGCGCGTAAGCGCCGCGTCGTCGTCTAATGGATAAGCATTGGTACGGACCCCATAAGGAATGTAAATAAAATATATACTTATTGCTAAAAACTCTATAAAATATCTGTGCATATGTCTAATGATCATTTTTGACCGCCAGATGGCATTTTTTTTACTTTTTCTACTAGATCTCCGAAACCGCTAGACCTGCCTCCATGAAAATTTGATCAGCTCTTTATCTTGTTAATACAAATATAATGTTTTTTGAATTATTCAAATCGGACGCTCCGTTCCTTAAAAACTGAGTTACCGTTTTTGGCACTATTTGCCCCATACCTTCGGAACGGCTGGACCTGCCTTCGCTAAAAACTAATCAGCACGTCTCCTTATCAATACTAATCGAATGTTTTTTTAATTATTCAAATCGCTTCATCTGTGTTCCGGAAATAGTCGACGAAAATTTGTATCCGAACACACATACACACGCACACACATACACACATACACGCACACACATACATCCATTTTTTCTAAGGTATGCCAAAATATTCAGAAACCTCTGAAACGTAAAGATATATAAAAATTTTCATTTTCGATTTTTTGCGATTACTATAACTTACCCTACGGGAAGTTAATTATAATTAAATATTTTATATTTATGCACAATTGCGCCAGATTGAACAGTTTTTATATATGATCTAACAAATGTTTTTAATAAATATACAAAAATGTTTCCTGTCTTAGAAAATTATTTTTATTTTTAAATTTTCTTTCATAAAACAGCATCAATACATGTATGATAATTCTTGAGAGTGTCCGTTCGGTCACTCAAGTCTTCATTTTGTTTTTTCAGCTTTCGTTGTTTAGCAAAATTTTATACCAATTATTAGAAGTATTAAATTGTAAGCTTTGTAATTATGATTACAAACTTCTATAAAAATAAAAAAATCTAGAAGAAAATAATATAAAAATAGAAATCTAATAAAGGTGGAATATGCATTAAATGGTCTTAATTATTTTTATATTATTAATGCTAAAGTGAATATTATTTTCTGAAACATTAATTTTCCAAATTTTGTATTGAACGATTTGGAATGACACGAAAAATAGATAAAGTATATTTGGCAAATCATATTTTCAGGCAAAAAGATAAGTTAAAATTCATTTTCATCATTTTACTTAAGAATCAATTGAAATTCAAAATTATTCCTGAAAAAATGGTTTTACCAAAAAATAATATTAATAATAATTATAATAGATTAAACCGTCCCTGGCGAATCCAGATTCAGCAATGGAACATAAATTGTCTTGAAACGGGTTGCGAGATT
Source organism: Ctenocephalides felis (assembly GCF_003426905.1). Classification (NCBI taxonomy): domain Eukaryota; kingdom Metazoa; phylum Arthropoda; class Insecta; order Siphonaptera; family Pulicidae; genus Ctenocephalides; species Ctenocephalides felis. The sequence continues at coordinate 45,261,697 of NW_020537646.1, read as the reverse complement.
TATAGCAGACGATGACGAGTAGTAAAGTTTCATAACGACAAAACAAGAAGCTAAAAACAACCGACATTATCTTAAGGCAACCAGCATTGTACCAAGAGTGCCAAACTTCTTCTTAAATTAAAAAAAAGTAAAATTCCGCTATAATAAAAATTTAAAAATGGTTATTTGCTTCCTCATATTTTGTATGAGCTCTAAATAAAAACTATTTCGATAGGGTAAAACGAGGCTTAAAGGTCCGCGGGTGAAAGGTCCACCACCGATATGTCAAAACAAGTAAAGTTAAGAATTTTTTAACAATAATATTTGCACGTAGAGGGAAAAGATGTATAACTAGCCATCACCTTGATTTTTACTATGTTGCTATCAGGAGGTAAACGGCAATGTTTGAAAATCCATAACCAATAAAAGTATTTTCTTTCGTTCTTAGTTTTTTTGCTTGTCAGCACTGTTGTTTATTTTGCGAAACCTTAATATAATTTTGAAGTATACGATATTTAATTGTTTTATAATATGTATTGTTAATTAACTTCCCGAAGGAGAAGTTTATGTTTTCATCAAAAAATCCGATTCGCTAATTTTATGTTTTCTCGACGTTTCAAGCCATTCTGAATCGAATGAGACCAAATTTGGAAAAAGTATGTGTGTGTGTGTGTGAACAGATTTTTTGCCGTAAATCGACGTTTTCTCAAAAACGGCTGAATCGATTTCAAAAATTTAAAAACCATTCGATGTATCCCAATGAGGACTAGTGTTTCTCAGTCTAGTGCGACGATCGGCCGGGCCGTTTCTTTGTAAATCGCAGAAAAGTGAAAATTTTTTTGTCCACGTTTTAGCCCGCAATTCTGAATCGATTTTAAAAATTCAAAAATCGTTCGATAGATATTGATTGGGAATCGTGCTGATTAGTTTTTGGTAAAGATCGGCCGAGCCGTTTTCTTGTAATAAAGTTTTAAAAATTTTTTTGATAATTTTAATGGTTTTTTTTTTTGGACGGTAGATACCATGGTCTTGTAGATCATACTAAAATATTACGGCCCTACGACAAGTCGTTAATTTTGAAAAATCGTCAAAGTTTGCAAAAATTACTATCGTTTCTTTGACATTTGACAAAATTAAACCTTTGATCGACGTTTTCTCAAAAACGCCAGAACCGATTTCATAAATTTAAAAGCCATTTGAAAGTATCTCAATGAGAACTATAATTTGTCAGTTTTGTGAGACGATCTGCCGAGCCATTTCTTCGTAATTCGAAAAAAAAATGTTAAACTTTTCGTCCACATTTAAGCTCAAACTACTGAATCGATTTTAAAAAATCAAAAACTGTTCGAAAGATATTAATTGAGAATGATACTGATTAGTTTTACGTGAAAATCTACCGAGCCGTTTTCTTGTAATTAACTGTTGAAAAAAAAATTCAAGCGGATTTTTATGGAACTTTTTTTGGCAATATATATCATGGTCTTATAAAACTTACTGAAATATTACGGCCTTACGACAAGTAGTTTAATTTTAAAAATTAATCAAGGATTAAGAAAAAGAGTAGTTTTTTGACGTTGTTAAAATTAAAATTAGACGATTTACTTGGTATAACGATGGAGTACTTGGTTTTAATGAACATACTAAACCATTAAGTCTTATGGAAACTGGTTCAATTATAAAACTGGTGATTTTTGAAAATTTGCCATTAGAAAA
>NW_020537646.1:45165077-45259005 GCF_003426905.1 Ctenocephalides felis | reverse complement strand
GCTGATTTAGAGACAAATTATCAAGCTCATTCGAGAATTTCTATTAATATTTGTTAAGCAGCACAATACTAGTATAATTTGTAGTACAATATAATTAACTATTGATGCATGGCATCGTGTCTTGAACCAAATTGCTAGAACTTTCCGTACCAAAAATATTACAATTTTTTAAAAAAGTTTTATTTTTTTTTGAAAACTTGAAAAATTATATTTTTCAAAGCAATCGTGCTGGGTAGCTGATTTAGAGACAAATTATCAAGCTCATTCAAGAATTTCTAGTTATACTTGTTAAGCAGCACAAGTATAATTTGTAGTATAATATAATTAACTAATGATACGTAGCATCATGCCTTGAACCAAATTGCTAGAACTTTCCGTACCAAAAATTATAATTTTTCAAAAAGCTTAATTTTTTTTGAAAACCTTGAAAAAATCATATTTTTCAAAGCAATCGTGCTGGGTAGCTGATTTAGAGACGAAATATCTAATCGAGTATGCGCCGCGTCGAAGTCAAACGGATAAATATTGATACGGAACTCATAGAAATGTAAACAAAATTTGTACTTATGGTTCAAATCTCTATAAATTATCTGATTATTTGATGTCTAATGATCTTTTTGACTGCCAAATGGCTTTTGTTTTGATCTCTTTATTTGATCTCTGAAACCTCATCCTGAACATTTAATTAGTTCTTCGATTCGTCAATACAAATAAAATATGCTCAAGATTGATTTTGGAACTGTGCAAATCAAACGATCCGCTCTCTCAAAAACTGAATGACTATTTTTGGCACTTTTTGCCCAAAACTAACGCACGCCTTCCAATTAATACAACACACATACATTTATTTTTTTCTCAGGTATGCCAAAATGTTCAGAAGTGCTTTGAAACGTATTGATATATTACGATTTTAATCGACGACGATAGATAATATTTCAATTCACGAACACATACGATTCAGAATGACCTGAAACGCCGATATAAAATATAAGTAGCTAGTCGGATTTTCTGGTAAAAACATAAACTATCAAAGTAGCACATTTAATACATCTACATCACATACATAACAGTTTGAATATATTATTATTGCAACAAAAAGATTTTAATTTTCACGGATTCTACAGTTCAGGCAAATCATTAATTTCAACAGATACTTATTGTTTATTTTGTCAGATGCGTTATATAATAATATAGACCATATTAAATTTTCGTCAAGATCTGCTCATTTATCAATTTGTTATTGAAATAACTGCTTGCACTTACTAGAAGGTTAATTATTTATATCCTATAAATAGTATAGAAATACCACAGTTTAATACATTTTATTAATTCAATATGGTATAGAAAAAAATGGCAGATTTTTCTAATGTTGTGCTCTTTTGCAAATATTCAATATTAAAATTTGCACTGACTGTTGCAGATTGCAACTTCAACACATCAGTTATTAGCTAGTGCAAGAAAATAATGAAATGTGTTCATTTTCACAAAACTATTATTTTAGCCTAATACTGATATCCAGAGATGCATATGTACTTGTACTTATATATGTGTATATGTATATTCATTTCAATATATGTATATATAAACAAAGTCAATACACGCTAAAAATAATAGTCAAAACTCATAAATTAATAAGAAAACAAAGAACTCTAAGTCTTATAAATAAGTAAGTCTTCGTGTAATATGACTTATCAAGTAATTAAAAATGTACATAATAATATAGAGGACTAATATTACCATGAGTATGGTCATCTAAGAATAGAATAAAATCATTATAACTTGTACAGGTTGTATTGATTTATGCTAGGAAGTGCTACTAAAGGTTACTTACAATTGACAAAACGAAAAAAAATCGTATATCTATTGAATATTTCTTTGAAATTTTTAATGATAATGTCATTATTATATTATATATTCATTGATTTGTTTCTTTATTTTCAATATCACATTTATACTAAAATATAGCGGTGATTATTCAATTATAAAAAAAAATATTGTTATTTTAGTGATATATAAATCATAATTTATGCTATTATATTTATTGGGTTACTCTCGATATTTGTAGTTTGAGATATAATTACGACTGAATATAAACTGTTGAAAATTGATAATTTATAAATTGTAAAGCAAAAATCTGCCACAAAATCTGCTACATAAGTAATATAATTTTTAATTTTTAATTTAATTCATTCGATTAATTTTTAACTTTTCCCATAGGTTAAGTTATTGTGATCGTCCAAAAATTAAAAATGACTAAAAATTCAGAACATTTTGGCATACTTATTTTATAAAAAATGGATATAAAAGTGCGCGCCACAATTTCGGGCGCATGGACCAACCGACTTGAATAGTTCAAAAAACATTTGATTCCTATTGATAAGGGGAACGTGCTGATTAGTTTTGGCAAAGGCACGTCCAGCCGTTTCGGAGATGAATGTTTTAAAAATAACATTCAATTTGTAATAAGGGTGATTAGTAGTTAAAGTGGTGATTAGTTTTTGGCAAAGACAGGTCTAACGATTTCGTAGATACGCGGCTAAGGGGTAAAAATATCAGATTTTGAAGGTACAAAATATCTGATTTGAATGATTTAAAAAATATTTTGCTTATGTTGACAAAACGATTGTTTTTGGGCAAAGCAAAATATTTTTTTATTTCAAAATTAATAAAGAAAAGTTCAATATCCAAAAACTAATTTTTTGAATATCGAAATTAATTCGGATATTATTTTAATTCTAGCTTAAATTTGAAAGCTCACTTATATTCTTCAAATAAATACTTTTAACTTTGAAATTCAGAGTATAATATAATCCTTATAAATATGAGATAAGATCCATCATTCTAACTTCGCTTTATTAAGTTTTGTCCTTTTACTTTTCATTGTCCAATTTATAAGATCTTATATTTTGTCTATAAAATACGAAAGGTACAGTATTCATAATAATCTAGAAAGCACATTGCCTTAAGGCACGACGCCATACACCACTAGTTAGTTTTTAATTTGAAATTCGTTATCGTAAAACGTAAATTACATTGATCTAAATCATTTTCCACATGTATCACATTATCATTTAATGCAAACTTTCACAGAAAAATAATTTGCAATAAAGTATAACTTCAATAACTTAAGCTCGTAAGGACATATCGTAACAAAAAATAAAACGTATGAAACCATACAAGTTTTTCGAGAGCCGCAATTAAATCAATAAAAAACTTATTGGTAAATATTTATCATAAATACTCCATTTAATCAACATCACGCAGCTAAATGTAATGACATGTTTTAATAAATGAAGACCAACTTTCCCGGTATTAATAAGGGGTCAGAACTATAAATTATAACTATTCTAATACGGATACAAAAAAAATGAGTCTCATCTATAGATCTTATTAATTATTCAGAATCGGTTTCAAAAACTTTGAGTAAAATATGTATTGGACATGTTGTTCCGTATTGAGATTCTCATTAAAATTCTCTTAGCTAAAATTAATAATTAAAAGTTGCTTATAATAATCAATAATTAGAATTAGGTTTGGTATAAAATCAGTTAATTTAATTAAATACTACTACTTCTTTAGAATGAGTTTTCATTTTGTACATATTCCGCCAATTTATTTTAAAATAATAATGATTAGTAGATGTTAAATAGCGTTGGATTTAATTCGTTTTCAGTGAAAACATGTTTATATGAAGTAATATGTTTATATAAGTTTTTAAATTTTCATGTCCAAAATATAACATATAATTCACTGGATTCACTACATTCATTTCGAATCTATTTGTGATTTTTGCCTTTTCTAAAACCAAATTATTAACTTCCCATAGGGTAAGGTTATTGTAATGGGCCGAAAATCGGAATTGAAAATTTTTACATTTCTCGACGTTTTGAAGGTTTCTTAACATTTTGGCATACTTCAGAAAAAATGGATGTGTGTGTGTGTGTGTGTGTATGTATGTATGGATACAAATTTTCGCCCACGTTTTCGGGCGTACGGATCAACCGATTTGAATGGTTCAAAAAACATTCGATTCCTATTGATAGGGAAAAGAGCTGATTAGTTTTTGGCAAAGGCAGGTCCAGCCGTTTCGGAGATACGGAGCAAAGAGTGCAGAAAATACAAATCGAATTTTTGAGAGAACGGAGTATCCGATTTGAATGATCTAAAAAACATTCAATTAGTAATGATTGGAAGAAGTGTTTATTAGTTTTTGGCAAAGGCAGGCCCAGCCATTTTGAAGATACGGAGCTAAATATGTAAAAAAGGGCAGTTTTTGAGAGAACTAAGCGTCCAATTTAAATGATTCAAAGAACTTTCTGCTAGTCTTAACAAAATAATTGATTTTGAAAAAAAAATTTTGTTCCGTTTTTTTTTTTTAGTTTTGTGTATGTCGAAAATATTTAAGATTTTATTTTTAATTCTGACTATAGTTCTAATATACTTTACAAATAATTTCAACTCTGCAATTCAGTTTATATAATTCTTATAATATTAGACAATGTTACAATATTTATAATAATCTATTTGAAAACATTCACTATTCGAACATTTCGTTACGGTACGGGAAGTTCCAGCAATTTGTCTTAAGGCACGATGCCATAATTGCCTCAAGACAGAATTCCACTTACAGCTAGTTTAAATATAAGCCAGTAAATAATATATATATCTTCTATATTCAAGTGATCAAATTATCCACGACCAATTAATAATAATAAATATACTATAACTAAGAATTTTATGAACAGTTTTTAAGCATGGTATATTTGGACAAATAACTTCTTCATGCATTTTAGATCGTTTTAGTCATATTAGATCCCCAGCATTGCATTCTGAAGCGTCATAATATGAAAAAAAAATCATAATTTACTTGTACTTTTGTTTTGTATTTTATTTAATAGATAATAAACGCTAATGTTTCCACACCTTATGACTCTATGGTGTATTTTAATTAGATGCTGATACTATTTTAATATGACTAATTTCGACATATTCTCCAAAAACTTACACTATTTACATAATCAAACATCATTTTACTAAATAATTAATGCAAACAAAATATGTTCACGAATCAAACCATATCATGTCGTTTATACAAATTGCTGTCAAACCCTATTACCCCTTTGATAAATAATTATTGAAAAAAAATAAAGGTAATGCATGATAAAAGCACAAAGGACAGAGTGAGCAATTTAAAGTCGAATTTCATTTCAACTATATTTTTTTCCAAGTAAGTATTTTACAGTAGTTTTTTTAAATAATATCACGTAAATGGTCTTTTTTAACCTTGAGAATAAAATTGTAAAAATAAAAATTGTAAAACCCCTGTATCACCACAAATTATTAGTTTCATATTATGCAATAGAAAAACTAATGAACTAATGGTGCATGCATCGTGCCTTTCGCCAAATTGCTGGAACTACCGCACAGTAATTTAAAATATTTAAAAGCTTTCAAAAATTTGAATTACAAAAGATTTATTGTCAATTCTGAAATTTTTTAAAATTTTGAAATTTTTGCAAAGCGATCACGCTGCGTGAAAGGTATGCATCGCAGTCTAATATATTATTAAAATATCTGATAATTTGACGTGCATATAATAATAATAATAATAATTTTTGACTGGCATTTTTTTTTAACCAATGAAAAAACCATTGATTCTTTACAACCGCTGAATCTTCCATCCCAACACTAATCAGCACGTCTTCCCATCAATAGCAGTCGAATGGTTTTTGAATCATTCAAAATGCACTGTTCGGTTGAACAGTGCGCCCCAATCGTGGACAAAAATTTGTATCTAAAAATGCATACGAACACGCGCGCACCAACACACACAGATTCATTTTTGCTAAAATATGCTAAAGTATGTTCAAAGCAGCTAGAAAAGTAAAGATATATAAAACTTTACATTTTTATTTTTTGCGGATACTTTATAACTTACCCTACGGGAAGTTATAAAGTATGCCTAAACCTTGTCAATGCTAAAAGTGCAATTGAACAATACCTCTCAAATAAGTTTGAAATAACATTTAACCAAGTTTAGATTTTCCAATCATATATGAATGAGAACAAAAATTAAAAACTTTTAAGTAGTAAATTGAGTCTTTATCTTGATAGGACATTACATAACATACAAGTAAGTACTTTTGATCATTACAATTAGCAAATTTTATTTCATTTTATAAACTTTTATTAAAACTGTAATCAAGTAACATAAAATCTTAGTAAAATGCTCGTATTCATCATAATTAAAATGGTTTTAGCAAAAAAATATTTATTTACTGAATTTTCAATTCTCAAGCTAAATTATAAAACAGATGCTTCGAAAATAACCTACATATAAGGCTTCTTAGAAACCTCTAATAACCACACAAGTTTCGGATTAGTGATAACGTTACAGATTTGTATTCACGATTTATTTTAATTAATTTTCCGATAGAAGTTGTTTTTTATTTCTCTAAACCATTTTCTTAAGATGCAGATCCAATTGAACATTTTGCTGATACTGAATTGAATTGCAAAAAACTCATGTGCTAAAGTTTTATTTATTCAAAATAATAATTATTATTAATAATTAGATTTTAGTTGTAGCTCGCATTGATAATTTTTTGTGCGATTCAGGCGATCCACTTCCAGCTAACTAATAAGTAAATATGAATTTACTGTTAAATGCATAAAAGTTTAGTATAATTTCAAATTCAAATTCAAATCCATATAATTTTTATATTAAGATAGTCGATCTCATAATTAAAAATATGAATTTTAAAGTTTTCTCAAAATTAAGAATTGTGTAAAGAATTTCAGTTCTGATTTCATAAAATTAAAATTAGTTTTATATAAATTTTTAAATTAAAACAATAAGTAATTAAGCATAAGTAAACATGAAAGAATATTAAAGTAATTTGTATAATTTAAAATAAGTGATATGCGTGAGCTTTTTAATTCAGATTTATGGAATATCAGTGATTAAAAAATATAATTTAAATTTGTCTGAATATTTTAATATTAAGAAAGGTTGGGATTTTAATTAACCTATAGAATTTAGGCCATGCATGTATATGCAATTAAAATAAGTACAAACTATTTTATTTTTAGTGAAAGACGATGTTTTTTTAATACAATAATTATAACTACTGGTGCATGGTGCATGATGCCCCATTGCAAAATGCTGGACGCGATATAAAATTTTTAATCGCTTAAAATCTTTTTGAAAAATTAGACATTTAAAATTGGATCTCTGAAATCGCTAGACCGACTTTCCTAAAAATTTGATTAATTCATTCATTTTGTTAATACATCAAAATGTTTTTAGAATTATTCAAACCGGGACGCTCCGTTCTCTCAAAAACTAAATTACCATTTTGCCTAATCAGAATGTCACCCCATCCATAGGAATTAAATGTTTTTTGAATCATTCAAATCGGTTAATCCGTGTTTTTAAAAAATGTATCCGTACATAAAAACACACACACACATACATCAATTTTTTCTAATGTATGCCCAAATGGCCTAGAAACGTAAAATTCTATAAAAAAATTTCTTTGACGATTCTTTTGCGATTACTACAACTTACCCTACTATAAGTTAAAAAATATGATTGAACTGATTATTAAAAAAACGCTATGTGTTAGATATATTGTGCGTTATTCAATTTGAAAATGAAAGAACTCGATCAATATATTCTACATATTATAATTTTACGAAACAGTATAATTAAGTAACAAATTAGCTATCTTTAGGGAAAATTGTTCTAAATTGCAATAGTAAGTAATAATAGTGAAATATATAATGTATAGATAATACGCTGTATAGATAATATAGAGTTTGAATATAAATATATTATAATATATAATAATATAGTTTTAATCAATATATTAATTTTGATAGATTAATATTTTTCATCAGGCTTCATAAATTTACAAATACAAATATATCTTATATGTATAAATATACCATATATATAGCATATGGTATATCAAAACAAACTAGATGCATACTAGTAGTAATAATGTCGAAGAAGCTGACACAGTGTCAGCTTATGGCGTAGGTGTGGGGCGCTAAGTCCAGGTAAGAAACCATACTTTTGTTTCTGTCGGTCATATGATACTTTGAACTTGCAGTTAGAATTATAGTATTTGTGTTAAAAGATTCTCAAAATTAAATTTTGTTCAAATTTTATTCCAGTATTAAAAATAAGTACTTTTTACACACTTTTTTTCGACAATATTTGATAGATCTATAAAAGAATTAAATTAAGTTAAAAATTTCAATATCATTTCAATCGTGAAAATAATGAATTAGATCAAATAATCATTTCATTATGCAATACTTATAACAAATATATAGAGAAAAAAATGAATCGTATTGCGCATAGTTAATAAATTAATTTCCGTTATCGATTAACATATAGCTATATGATAAGAATTGTTGCTTGGTATCTCATATTTATTTAAGAAATCGAAAAACTTGTGGAAGGTGAAAGTATCGTTCACAAAACCTACCTAAATTGATACAAATAATTTATTTACACCTATGCTATTTAATTTATTTTTAATTTTTACATAATTGTCGAAAATTCGTGCGACTCTTATCCGATAAACTGCGGATAAAAAAATAAGAACAACAGCAACATTCAAGAGTTGCAAATGACAACCTTATTAAAAATTATAGTGTTGTCATGTAAAGCTTCAGGTTTCACTGTTGATTACAAAGGAATTGTCATTGTACAGAGAAATTGCGGATTTTTCTTATATTGGAAAATCTAAAACATTTTTTCGCGAAAGTAAATAACTTTTCTTGTAAAGCATTGACCATTTTTATTAATGACTTTTTGTCATCTTACAAGCAGCATCATTATTCCACCTTCATGATTTTTTTTTTATTTTTTAGCATAAAAATGAATCAGGTACATTTTGACACCATCATAAACATTGAATTGTTTACCATCTAAGGGATTTGAAAAAGATCGAAACAAAAAGTTATCAAAACGTTTAGGGCTTTAGTAGCAAATGTGATAAAACATTCCAAACAATCTCTAATAATTTTTGCCATGTGGCCAAAGATGTGTGATGTCAATGATGGAATTCATTACCTTTTGGATTTGTCAATTTAGGCGATTTTTATGAACCACATTCATGAAATTTTGGCAGTTTTGCAATGTAGACATAATAATTGATCGTTGGGTTGGGTGATGAAAGTTCCAAGTAGACAATTCCTTTGTAATCAACTTCATCAGGTAGATCAGAGTATTATCATCTTTAGAAAATCATCAGAACAAATTGATAAGTGAATAGTTCACTATCTAATAAAAAAGATTATTGCAAACATTTGGACTAGGTCAGCAAACCTAACAATTAAATTGGCATTGAGAATTAAGTTGGAACCATATAAGAGTAAAAACCGCACTTACTTAGTTGCCACTTTAATATTTTCCGCTTATAATTGTCATTTTACCTTATTTTTCTGTTTTAGAAGGTAATTTTTTGATATCAAAAAATATCACGTAGAAAGCGGTTTAAATGTTCATCTAATTTCATTTAAATTTCTTAGGTAGAGCTTTTTCCGTGGCCTAAGGCTTTATCCTTCCAACCAGAAGGCTGCTGAATTAAAGATCATCGGTGTCAAAAAATTTATATTTTCAAAAATACAACAGCAGAGATGAACAGGATATGCTAACCGTTCGCAGAAGTCTAAAAAATCACGTAGTTAAGAAAAATCATCACAACAGCTTATAGGACCCTTAAGTTTTAACCGCACCTCAAAATACATATACATGTAAATTTTTTAGGTAAGTAGAAAAATCTATAAGAAAATCAGTTAATAATTATGTTTATTATTATATATTTAATTCACACAAAAATTAAAATTTTCCAGAACTGTATATTTCTGGCCTTAACAGTCTAGATTTAATTATCAAACCGAAAATAATTACATCTAGACAAGCCTTTATAAAAATTGCTCTAATTATAAGTAGTGTAAGACATTAGATTATTAGACCATCCATCCAAAAAACATTGCATGTCAATGTTAGACTTTAGTAAGTCGTACATCATGTAATCCGAATAATAATTTGCCATCAATAATTAATTCGAAAGTTTTGTCACGTGCTGCGGATTGACAACCTGTACGACAGTAAGAGCCCGAGCATCCCCCCTGGCACGCCACTGACGGAAATTATAAAAGACTTAAATAGCCATCCCTACGACGCACCCTTGTTCAGTTAAAACCGATACTTCATCAGTGATAGTGGCCATTGAGGTAACTGGGAATAGGAAAATTTGGAAAATATGGGGAAATTTTGGAAAACATGCCATTCGTAGCGGATGCGGTTGAATATACAGGTGAGAAGATAGTAATTTGATTAATGGATTTTTTTTTATAAATATTTTATAACTTTAATATAATTTTTAATTTATCTAATTGTAATCTTCCTCGTATTATTATAATTAAACAGTTTTATATACATCTATTAGTTGATCAAATATTTTTTGATACCTATTTAACAGCAATTGAAAATAATACAATCATAAATATTTAAACCAATTTAAAAATTGTATTTCTATGCTACATTTTTAGATTATTATTTCTATCATCATCAAATCGGAATCCTATTGAAATGCTTTTAATTTCTCACTAAAAGGACTATATTCAACAATTTATCATAAATATTTTATAACATCAAAATACTTTTAGTGCTATTTAATTATAACATATATTATATTTATAAGATATATTATAACATAAATTATATTTATAAAATATATTATAATTGACAAAAATAATTTAGATATTTAAATTATTCCTTTGAATTGCATGAACATTATTTGAATTGCATTATAAGTAATAATGTTTTAGATATTTAAATTATTTATTCAAATTTCATCAACATCAAGATTAGGTAACAGGGTTTTAAATATTTAAATAAACTTTGAAGTTTATAAATATAAAATAAAGTAATAATGATTCGGACATTTATACCATTACAATAAATTTCATTAACAGAAAATTAAGTAATAACGTTTTAGAGAAGATATTTATATTATTACTAAGTTAAGTGATGATAATTCGCATATTTATATTATTATTTTACATTTTATAATACCATTCTTTTGCTTAGTTAATAAGAGTTTTAATGATAAGGTACCATCGAAAGAGAAAAAATTATATTTTTCCTTCAAAATAGATATTAGCCATAAATCGCAATTTACAGATTATTCTTTTTAAGAATAATTTCAAACAATCCAAAAAAGTGCGAATAAAAATTTCATCTTTTATTTTTATTTTTTAAATATCTCTGAGTCATTTGCACCTGAAAAGTAATTGTATAACAACTTTAATACTGTGAGTTTAAAAGATAAATATTAGGTGAGACTATCGTTATAACAGCTAAACTATACTGATTTTGAAATAGAGTCCTAAAAAAAGATGAAGTATGTTTGTTGGAACAAGTTTACATTAACATGATCTGTAGACAGCAGAACTGTAAGTTGTATACAGATAGATTACTTTGTTTATAATGTTACTGTAAATTGAGCATTAGTAGCAATTGCTAGCAATTAATTTTTGCGTGGATAATTTAGCTGGATCATAACGATTATTTGTATCTAAAAGTGTGCGTTGGGTACGGTTGTGATAAAATTTTGTGAATACGATTGTGACATGTTTTTTTTCGGTTAAAAGACTGAACATGTAAAAACAAATCTAACTGAACTATAGAAAGAAAATGGTAAAGGAAAAAGCAATACGATAAAAGAAATATTCTGTCTGGTTTGTAAAAGCTCATATTCTCAAAGTTGCGGTGGCGTAAAATAGATCAAGTGCCAAGGAAGTTGCGGTTTCTGGTTCCACGTAAAATGCGCAGGTGATAGTCACTATTACATTTGTCACCATTGTAATGAAAATCTTGGCTTCGATACATAGTGACTGATTAGCTAATAATAAGTGATAATTACAAGTTGTCTGTGTTGAGTGTGCAGCATATGTTTTCCAATGTAATTTTTACATCTGAACACGAATCTCTACTCAAAATAGGCGGTTAAATTCAACACAAAATCTCCGATCTAGTAATTTTTCTGCATCATAATTAAAATCCTATAATTTCTTATTTAACTTAAATGACTATAGTCGTAGATTACAGTGGTAATTTTTTTAAACCAGTTTTCACATATTCAATTGCAAGTGTGTTTCCAGATTACGCGAAGTAAATATGAAACTAGTGGTGTATGGCATCGTGCCTTAAGGCAAATTGCTGGAACTTCCCGTATCGTAATGAAATATTCGAAAAATTTTAAACGTTTTCAAATATATTATTACAAATACTGTAACTTTTATTATTTTTGCTATCTTGTTATATCTGAGCAAATCAAATGATCATAAATCAATTTATCTCCAGAACATTAACAATCGTCATTTCATTTCGAATTCAATTTAAAAAAAAAGTTGCCTAATTTACACAAAAATGAAAAAATGCTCCGGTACAGTCACAGTCTAAACATTTGCATTTGCAAATAATTCTGTGCGACATTTTCACTTAAACTGTGCTTAGCTTGGCGGCATTTTCACATTTTTCAATAGTTTCCACGAAATTGGAAAAGTGCTCCAGTACATAAACAGTCTAAGCGCACTTAAGTAAACATTTGTACCAAAGTGTCGCTTAGACTGTGCTTAAACTGGGTATTTTTTTGAATTTTTAATCCAAAATTACAAAAATATTTTTTGAAAAAAAATAGAAACAAAAATTTTTTTTTCCGAAAGCAATTATTTTGTTGAAACAAGCAGAAAGTTCTTCGAATCATTTAAATCTAACGCTTAGTTGTCTCAAAAACTGCCATTTTTAACATTTAGCTTTGTATCTCCAAAACAGCTGGGCCTACCTTTTCCAAAAACTAATAACCCCTTTTACCCGTCATTACGAACTGAACGTTTTTTGGATCAAATCGGTTGATCCGTGCGCCCGAAAACGTGGACGAAAAAATGCGGACATACAAAACACACACACACACATCCATTTTTTCTGAAGTATGCCAAAATGTTCAGAAACCTTCAAAACGTCGAGAAATGCAAAAGTTTTCATTTTCGATTTTCGGCCCGTTATTATAAGTAGGTACCCTACGGGAAGTTAATAAATATAAAAGTCGTTATGAACAATTTTGGAGCTTAAAGCCTGTCACAACCGTCCTGAGGGTGTATATGGTTGACACGCGCTCTTTCCTAGTATGATTTGATTTTATGGCTAATCCATTGTATTTAAGTACAGTATTTCAGTATTGCTACGTACAAATGTTCGAATTACTATTTAATTTATTTTTCTTCTAACTAACTTAACAAAATTATTGCTGATCAAAGAAAAAAATGGCTCAATCACACCCAGTTTCCTCTATGAGAGAGAAAGAGTTAAAAAGTAAAATTTTAAAAATTATTATCTTTTGTGTCTTTAAGGTATAAAACAATATTTGTTATTACTCACGCTCTAAAACTTTACTTTTTGGAAATCGCTATTCTCGATAAAAAAGTTTAAATAAAATAATTACGAAAAACTTTTATATATGTTTTTCTTATTCAAGTTATTTAGAAATATTTTGTGCTTTTTATATTTATTCATAAGACATGATAAAACTATTATAAGGATAGATTATTTTGATAATCCTATTGGTCTCCTTATGCTAAATAATTTGAATGTGATTTGAATTAACAAATACTATATTTAAGAATTGTGATTTTAATATAAAATAATTGAAAAAAATCAGTTTAAATCGGGAAAAAGAAACTTTTAGGAAAACCAGGAATACAAGGTGAATATCCAGATCTGCCTCGGCCAAACCGGGACGTGTGGTCACCTGATATAAGCCAATTTCAAATTTATATGCGAGAAAGGCAGATATAGCGAGAAAAGCCTATAGCTTTATCAGAAAAGTATTAAAAATAATGTTAATAATAAAATAAATTCTGTGTATTATATGCCATAAACATGTAAAGCTTAAAATAAAAATCGACTTCGGAAGCATAATCGGCAGAACGAATATTATTATCATCACAAATTTTACATAGAACTCATAAATATGATTATCCAGCTCATCATTTATAGTTTTCGTCGATAATTTAACAATTCATGCAATAATTACAGTTGATGTGAATGAAAGCAGATGCCCGTTAGCGTGACTGTGGCGACATCTGCTCGTTGTCTCAGAGAAAGCATAGAATGGTCACTTCTAATTCCATACATCAGTCCACGAATTATTAAATATTATATCACAGGCAAAGTAGAAAATGAAAAAGGACGCTATACTGCCTTCTCCAACCGATTATTAACAGTCACGATATGGTAATTTTCGAACTGATGGAGGTCGACACTTTTTGAAACGGTTCTATTTCTGGATTCCTTGAAACTTTTGCACGGAACTAGTGGAAAGTCCCTAGTATATTGTTTGTACTAATTTTAGAGATATATTGACAATTTTGTGAATCAATGGAGAAGCCAAAAGTGCATTCAAAAAATAATTTCAAATGACATAATCTTTTTCAACAGAGCTTTACCGAATACAATTGAAACTACACGTGGAAAAAATAAAATCACTCGTCATTTTTTATGAAAGCATTAGAAAAGAACTAAATATTTTTATCGGGTATATATTTCAAAGTAAGAACCGCAGTAAAAAATGTACTCAATTAGTCTACATTACAAATTAGGATAAAAATACACAAACATTGATGAAATACTGTATATTTAAATATATGTTCACTTGTAATCATATTTCTATTGGAATAGACTAAACTTATTGTTTTCAACTTTTTTCATTGTTTCCTCTTTAACAAATTGTTTTGGATCCGTTTTCACCATAAATAATAATAAGCAAGAATTTACAAGTGTTACGGATTTCCTAATAATAATAATTCGCTAAATAATATTTTTATGCAACTGTTTTGCAACTGCAACTCTCTGGATAATTATAAAAATTACGTAAACAAAAACAAATTGTTGCCATTTATTAGAAGTTTTAAAGACCATATAGAGTAGGACGGGCCTCAAAGGGTCAATTGGACTTCCAGTAAATATGCTGCCTAAATTCAGTAGCCGATTCTGCCATAAATTATACCAATGTAATTAGGGGCTATGTTACGGAACGCATCTCATATAAAATGGTACTAAATACTGTCAAAGTGCCAGTATTTGCTGTGCGATCAGGCAATTTATACATAAAATTCAACTTTACTCATATATTATTATATACATCACAATTATGCAGTTATGATAACATTATAGGTTAGGATTTCTATCTAAAACGCCTAACCACACAGCAACTTCATGGCATTTTAACAGTATTTAATACCATTTTGCATTGGTCTATTTTACGGCAGTATAAACCCCTATTAGTCTAAGAGCCAGTGAACTATTTGACTAACCTGTTTTCACAAAGCCAGAAATTTTTTTAATGATATTTTATTATCGGCCCATTAAGAAAATACCATTCTGGCAGTCATTCCGCGGTTGCGTCATCATCCCTTCAATTTGTGAAAATGTAAAAAAAAATTTTTTTATAACTTGCTCGCACAAGGCTCAAATTTTGAGGGTGTCTTCTTTTAACTGTTCAGAAAGCATATGTAAAAAGCCAGCCCATTCTGACGGTTGCAAGGGTGTACTGGTTCTGGTTTCTTCAATTTTTCAATGTGTTCCACAAATTTGATTTAAACCATATTTGCAGTACTAAAAGAGAAAACAATAAGCTTTTAAATAACGCTAATAATAAAGTAATTAAACAAAACGCACTATCCGAAAACATTAATTGAAAAATTATTTTATCCTTTTTAGCTAATAATAAAGGATTATTTAGCATATATTACTATACATTATGTGGTTTAAGCCAATATGAGTAGAATCACGTAATTTTTTTTTCGATATCTTTTATGGTTACGCCAAAAATTGAGTTTGAAAAAGGGGCCACTTTGGCATATTTTCAATGATATCTCGGCCATAAGGTGAGATACAAAGTGGAAGTTTGGTATAACGAATGTTTTCAAAATGACCTTCAAAATGGCGTATAAATTACTCAAATACAAGGGTATTAGTCAATTATGTATGGCAATGCGCCCACACCCTTGCGCCTCATGACTATTATGTACTCGTCTGGCAGACCCTTGCAACCGTCAGAATAGGCTGGCTTTTTACATATGCTTTCTGAACAGTTAAAAGAAGACACCCTCAAAATTTGAGCCTTGTGCGAGCAAGTTATAAAAAAATTTTTTTTTACATTTTCACAAATTGAAGGGATGATGACGCAACCGCGGAATGACTGCCAGAATGGTATTTTCTTAATGGGCCGATAATAAAATATCATTAAAAAAATTTCTGGCTTTGTGAAAACAGGTTAGTCAAATAGTTCACTGGCTCTTCTACTATATATGATAGCACATAACATGTATCAAACAAACAACTATCAAGCTATGTTCAGTAAAATTCGCAGGTAACTCTTGATTATAGAAATGTGTTTTTTTACTAATTTATTTGTCATCTGTCTCTTTTTGCTCAATAAGCGGGGTATGCTTAGTTGGTTCTTTTTACTCACTTGCTGGCTTCCATAGATGTTTTACAAAAAACTGTTAAATCTAAATTAAAAATAACAACACATCTTACAAAATAATTAAATTAATGTATACCTAAAAATTATACTCAGGTCTTAAAAAATCTACCCAAGAAAAATAACTTAACATGAATATTGATGATTGAACAAAAATACACAAAAATAGAGGAAAGAATATGTATAACTAGACATCACCTTAATTCTTATGACATTGCTATCGGGAGAAAATGTCAATGTTTGAAAATCTATAGTATAATCTTCCTTTAGTTATTTGTTTTGGTTGTGAGCACTTGTTCGCGCCGATCAAAGCAGGCGGTTATGCGAATGAAAAACAAAAAATCATCAAATAGATAATTATAAAAATCAGGTCAATTCAATCAATACATAATCAAAACATATTAAATTTGTTATAAATACTATTATAACTTATAAAATAAATATATACAGTTATTCAATTAAGTGTTTTACATATGGTCCTTCGAAAAGTAAATTCAAATTCAATCAAAACAAGATCCTAAAAAACAGCACTGTTGCTTAGCTTACGAGACCCTAATGTACTTTTTAAGTTTTTAATTGTTATATAATTTGTTTTTTGCATAACTTCTATATACACCTGGATGAGCTAACAAAGACCAACTGAACCTTTACCCTGGCAAAGATATAAAATATAAAAAAAAGCAAACAAGAAAGTAAGCTTAAACAAATAATTTTATTTAGATTAATTTTTTAGTAGCTATCATTTTAGAAAATCTCTGCAAAATTAAAATGAAGCATTGGCCGTGTTTGCGCCATGCCGTTCTAATTTATCCTGTCTATGGGGTAAAAAGGACCAGGCCTCAAATTTCTCAAAAACACATTTATACAGGGATGAACTACTTGGGAGTTTTGCTGAACATAGTCAGATGTGTTATTTGTTGTGATTTATTTCTAAATATAATTGCTAAAATTGTCAAAAATTAAATTGGACCTTTGTGCCCCGCCCTACCCTATATCAAATAGAATAATATTATATAGTAATTATTAGGTAGCGTTTATACACATTTTTAATTAATATACTGTATAAAACTGTTATAAAACAAAAAGCTAGTATTAAAAACTCACATTCCATTAAAAATGTATCAAAATCTCTGTACAATTACTCATGAATCCAGAGATACCAACGCATGCATAATGCATAAACTATTTCGAAAATACAAGAAGTTTGTAACGCGTAGCAAAAATTATTTTTGTATTATTTTAACTATGCATTATTTAAAATAAACATTCAAATACATTTTTACAAAACAGAATAAATAAAAACAAGCTACAAATAACATCATCAAACTGAAATAGCAACAAATAAACAATATTGCGCAATAAACTTACAAACAACAAGGTAAGTCAGCAACAAAATTTTGAAAATAAATATTTATAATTGAATCAAGAGAAATATTTTTGATAAAACATAAACATCATAATATCAAGAAAATGTTGTTAAAGAAACATCACAAGTAAAACATAACCTCTCACAATTATTTTCCTTTTTTCAAACAATAAATTTCACACAATTTTTTATAAAATTAAAAATTGTTTTTTTTTAATCTTTTAGGATCAAGATATAAAGAACTTCACTACTAGCCAAATATCCACAAAAATCTAAGAACGTATTGACCATGTTTTGGCCGCCATTACATGAGGTGCCAACATTATAGATATGTTTCATCATTTGAAAATCTTGAAACAACCCCAAAACGCAACTATTCAGTATAGATTTTAGCAACAATATGGAGCTGATCCAAAATATAACCTGCATCATTACATTTTTAATAAAATTCATGATAAGAATGTTAAGCAGGACG
Source organism: Ctenocephalides felis (assembly GCF_003426905.1). Lineage (NCBI taxonomy): Eukaryota > Metazoa > Arthropoda > Insecta > Siphonaptera > Pulicidae > Ctenocephalides > Ctenocephalides felis. The sequence continues at coordinate 45,240,596 of NW_020537646.1, read as the reverse complement.
ATATTTCTATCATGCTCCTGCATTTGACAATACATGTGGAATATGGAAAATGTCGTAGAGATCATTTTCCAAATAATCAATAAACAGGTATTGATCTTTAGGTAATAAAGTTAGTATGATTACAAATAAACAAGTTGATACTATTGTATGTTGAAATAAATCATGGAACTTTTTACCCTATCTAGAACTTATGTCGGTAATTTGTTACCTCACACCTGCAAGTTTTTTAACCATTTAAATTGTTATAATCATAACAACCAAAATTAATAAACAAATACTTATTACATATATTTAAACACCAAATAAGGTGGTAATGTGCAAACAAACTGGGCAATAAAAATTATGCCATTAAGTGGTCCAAGCAATCAAGATCTCTGTTCTCTAATCTATTAGTGAAGTATTATTAACTATATTTTATATATTTAAGTTTCAGTGAAATGAAGATTTGTAAAAATATGACATTATACAGAAAATAATCTAGTTCATGGTATCAGAAAAAGATGATGGTATTCATTGCAGCTGCTGGCCACTTCACAAGATTAGCTCAAAGACTCTTGTGCGTGTGACAGCGGCTATTGTGAATGGCCGAAAACTACAAACTACAGTTATAACAACAGTTATAAATGTATTTAAGAAAATATAAGAAATTTCAATTAAGAATTTTAAGCTGACTCTAAATGTCCAGAGTAATAATGATTGACCATTATAATTGCTGCTCTATAAGAATATATTTTAGGTGGATAGATGCTACAAACCACTATGTCTCATCATCCTGGAAGGTGTATTTTAGGACAGAATAGATTGATAAAAAGAGAAGGTAATTATGAACAAGAACCAAAGAGATCCATATTCTCTATAAATTATGTGAAATTATACTGCAGAAATCCGACAAAAACTTTTTCCTGTTATTTTTTATCACTTACCATATCATATATAAAATAGATGATCTAAATTATTAAAGAGAATCTTTAATACGACACAATATCGACAACTTTTCGAAAAAGTGATTAAAAATTATGAAAATTTGATAATATATTTTAACCAGTTTAATTTTCATTGCAGGTAAGACCAGAGCTTATTTAAGTGAAAATTGCTAGATGTTGATGCCACTCCAACATCACTTTTTCTTATTTCCATAAAAATTGCTATCTTGATACAATCAAATCAATAAAACATACAATAAAAGTTATTGTTACATAAAAGAGAGAAAAACAAAGTTAGAACAGAAGGAAAAAGTAATAATTTAGAGTTCACTCCATGGAGAGAAGTCTATGTTTCATATAAACTTCAACTTTAGTAATGTAATTTTAAGTTCTGTTGACTAGTTATGCTTCAAATTTGCAAACAATTGTAAAATTGCAAAATTAACAAGTTGAAATTTTTCTTTGAGGCAAATTACAAATTCATTCCAAAATGCTATTCTGATATATAATGGAAAAGGTTGAAAAGAATTTAAGGGGGTATTCTAGTGTATAGCGATAAATTTTAGGTAATTTTTAAAGTGTCGTAAAAGAAAGCAATGAATGTTTTTACTATCCATTTTTACCACTTTTTTATTATTATTAAAATACAAAACAAAAATTTAAAAATAAAATGTTGAAAATTGTAAAAATTGGCATCTGATAAAGTGGATGGTCTCAAAAAATTGGCACCTCAGTCTTGACATTATTTCCTAGCCATTGGAAATGCAAAAAATAAAAAGATTAATAATCTACAATGATGTCGCAATCGCCCGAACTAGCAATGAGTAAAAAAATGTTTTTACAAATTGGCGACTGTTTGAAAAAAAGTGTTTTTTTACTGTTTTTTGAGTTTCTCAATTTTTTTTAAAAATAGTAAAAATTGGAATTTGGGGATAATCCTAGTTCGGGCTATAGATAGATCTACATACAAGACTCTCGGAACATTTCAAGTGAATCGGTCGATTAAAACTCGAGAAATCGTGTCAACAGTACTGAAAAAGTCATTTAAAGATCAAAACGCATTTAAATTTTTGCGTGAAGCCAAACCAGTATGGAGACCAAGTCAGTAAAATGCCTATATCTCCGAAAATAATTCTAATTTTCAAAAACCTTCTTGTATCCATATTTTTAGATAGTTAAACTTTAAATAAAAGAAATAAAAAAAAATTGAATTTTTTGAATTTCTACACTAGAATACCCCCAAGTTCTTTGTAATAAATTGAGATTTACTACTCTTTATACCAAACAAAGCAATATCTACAAATTATATTATTATTACAAAGTAAGTATTTATAACTACTAATAATTAGGCGTGCAAAATGAAAAATAGTTTATTTTCTTTTGTTTAAAGAATGATTCATAAAAAGTTGCGAACAAATGATTATGCCAGAATTTTTGTGTTTCAAGATTTAAAGGTTGAATGAAATCTCTTTGCACTTTATCCCCTACTTAACTTAAATTCACCTAAGGACATTCTCTATTACCAATATAATAATGCAAATATCGGTTTTATTATTGGATGCATTGAAAACCAAGAAAATATACTGCTGGTTTGTAAACCGGATATATACTCTTCATTCATTATATTCGAATTTCCGTACACCTGCGCATTACATGCCCAGATCAATTACCAAGTGCAGCATTTGCCATTGTTGGCGGTTGCATGTTTGCACGACCTAACATCTTGTTTAGAGTTATAGCTCCAAACATTCATCAGGAGTATTAAATGTGCTAAATTTCGCACAAGCAAAACATGTCGAAGGAAAACAATAAAAAATAAAAACATTCACTGTCCGCGACCCGTTCGTACGAATAAAACGCATTCGTTCGCAGTGCGCATGCACCTCTCAGAACAGAAGCGTCGACTCATAACTCTTGTCATTTGAAAAACAATCGCTTACAATACAAGGTGTACTGTAAATTTTGAAACAGAGATTATATTTCGGAAGCAACTAGTTCAAGTGTAAAAAATTAAGAAAATAATTTTTCAACATGGCAGAAATCAGACAGAATTATCATCAGGAGTGCGAAGACGCCATAAACAAGCAGATCAATATGGAATTGTATGCGAGCTATGTATATTTGTCAATGGTAAGATTATTATAAATTAATTTAAAAAATATTTTAGTTTTATGTTTATATTTTTAATGCACATTTAATATATATTGTACAAAATGTTTTAATGTATGTGCGTTACGAATTTGGTTTTTATAACATTTTAACCGGTTACTAATATGTATTTGATATCGAAACTTTCAAAATTGAATCGAGTATTATTTTCATCATATATACAAATATTAGGTCTACCGGAAAGTTCTGTCCAAAATTATGACATGGTTAATGCCACGTTTGTTGCATGTTTATTTATTGCATGATTGGCTCTATATTTTTACACCAATGAAGAAAATAAACTATCATAAAGTTGATTCCCATTAGTGTTAAGAGTGAAAAGTTTCTAACCGTGGCGATTGACAAAATTTGTTTAAAGCACTGAATTTTATACAAATTTTAACCAGGAAGATTTCTTCTACAATAATTTAGAAATTTATTGAAAGTGTTTGGTGAAGAAACAGTTTTTGATAGAATATTCAATTATCTCATATAATTGGTACTAAAAATTAGTACTAAAAAATGGTACTAAAAATTTGAAACAGGTGATTTCGACCTTTCTGTTCCGGGCGAGCATCTTTGATTGGCGATGTTGTTGTTAAAGTATTGTTGAGCAACATCGGGCTTCGCAAAAAGACTTAATTCAGCTCAACAAACCATTTCTGATTATATTCAGAAGATAGAGTTTCTGTAGAAGTATTCGAGATGCGTGCCACATAAAAAAGTCAGAAAAAGTTGCACGACCGAGCTGTCATATTCTCGTCTTTGTTAGTTTGAAACAAAGTCCTTTTTGAACCGGAATATGATAACTGAGGATGAAAAATAAATTACTTACAAACACTAATTAACTTCCCGTATGGTAGGTTATCACGTTTTGAAGGTTTCTTAACATTTTAGCATACCTGAGAAAAAAATGGATGTGTGTATGTATGTATGAAAACAATTTTTCGTCCACGTTTTCGGTAGCACGGATCAACCGATTTAAGTGGTTCAAAAAACATTCGATTTCTATTGATAGGGATATATGCTGATTAGTTTTTGGCAAAAGTCGGTCCAGCCGTTTTGGAGTTACGGAGCAAAGAGCGGAGAAAATAGAAAAAGAAAAAACAAATTTCAATTTCGAGAAAAAAAATTTCAATATCTAAAATAATTCAGATTTTCAAAATTTTAATTCGGTACGGGAAGTTACAGCAATTTGCTTCAAAACACGATGCCATACACCACTACTTATAATTTGTTTTTGTCTTCAAAAAAATTTTGACTGGCAAAAAAAAAGAAAAAGAGAAAATGTTAAACATGTACTGGTTCTATTTTTCGCATCTAAAGATGAAACATTATTTCAAAGTAGGATGAACAGAGTACCTTTACGTTGTCAAGAAATTGTTAATAACAATGACAATTACATTATTCAATAAAGTTAATTGGCGAAAGAAAAAAAAAGTTTTGTTCCGCAAACCGGCAGAACTTTCGGTACACCTGATATATTATGATGTAAATCCGTTTATTTCTCTATCATACTCATCTGACGCAATTCTCTATAATATTTCTAAAATTCAATAGAATGCCTAATATACTTTAATATACAAAATTAGTAAGAATACAATTTGATAAATAAATTCATTATAATGTTTGTTTTGACGTTTAACCATGTATAACACTTAAACAATTAACGTGGATGTAACAGGTGAACAAACATGCTGTTCGCAATTTGAAAAATGACGCGCTAATGATTTCTTCAATAGATTTTTCTTTGCTCAAAATAGTATGGTATTATTATTCAAATATCAGAGAAAGCAAAACAAACTTCATCGGCAGTGCGTTTGCGGATTTATTTTTGGACAGACAAATTTATATTTTGATGGACATTCGGAGTAAATATATCATATTGCGCACGACAATTAGAATATTTTTATTATATGAGATAAATGTTTTTTGTCTGCATCAAAAACTCTAAATAATTAAAGCTATATTGAATTTCACGATAATTCTGAAAAACGATTCAACAGTAGCATCTTTGATAACATTTGTTTTGTCTTTCATTCGAAACTTTCAGTATCAGTAGCTTTCAATATAGAAGGTGTATCAATTACGTTTTGATTATTTATGTATTAGTGTTCGAGGAAGAATGGAAATCGTTTTGCCTTATTTGCCTTAAGGCAAATTACTGGAACTTCAGTACCCTAATTAAAAATATTGGTTCGAAACCCAAAAAGAAATACACAATATGTGTACACATTAATAAAATATCTGATAATTTAATGTACATATGCCCAATAAACATGTTTGACTGCCAAATGACATTTTTTTAACTTATTTTTATCGAAAGTCCATAACCGCTGGACAGTTCGGAAAATTTGAACAGTTCTTCATCTTGTGAATATAAGTAAAATGTTTTTAGAATTATTAAAATCGGACGCTCCGTTCTCTTAAAAACTGAGTTACCGTTTTTGGCACTCTTTGCCCCGTATATTCGGAACGGCTAGACTTGCCTACGCCAAAAACTAAACTAACTTATCCATACGAATCGAATGTTTTTTGAATTATTCAAATCAGTTGACCGGTGTTCCCGAATTCGTCGACAAAAATTTGTATCCGCACACACACATATACACACACACATATATCTATTTTTTTCAAGGTATGCCAAAATTTTCAGAAATCTCTGAAACATAAATATATATAAAAATTTTCATTTTCGATTTTTTGCGATTACTATAACTTAACATATGGCAAGTTAAAAAGCCTAATGTCAGTAATTGTGGATTATTATCAATTGTTCTATAAATTTTTATATTTTTTACAATATTCGTACTTTTCCAAAATTATGGACATTTTAATTGAAGATTCAAGTGATGATCGTCTGACCAATAAGTTTTTGATTAGAAGCTAAATTTTTTTATGTATTCATTTTTGTTGAAAATTCCAACACCCCAAAATTAATTTGAATTTAGTATAATGCTTGAATTAACTGGAAATTACCGTGAATTAGCGCATTTTGTTTTTTAACAATACACAGTGAAAATATAAATAAAATCTAAAAGCCGAGTGAAATTTAAAATACATTTATTAGCAGAGTTGAAAACTTAAACAATCAGAAGTTTATTTAAACTATAAGAAGATATTTTTCATGTGATCATATATTAATGCTGTTTCTTAATTTAGAAGTGCATATTGTACATATTTTTATTTTCCATATACATGTAATAAACGTCCTTTGAAAAAATCGAAAATGACATATTCATCTTCGAATTGGAAAAGAATTGAATTGAAAAAGTATTCATATTTGATAATAGTATTCATGCTGTGGTTAAAATCGTATTCATGCGTAACGAAATGCGAAGTAAATAATATTTAATCATGTGGGAATAACTCTGATACATGTTGCATATGTCGCGAATGTCAATAATATACGTATGCAATGATGTTTCTGCGAAATGCGCTGTCGTTGCTTTTCAATTATTTTCACATCTAGATAATAACAAATAATATTTTTGTTTTGGAATAAAAATAATCAAACAGCGAAATAAACATATATTTGGGTCAAAGAATTTCGAATGTCGACAATAAAATAAGGCAATATTTTCGTGGATAAAAAAAAAAGTAAATTGTAATGCATCTACTATTCTTCAGTATTTTCAAGAAAAATTTAGTATTACTTAAGTTTTATTCATTATATTTTTTTGCTTATACATAGGCAAATGATAGGCACTCCTGTATTTAATTGGTCACGAGTAATAATTCATGGTAGTTATTATGCAGCAAATTGCCTTCCACAATTAAAGATTTCAGAATTGCAATTTTAGTATTACATATACTTGTCGCGTTAAAATCGTTAGTATGTACATTTATATTGATTCCTTTTCGTCTGCATATTTCTTTCATATCCAAAGGATGTTCACATTGTAGATGTTAAATATACATCTATTATGTTATCAAGAGTTTTTATTTCTTTATAATTATTTTATTTGTTAAAGTTATAATTACGTTTATTATATAAAAAATAACACTGTGGTCTTATTTAAAAATTCGCTAATTTCATCAATGTTTCTGCGACTATATAACATAAAGAAAGCCATAATAACAATCCTGTCAGATGTTGATCATCAATGCCACAGCCTTATTTTAAGGGTGGTTTTCTAGGACCTATTTTATGATCTATATGTATTTATTTCTATTAAACTCAATTGATTCATGTCAATACTAGGGATTTTGATTAATCTTATTGCAATGATTAGATGTTTGATAAAATTTTGAATAATTATTCACTTTTGTTCAATTTCGGACTAAATGACATACTTATACATTGAACAAAATGACATAGTACCATTTCCCAAGCATTACAGGGCCAAGAAAAAAAAATTAAACTTGTCGAAGGTGATCAGCTGTTAACTTCTCTTCTAAATCGCAAAAAATAATTGCTAAAACCGGACAAAAATTATCCATTGATCCAGGGGTAAATAAAATAGTCATATATTTGTTGCAAAACCTTTTTTTTTGTTCCTACGAAAATTAGTTACGATGAATAACTTGTGCCCTTTGAGTTCATGCTTCATGTACTAATGTCTTAAAGAGGATTTATTTGCAAATTCGTTCCTTAGAAATTTGATCTCAGTTGAAATGAACCTCAATGAACCAAAAATGAGTGAAAATGATCGAGACTGGTTAAAATATTATTAAATAAACTAGTGGTGCATGGCATCGTGCCTTAAGGCAAATTGCTGGAACTCCCTGTACCAAAAACTAAATTATTAAAAAAATTTTTGAAAATCGTCTAATGTGTAAACATTGGTATGGAACCCACATAAATAGACACAAAATTTTTACTTATTATTATAATATTTATTAAATATCTAATAATAGGATGTACATATGTCTAATGTTCAGTTTTGACTGCCATTTTTCACTTTTTTTATTGGACCTCTGGAGACGGTCCAGCTGTTACAAAAATTTTACTAGTTATTCATTTCGTCAATACAAGTAAAATGTTTTTTAAATTATTTAAATCGGACGTTTTGTTATCTCGAAAACTGAAATACAAATTTAGCACTTTTTGGGCCACATCTCCGAAACGGCTAGACCTGCCTCTGCCAAAAACTAATTAGCAGTTTTTATCTGTGTACAGAAACTTTATGACAGAATATTAAATAGAGAATGCATAAGCATAACTCTTCATGAATGTACATAAATATATTAAAAATTTATATACGATATGACATCTATGGATGTACTGACTATTTCGTTTGAAAATCAATCCTTGATAATGTGTAACAATTTTTGTGATTGCTAAATTGTTTGAATAGTTATTTGATTAATTAATCTCGGTGCTGGTGATAGTGACACATTTGAAAAAAAAGGTAATATAAAATTTAAAATTAGTCGATAATTTTATCGCAAACCGAAATTATATGGTAGCACAATTTCATATTGCCTGTCAAAAATGACGCAGCTACACACTTTAGTATACTGTGTCACATGCACAGTAGCCATGGCAACATGGGACGTTCACAAGTCCAATAGAGGCAAAGAAATATTTTGAATTCGTTAAAGACCCTAACTCCCTACTCAAGTTCTTTGAAGTCCCAATTTCGTGCATTATAAAATGTATACAAAATGTATGTAATTGTATATAAAATGTCTAAAAAAAAAATAACAAATAGAAATATTTTTGAAGATATCAGTGAATCTTATATTATAATAATATTGAAGATAATTTAAGTTGAAGTAACTAATATTTTTATTATTATTTTAGTCATATCATTTCTCGCGCACGGACATCGCCCTTCCAGGGGCTCATAAATATTTCTTAAAAGCATCATCAGAAGAAAGAGAACATGCAATGAAATTAATGGCTTACCAGAACTCTAGAGGAGGAAGACTTTTGCTTACCGACGTAAAAGCACCTCCAAATCAAGATTGGGGAAAACTTGAAGATGCCATGGCCAATGCTCTAGCATTGGAAAAAGATGTTAATGAGGTAAAATTTGAGATAATATCAAATGGTATTTCTTAAGATTTATTATATTATCCAAACATAGAAAACAGTTTCAAATTTCAAATCATTGCTTTGAATTGGTTATTTGAAAGATTTTTTTTATAAACCACAAAATTTGAATTGCCATTTCGCAATTACTTAATTATAAATTCCTTGGATTAGTACCGGCAGGAAAAATTATTCAGTTCGGCGCGTATTATTGGATAAAAACTTAAACTGGGGAAAGTGTGTAATTTAACACACTTTACTAGATATATAGTATTCATCAAGCATAAATTTTCTTTTCGATTTCTTTCCATATTAGATATAATAACGTCTTTGAGAAAATTATGAATTATAAAATTAAATTTATCACTTACCTTTTTCCCATCCTGTTCTCACTTTAGAATTTGGGTATAATTCCATTTTATATCATATACCATCAGTTATGCCCAATTTCATTTTATTTTCCTTTATAAGAAAACAGAATATTTATTTTGTTATTAAAGAAAAAGATTTAAAGCGGTCTTAATGCATTGAGGCGATTTGCAGGAACTTACTGCATTCTGAAACAAAATAAATTAACAGACTTAATAATTTCATTAAATTTATTAAAAAAACTTTGTTATTAAAACTTTAGGATATTGTTTGTAACATTTTGAAAATAGAGCAAAGCATTAAAAATATTTAAAATATTGGAATTTGAGAAAATTAAAAAAAAATGTAATTATGAAATTTTTTATGTTTTACAATGTACAAAATTATATAAGCGTATATTAGTACATATAAAAGGCATGATTAGAAGTCCAGATCAAAAAAATGTTGATTTTTTTCTATATCATTCAAAGATCAATTAAGTATTGTTTCTAATTTCAAATTGACTCATATATTAGATTGAATTCGATAAAAAATGGCTCATTATATAGATATTGTGAAATAATAAGATAGCTTAAAATCTTAAAAATTTAAATGTTATGTGCATATATGAAATATTCTCTATTAGTTATAAAGTAACGAATTTTGGCATCGAGTTTGTTATTAGGTAACCCTAAATTATGTAAAAAACTAATACTTAATTAGTAAACTACTCAGCAAAAATTCCAAAATTTCACACAAATACTTAATGTGAACTTCTTAAGTAACACGAATTTATGCAATTCAAGGAGTTTATATATAATTTAAAATATGAATGGTAAATAAAAATGAACTCTTGGAAATCATTACCAATATAATTATGTGATGTGAATAAATATAGATACCACAGATATGTAGCTAAATATAAGAGAAAACTAAAACATGCGTTAATCTTTTTTTAGAGTCTCTTGGCCTTGCATGCTTTGGGATCTCGTCATAATGATCCAAATCTTCTGGATTTCTTAGAATCTCATTATCTACAAGAACAAGTCGACTCCATCAGCGAGATTGGAGCACATTTGACAAATATCAGGCGCAATGGTAATGGCGTTGGCGAGTTCTTATATGATAAAGAATTAGGACATGAGTAAACTACTTCATATATTATTACATAAGGAAATCAATTATTATATATAAGTATAAGACATTTTTTATATGGCAGCTTAGGCTAAATTGAACAAACATGAAAAATTCTATTACCTATATCTCCTTAAATTTGACAATTTAATATGATATAAAGCCTGGAGATATCTGAACGTAAGACGCATCCTTACTTTTCTCTACACGAATCAATAAAACAACCAACACTATGGGGCCAATTCGGATAAAATAGTTGTGTTACTGGTCTCTTGTTGAGTAATCGCATGAGTTGGTAGTCACAAACTGTCAAGAAGCTTCATCCCTGATTTTCCAAACGAGCGTTTTACACAATATCAACTACCAACCTCTAAATGGTACAAATGCCAGAATTTAACATTAGTTCGTAATTAACACTTATGGCAACATTGCTATTTAATATTTATGCCATTTGGAGGTTATGTTTTAGTGGTTGATATTGTGTTAAACGCTCGTTGGAAAGTCAGAGATGAAGCTTTTTGGCAGTTTGTAACTACCAACTCATGCGATTACTCAACAAAATCGACTGATATTGTAACGTTCTTATTTTATCCGAGAATTGGCTTCTTTGTCGATTTTTTTTTTAATCTTATGCAAGGCGAAATTATCTAAACATTAAAGTAATACATTTGTAATAGATTTTAAATTAAAACTTCTTTGAAAATTATATTTAAATATTATCATATGATAAATAATTAGTTTGAAACGGAATTTGATATTAAATTTAAGAAGGCACATAGATTAATTTAGTTTAAGAGTGCCATTACTATCAATAGATCATATTTAAAATAAAATAATAATGATATTACAATATCCTACAAGATCAATAAACGCTTTATATCATTTAGATTCAAAACTAATATAATTCAACTTCATAAATTTGCCTAAATGATAATAATTCACTAGTGATTTAACAATTAGCTAATTGGTCTATAATTTTTATTTTCATCTGTAAATATTCTTAATTATATTTGACGTGAAATCAAAGATGAAATCCTAGAATTAACTTAGAATAATTGAAATTTTACTTATTTTTGTATATCTTCCACAACCTAATATAAAATTAGAAGTTAACATAATAAATCAAATATCTAGAGAATTCTAATATCAAAATTCAATTAGTGAGTCAATTGCAATTTAAAACTTATATTTGCTCATAAAGCTTGGAATATTTTTGTATGTGAAGATTTGGATGTGATACTCAATTCTCATAATGAGGCGGAAATTATGTATTTTGTAAAAAGTTATTTTGTTTTACATAAACAGTCTAAAATAAAATAATTTAAATGCAAAATTGTACGAAGCTAATTTGAACAATATTGTGTTTAGCAGTTTAAATATTGTTATTTTGAATATTGTACGATTATCTATATTAATACTTTAAACTGAATTAGTATTAAGCATATCATGGTAATCAATTATCTAATAATAAACTTAACATGTTAAATAAAAGCAAGTTGTTTTACTTTTGTTTTATGGATCCACCATTTGAAATTAATATTAAAAGTGCTTTTAGATAAACTATTAAGCAAAAAAAAATAATCTGAAATATAGAGCAGACTGTAAAGGATTTTGATAGAAAAATCATGTGAAAATCATTTAAATGTGTGCAAAAGATTTTTGAATTCGCCCTGCAAAACGCAACACTTAATGCATGGGTTTACTTGCTGGGCAAGCTGGACAACTGTTCCAAATATTTATTATAAATAGCAATCAAAATGATTAGTGTAAAAGTTTCTTCAAAATAAAGATCCGGAATCAAAATTCTCTACAGAGATCTAACTAATAATTTGATGAGTTAATTGCAAATTATTCATGTTTAATGGCTTCTGATTAAAAATAAGCTATATTAAGGAATTCATTGAAAAAGAATGTTCACTTGACGACTCGAAAATAGGGTAGTGAAGATAAATTTAGAAAATTGGGAGAAATCCTTTTTTTTAAAGACGAAAGCGATTATAGTGGCATTAATTAATATTTTGATTGTATATGCTGATATATAAGTTGTACACTAAATATAAAGTGATGGTTTGGATTGACCCAATTTGAAACCAACAGCGAATTTGAATTTGGACAAGGATGCAGTAAGTTATCCAATTTGTGAAATCATTATGGAGCGTCTTGTCAACATGACAAAAAATCACTGAAAAAAAGAATTAAATTACCATCATAAAAAACGCAGAAGATCATGGTTACAAATGTTTTGAAGTTTATTATGATCAGTTGTTTGAACATAAAATAGCCATTGAATTTTTGTACGTTTGTATAAATAGTTCAGACACTCTAGAAATAAATTTGTAATGACATCACTCAGTTGCGCAATCACAAATGTTTGCTTGTAATGATGACACATATAAATATATACAAGTAATTATCTTTTTGAGTAATAGCCAGCAAGCTAGCGTAACATATTTAGAAATAATAAACTAAATATTTATCTCAGTATTATATTAGCAATGTTCGTTTTTTAGAATGTTCCTTAAGACCATGAATTCTATCACCATACAAATTATCATCAAACTCAAAGTTTTAAAATCGTTACAGCCGATTTTGGCGAAATGTCGATCAAAAATAAAATGATGGCTCACGCACAAATATTTTTTTCAATTTTGGTGTCAACCGACTCAGAATGACTTGAAACGTGGAGCAAACATAAAGTTAGCAAATGACATTACCCAGAGTAAAGAAAACTTCTCTTTCGGGTTCAAACAGTTCAAAAGCTGTTTTTTCGTTAAAAAAGATGAATTGCAATTTGACAACCAAAATGAAAACTGATGGAAAATAATAAGTGAACAAAGTGCAACATAAAATTGTGCGCTGCTAAATGTAAATGTATGATAGGATTTTATATTACTTCAATGAGATTTTATTACCAGACCACTTGCTGCATCTTTCGATTTATTACAGGAGAAAACAATCTAAAACTTATTTTTCAAATATTTCCAGATAACCATTATATAAGGATCACATAGCGTTATGTTTGATGAGATTTTTAAAAATTTTATCGGATGGTTACCGACTCTCTTTTTATTACGGACGCTAATATTTTATAAGATAAGGGTCCTGATTACGGCAAAGCTATATCAATTAGTAATGACTCATTAATATGAATTATATTAATGATAATATATTATTCGTGATAATATATAGTTATTAGAATGCTATACAATCGATGCAATTGTTGTTTTTAATTAAGATAGGAATTAAATGATATATTATTTATTTATTGATGAATATACTTGAATCTCTGTTCTTGTAGATATCTGTATTTTATAACATCCTGTAGGGTAAGTCATGGTAATCGCAAAATCGAAGCGAAAGTTTTTATATTCATATCTTCACGTTTCAAGACATTTTGCCATACCAAAAAAATGAATCTTTGGATATGTGGGTAGTATATAATATACTACCCACATATCCAAAGATTCATTTTTTTGGTATATACATATATACTGTATATATGTGTGTAATGTGTATATATGTGCATGCTTGATATAAGTGAGACGTGTCGATTAGTTTTTGGCAAAATCGTTTCCAGCCGTTTTGAAGATACGGGGCGAAAAGTGCCAAAAATAGTAAAATATATTTTAAGAGAATAGAGTGTCCGTTTCGAACGATGTGAAAACTGCTAAGCAGCGCAATCGCTTCGAGAAAGATTTAAAAAAATCAAATATTTTCAATAGTTTTTAAAAAATTGAAAAAAAAACTATTTTCAAATAATTTTAAAATTAAGAAAAAAAGCTTTTTCTAAAGAATTTGCCTGAAGGGGCACAACTAGTTTATCCGCCTAAAAAAGGTGATTTTTGGGAATTTATATTAAAAAAACTACTTTATCGATCATTTCCAAATTTTAGGAATATATTCATACATGTTTTAAGAATACAAAGTAAAATTTTTGAAGAAAAAAATTAAATATTTTTTAAGTTATCGTCGATCTCCAAAGGCGCGACAAAAAATAGGCCCATCACTGCTGCTGTTATTCCAGCCTTCTACGTGGATGAAATTAAAAAAAAAATTCTCGTTAAACTAGATAATATTGTCAGTAAAATGAACTACGATAAAGAAAAAAATTCAAAAATTAACAAAATGACGGCACTTTTTTAAAAAAAGTCGAATTTTACCCAAAATTTTGGTCGTTTTTGGACTGCCAAAATTCGATTTTTGATACAATCAAAAAATCGATAGTTCATTTTACGGAGAACTATATATAGAACATGCAAAAAAAAATTGATAGTAATCGGATCGTTTGTTTTTGAGTAATCGCTACAGCAAATTCGGAAAATGCTGTTTCGAGAAAAACGCGTGCTATACTATGTGCTATATATATGCTTATTAAATGGCTGTAACTCAAAAAGATACTATAACTATAACTATATTTAAGATATCGATTTAAAATTTTGGTATGTTATTTTTAAAGGTATAACCTATTGAAATATGGAAAAATTGAAAATTCGATTTTTTGAAAATTTCACACTAGTTGTTCCCCTTAAGGCGCTATGCCATGCACCACTAGTAAGAAGAGACTAGTATTTATTATTGTATTTTAACAGAAATCAGAACCTTATGTCTTATAAGCCGTTGGGCTGAAACTTCTTGCGTATTTGTTAGATGGTGACGCTTAACCCAGCAGCTGATCCATCCATATTTGATTATTTTAGAATTTATCTAATAGGGCTGAGTTCTTCTTCAATTTTGCGCATCAATGCCCGAGAAAGGCTATTTTTACTTTTATACGGAATGGATATCATCAACATCGACAAATGGAAATTGATGAGAATATCGAAACAAAATAAGGCACTGAGAATAACGGTAGGAAATCGAGAATTGGAAGACTTGGGAAGCATCCTGACAAGAGACTGCACGATGAAGATCAGGGTAAGAATCGAAAACGCCAAGACGGCATTTACGAAGAAGGGAACGCTAGTATCCAACAAACTGGGTCTCGACTTGTGGAAGAGACTAATAGAGAATAGCTCTATATGGATCAGAGACATGGACTCTAAGATACGCCGACAAAATCTGTCTGGACGGCTTTGAAATATGGTGTTGCCGCGATAGGAGAACATAAAATGGACAGACAAGTAAATAAATGAAGAAGTCCTGAAAAGAGTGGCAAAGAAAGGACTCTTCTGAGCACGATCCGGAAAAGAAAGAAAAATTCGATCGAGACAATTCTATAAAATGAGTAAATTCATTCTATAAAATCGGGGCCATTCTATAAAATAATACATTTTTCTTTCCAAACTCCTACACAAAGTCGTGGAAGGTAAAATAGAGGGACTAAAAGGATTGGGGAGAAGAAGAAAACAGATGGTTGGTGACTTACGCGAGAAAAGGTAATACTGGGAACTGAGAAGCCGAAGCACACAACCAGAAAGCATTGAAGAAGGATTTGGAAAGAAAAATTCATAATATAAATGTGAATGAAAACTGATTAATGGTAATGGGAATAATAAACAAGAAAGGCAAAAGGAATCATTGATTTGTGGGGCTCTTATACCATGGACCTGCTTCCGGACAGACCCATATTTGTTAACTTCCCATAGTGTAAGTTATTGTGATCGTCCAAAAATCGTAATTAAAATTTTTTGCACATCTTTCACGTTTTCTGAACATTTTGGCATACCTTAAAACAAATTGATTGGTGCGTATGTATGTATGGATACAATTTTTCGTCCACGTTTTCCGGCGCACGGATCAACCGATTTGAATAGTTCAAAAAATATTCGATTCCTATTAATAGGAAGATATGCTGATTAGTTTTTGTCAAAGGCAGGTTCAGCCGTTTCGGAGATACGGAGCAAAGAGTGCAGAAAATAGAAATCGAGATTCTGAGAGAAAGGAGCATCAGATTTGATTGATCCAAAAAAAACATTCAATTCGTAATGATATGGAGACGTGGTGATTAGATTTTGGCAAAGGCAGGTTTAGCCGTTTCGGAGATACGGGGATAAATATGCAAAAAGTGGCATTTTTTGAGAGAACTAAGCATCCAATTTGAATGATTAAAAAACTTTCTGCTTGTGTTGATGAAACGCTTGTTTTTGGGGAAAGAAATTTTTTTATATCATTTTTTTTAATTACAAAAAAAATGTTTTTGAATATCGAAAAATAATTCGAATTTTATTTCTAATTCTAGCTAAAGTTCTAAACATCACTTATATACTTTAAATAAATAATTTAGTTTATTTACTTTATAAAATAAAAATAATGAAAGCTAAAGCTACATTATTTACAATAATCTATTTGAAAACATTTAATATTTTTCGAATATTTTATTAAGGTACGGGAAGTTCCTGCAACTTGCTTTAAAGCATGATGCCATACATCACTATTATTATTATTATATCCAAATGAAAATTGATATCACTACTGCTCGATATCGGGGTTGTCCAGGTAGATATTGAATTAAATATAATAAATGAATTGAATGAATTATAAATATTTGCAAACACAATATGTAATTAAACATAAATTTTATGAAACGACTCAAAATTTCGTTACCTGATTTGTGATCCAAATGAGCAACCTTCCATTCCTTGTGATCGAAAAAAACTTTATTTGATTCAGATGATTGCATAAAGGTGTGTTATAGAATATTTACCAAGATATTGTCCTTCCTCAGTCAAAAACACAAATTAAAATACTGTATAAATCAGTTATTTTGCTCAGTAATATTTCAAACATTGCGCAAGACCATTGTCAGTTTTGTACAAAAAGTGAGGTTAAACGTCACATGTAACATCAAACCCGTCAGCCGTCAGTGACAATTAGAATTGTCAAAAGTGAGCAGCTCTTGCATTCTGCTTGTCAAATAATCGATCAAATAAAATTACAAAATAATAACAAGTTATTAAAATGCTCCCAAATTTACCACAATGTGTTACTGTTGTGGTAATCAGTACTGGAAATATTTTAAATTTGAGTGAAATTAAGAAAAAGGCCGGACAAAAACCACACGAAGAGGTGAATGGAATTTGAAAATATTTGTAAAAAACCATTGTACTAAATATTGTTTACTAATGATTTCTTCATATTGTATACATAACACTGTTAGTTTTATTAGTTCTAGATTATTCTTCATGTTACAAATGTCTTGAATAATTTATTAACATTTTTCAAGGGCACAGGTATATAAATATATGCATGATGAATGGTGGTCAGAAATGGACAGATAGTTAATAATGATTTATAACACTTTATTTTAGAATTTATATTTGCTAGTCAGTAAAGTGTTCGTTTGAAATACCTTATCATAATTCATTATCTCACAATCATTTTTAAAGATAAACTGTTAATAAAGTAAATAAATAATGTAATGAAAACTCTTATAAATTCAAAATGTAATAGAAACATGTACTATATACTGTCCCAGATAATTCTTTTAAATTTATGATTTAATTTTGATTAATGTGGATCAACTTGCTTATTATGAATTTACACGATAAATGATTATTACATATTAACATTTGCAGTGGCAAACTACTTGTTGAATTTAATGTAATGATTTAATTTTTAATGATTTGGTTAACTTGCTGATTATAAGTTTGCACGATAAATAATCTGATAAGCAAGCACTTTTCTCACAATCATTAGCTGTTAATAAAGTAAATAAATAATGTAATTAAAATTCTTATAAATTCAAAATGTATTAGAAACCTTTAACTATTTACAGTGCTAGATGATTTGATGAAATTTAGTATAATGATTTAATTTTGGATCAACTTGCTGATTATGAGTTTGCACGATAAATGATTATTACATATTACATTTGCAGTGGCAAATAGTTCGATGAATTTAATGTAATAATTAATTTTTTAATGATTCGGTGATTATAAGTTTGCACGATAAATAATCTTATAAGCAAGCACTTTTCTCACAACCATTAGCTGTTAATAAAGTAAATAAATAATGTAATTAAAATCCTTATAATTCAAAAATTATAAGAAGCATGTAACTATTTACAATTCCAGATAATTCTAATAAATTCAATATAATGATTTAATTTTGGATCAATTTGCTGCTTATGAATTTACATGATAAATTATTATTACATATTAACATTTGCAGTGGCAAATTATTCGAATGAATTTAATGTAATGATTTATTTTTTAATAATTCGGTTAACTTGCTGATTATAAGTTCGCACGATAAATAATCTAAATAAGCAAGCACTTTTTATAAACTCAAATTATATTAGAATCATGTCATTCACATGATTTTTACAGTTACAGATAATTCAATAAAATTAATCTGATGATTTAATTTTTTATGATTTGATTAACTTGCTGATTATAAGTTTGCACGATAAATAACCTGAATAAGCAGGCAGTTCTTGAAAAACTCTAATTATATTAGAATCACGGCATTCACATGGCTTTTACCGTTGCAGATAATTCAATGAAATTAATCTGATGATTTAATTTTTAATGATGAGCATTAACTTACTGATTATAAATTGCACGAATAATTATTTCATAAACAAGCAGCCTCATGCCTTGCATAATGAATCTTTTAATAAACAAGCACTACTTATTAACTATATTAGAATTAGAATTCAAACTATATTAAAACCATGTAAATGTTTACCATTACAAGCGATTCAATAAATAATGCAATGATTTCACTTTTAACAATGCTTGTTATAAGTTGCATGATAATTTAGGAGACAAGCACTTTTTATAAACACAAATTATATTAGAGCCATGTAAACTTTTACAGTCAAACATAATTTAATGAAATTAATGTAATGATTTGTAATGATGGTGTAATGATGGGCATTAACTTCCTAGTTATGCGGTGCTCGATAAATAATTTAATAAACAAGCACTTCTTTTCTCAAATTATATTAGAACCATGAATTTAAAGTAATATTTTATAATGCAGATTAATAATTCAAATTATCACGAAGTAGACTTTAATGCAATGATTTGATTTTGAATGAAACGGATTAATTTGCTGCTTAAAAATGCAAATGCTGCATGATAAATGATTTGTTAAACGAGTACGTCTTATTAATTTAAATTATACTAAATCCATGTGAACTTTCACAGTTACAAATACAATGAAATTAATGTAATTATTTAATTTTTAAATATGATTAATATTAAATTAATATTATGATTTTGCACGATTAGAGAAATTTGCCATCAAACATATAACTTTTTTTTTTTAGTAATTAATATAGTATAATTTTCAAAATGCTTCTATTTACGGACTATAATGTTGTTTTTAATGTAGTATAATTTTTAAAAATGTTTTTACTGACCATAATATTATTATTAAACAATATATTATATCTTTCTGTTATTTTTAGCTACTGGATAGTCTAACGATAACACTGCAGAACCCTTCAGTAAACAATTCAGAAAAAACAAAGGCCGTAATATCAAGAGCAGATGATGACTTACATGCTAAAATTACAGAACACGAAAGAAAAAGCTTAAAAATTGGTGTAAAATTATTTCTCAACAAAAATTGTATAGAATCAATAACAGAAGCTATCCAAAGTGTTTTCAAGCTGTTACAAGTAGATACAATTGATAATCTCATTTTGGCATTTCAACCAGCTAATAATGCAACTGATACAATAAAAATGTCTAACGATGATAGTAAGATGGCTTTTAATAATGGTCTAATTGGAGCAGGGTCTGCTTTGAAAGATTTAAAGAATTTGTGGAGTGCTCTGGAAGAATATGCCATATCTAAACAGGTAGTATATAGATTACTGAAACAGAAACAGGTAGCAAACAATAAAATATTCAAAACTTGTGGTACTTTACCAAACAAATCTTATGAAAAAACATAATTAATCTCAAACAAATTGGAGAAAAAAAATTACAACATTGATTTAGAGATTCTAACAAACCCTTTTTATTTACATTGTGTTATTCATCTTTCATGAATTTTAATTCTTATGGACAAAAATCTTGATTCAAGAATATAATTTATTAGTTTTTACTGCAAATATAACATTTGCAAGTTAAGTTGAAGTTTTGTCAAATGTAAAGGCTATAACTCGATATTATTTTCTTTATTAATATATTTAATACTTCAACTACTGAAAGATAGTTTAGGATATATATTACGCTGAAATAATTCTGATTCACTTCACTTAAAATGACGAAGAAAACAGAATTGATTAAGGAACGTTTTATATTTTGTGATATGACATTTTATTATAAATTGAAAATGAAAACATGCAAATAAAATATTATGTTTTGAAAATCGTAACAATATGTATTGTCGTCTGTTCAATCATAATTATAAATAAACATGTTATGATTCAATATTAAGATTAACTCTAAAATCAATTATTTTCTTTCACAATAAAAAATATTAAGAGCATTGTACTGCAATGGGAATGGCACTGGGTTTAGTATACATTATTTATGAATTTTACCAGAATAACATTCATTTTATTGTCAAATAAAATTTTCTGCATATTATTTGGAGTCTCAATTTACTCAGTGAATTTACTGGAAATATGCTGTAAGGTTTTATTTTACATTGAAATTATCTTTTATATCAATAACTATACATAATTTACTTTAATACTGATATTTCTTCTTTTTCTGCAAGACTATGAAATTACAATTACCTATAATGTTTTTCAGATATTACAACTTGGCATTGCGGATTTAGATGCAGACACTTTGGGAGCTTTATATAACAGTGCCAGGGTGCCTCCATGTATAGCACAAATAAATTTGAGTGCGTGTTGTGTAGTGCCGTTAGATTTGCAAACATTATGCAAGGAGAAAGAAATTCAATTGCTAACACACAGCGATCCTTCAGGTAATAACTCATTATGAAATTGCTTTTAAATAAATAAATTGAGACAAAATAAGAGACAAAACAATTAATCATTTCTTTCATAATTAATATTGTTATGTACTTCTAAACTACATTTGGTTTGGAAAATATGTATAAATATTTTTAATATGTATTATTTTCCACATAATAATGTCTATTGATCTATATTGCATATTTTCAGAGTTATTAACAAATGAAACTATGCAGTCGTTGGGAATTATTAATGCAGGGCTATGTTGGGCTCTGAGGCACCAAGTTCACATAAAATGTAGAGGAGTCCTAGCATCAAAGGGATATGTATTAGGATTCTGTAAAGAACAATAATTATTTGTATTTTTTTCACAAGTAATGTGGTGAAGGTAAACAAATTTTATTTAAGAATTTTAATACTTAGAAAAGAAAAGATGTATTAAAAGCAAATATATGTATATAATTGAATCAATTTATACCATGAAGAAATATATGTATTTTAAATGTAAAAAATTATATGCCTGAGAATTGCCTAAATTTTTACAATATTTTAAAATAATAATTTGTAAAGTGATAGATATATTTTGTTACAAATGTTTTTAAAAATGTAGATATTTTATATACCAAAAATATGTTTTTGTTTTTTATATATTTTAATGTATATAATTTTAATCAGACTTATGTATCTTATAATTGTTTTATACTATTATTACATTGCCCTTGTAATAATTGGAAATGCTTTAATTTAGTTCAGATAATCATATAATTTAATGATTATACATTTATATTGCATATTTAATTAACAATGGAAAGCCTTTATTTATGTAATACATATTGGTTTAATAACTTGATTGAGGTAGTTATTAAATTAACCGAAAACATTTTATTACACTTTGGATCTAGCAGAAAAGTAGTAAAAATTCTACACATGCTTCACAATCAGATAATTTCTAAATTTTAATGAAATATGGATTTATAAAATTAAATTAGTGATTTTAATTATTTATGCATGATACATGAAAATCCTCAAAATATTTTGCTTATATTTTTAATTAATTATCTGTTACAAGTATTATTATTTAATATAAAAGTTGATTCAGTTATGACCAGCATTTATGGTATAATTAAAATTGTATGTGATGCAAACCATAGAAATGGCCTAACTGGGTTCAGGACTTTACTTCTTTATGTATACAAAAATATTTTTAAAATAGAAAAGTAGATAGTTGAATTTGTTAAATATATAGCACCCTTGAATTTAAACATTCCTTATTAAAATGTACTTATCTTCTTGTTCAAGAAAATAATAAAGTAAATAAAAAAATTCTGAAGTATTTCAATTAAATATTATTTTAGGACAGTACCATAACGAAAAATTGCTTACTATCACATTCCATTGAATCGATCACCCTGTTATTGAATATTAAAAGAGAAAATTATCTACAAACAATGCCGATAATACAACAAAAGTCAGAAAAAAGAATCCGCTAAGAAAATATGTACTACTTCTGCCTGCGTATAAGCTACCCTATTACAAATATGAAATACATCAAACGTTCTGAGAAACAGCACCATACAAAATCATCTGCATAATTGACAAAAATACATTCAAGAAAGAACAATAAAGTGATAGCTCGTAAAAAACGGTTTCAGTGTCATCAAAATCTATGTGGGCACTATTTAATTTTTCGGGCTGCAAAAGACGAATTGGACACAAAAGGATAAAAAGGAAAACGATGACGGCAAAATGGTCAGAGACTACCTTGTAATAACTTAGCTTATAAAATATAAAAAAATCATTGAAAATTTGTATAAAAAGGAATATTTTCTAGAAAACATTATGATCAAGCATGTCGAGCAAAAGAAAGGTGGATTGAAAAAAGGGAAGGATGTCATAAAGAGAAACGCTACCTAGTAGCAGCAGGAATAAGTAGGACAGCAGCAGATTAAGAATACCATCACAGTGCTGAACAGAATATACGGAATCTGGGAATAACCAACGAACATTTTTATGTGGATGATTATAATTTAGAGAAAGGACATTTTGGCGATCAGCATGGTTTCGCACGTCAAAAAAGTTCAATACAAAATGTTCACTTAACGAGTCAAAAATAAGGTGGCGAAGAAAAATTTAAGGAAAAATCGCATCAGACTAACCAGCATCTATAAGGACATCTGCATCAGTAGTCTTAAGAGCCGAAGACTATTATAGTGAAATTAACTAATGTTTGGGTTTTATAAGATGATACCTGTACATTAAATACAAGGTAATGGTTTGGAATGACCCAAGTTGTTACTAAGATCAAATTTGGGCAAGGATGAATTAAGTCATACAATTTATGAAATCATTATGGAGAGTTTTGTCAACATGACACAAAATCACTGAAGAAAATAATTAAATGAAAATTAAAAAAATATTGAATTATGAAAATTAATGAATTAATTTAAAAATTAAATAATTACGCAGATGATCCCATGGTTAAGTATATCAAAAATCAGTCACAATGTACAAACTGCTGGATGAAAAGCTGATCTGAGGTACATAGAGATCAACATCAACATACCGGATGTGAAATATATAGAAAATGGATGAGGATATGTCTGGAAAATGAAAAATTCGAAAATGTTGATCATTTCAATTAGAGAAGCATACGAAAACAGTCAAAGAGAAAACTGAATGCTAATACATTTGATATAAACCTCTCTGTGCTGACCAGGAAATGGATTTAAAGAAAGCCGAAATTATCGCGACACGTTGCGGTGCTGGACAGAATTAGAGAATGAACTCTATTAAATAGATAGCTGAAAATCTTGCACTTGTATGTATAGATACAGAAACAAGATAATTGATGTATAGAAACAAAACTTTGAAAAAGTGATCTTCCAAAAACAATAAGTTTTCAATGTTATATTGACGTGAAAAATGCTTGGTTTGATTGTAATAGGTTGATTAATTGTAATTAAATTAAATTTATTATGATTAATTACGGCTAGATTAAGAATAAGTGAATAAATAAATGGTAAATCTTTTATTGTTAAAAAAAATGGCTCTCTTTTTCAATTATTTGAAATTCAATTCAATTCAAATTGTAAGTGCAAAAATATTCAATTACATACACAATATTATATCAGAATAGTTTAAGTACATACCAGCATGATCTTTTTATAGAATTTTCATTTAATAATTAATAAACTCATATAAACGTTTAGTTATCAAGGCACAGCCAGGCGCTTTTTGTCGGCTTCTTGTGAAAGATGGCAAGGCATCAGCGGTAAACCGCGGCCAAACAGTCCAAAAAGGAAAAACTACCGACATACGCAATACGGCACGTGAATAAAGCAAAGCTCAGGGAAGAATTCAGAGTAAGTTTCAATTTAATTTATAATTATATTTAAATATTTCATATATATGCACAATGACACCAGTTTTTATTGATATAAGACCTACTAAATATTTTTATTGAATATGCAAAATTGCTAACAAAAATGTTTCCTGTTTTTTGAAATTTATTAGTGTGATAATTTTTGAATGTGTCCGTTTGGTCACTCAAGCTTAATTTTGTTTTTGCAGATTTTTTTGTTCAGCAAATTTTATACTAACCAGTGGGGGGCATGGCTTCATGCCTTAAGCCAAATTGCCGGAACTTTCCGTACAGTAATTAAAAATTTTGGTACCCCAAAAAAAACACAAAATGTGTACACATTATTAAAATCTCTATAAAATATCTGATAATTTGATGTGCATATAACCAATAAACATTTTTGACCGAAAAATTTTTTTAACTTATTTTTACCATAACCGCTGGACCTGCCTTCCCAATAATTTAATCAGCTCTTCATCTTGTCAATTGTCAAGTAAAATGTTTTTTGCATTATTAAAATCGGACGCTCCATTCTCTTAAAAACAGTCACGGTTTTTAGCACTTTTTGCCCCGTATCTTCGGAACGGCTAGACCTGCTTTCGCCAAAAACTAATCAGCACTTATCAAATACAAATCTACTGTTTTTTAAATTATTCAAATCGGTTTGTCGGTGTTCCCGAAATCGTCGACGAAAGTTAGTTTCCGCACACACTTATTCTAAGGTATGCCAAATTGTTCAGAAACCTCTCAAACGTAAAGATATATAAAAAAAATTATTTACGGGAAGTTAAATATAAATTTAGAAGTATTAAATTATGTTTTACAATTATGATTACAAACTTCTATAAAAATAAAAAAAATCCAGAAAACATTACCATAAAGATAGATATCTAATAAAGATGGATACCATAAAGATATCTAATAAAAATGTTCTATTAACGCCAATGAGAATAATAATTTCCAGACTTGATCAAAAACGTATTAAATGTTGCTTAAAAATATTCGAAATTCATATAAAACTAACAACCACAATTGATAATTTTCGAACAAATTTTGAAATATAATGAAACAGTTGGTTCCAAATTTTGAAATTGTTCACGATCCTTTGAAAAATTTAAATATAATATAATATAAATATTAACTGTTTACTGAAAAGAAATTGATTGATCGATCCATCTATTCACAAAACTCATAAATTTTGCATTCAATTAATCGAAATGTTTTGGAATTCCTCAAATTTCTGTAGAATAATCTGGAAAAACGTGAAAATAATAATTTTAACTATTAAGTATTTATGATCACCCTGCTTGAATCATTTAACATATTTCGACTGATAATAAAGGAGTCCAAAAAAATGTTGCATTTAACTACGAAGAAAAAGACTTGTCGATCATTACCGAAAACTGATAAGCATGGTTCCCCATTAACGATATTTAAAATGAGTTTAAATTTTCCAAGCCGATTGTGAAAAAGTTGATAAAAAATATTACTTTGAACACTGAATTACAAAAATCGATAGAGATCATTACGTAAAACTAATCAAATTTTCAAAGTATCGCGCTGCAAAAATCTAAATTTGCTCTTACATTCGCAGACAAACATTATTTTTCAAATTTTGTTTCAAACGCTTCGGAATGACATTAAAAGTAGATAAAATATATGTATATTTGGAAAATCATATTTTCAGGCGAAAAGAAGTTAAAATTCATTTCCATCATTTGACTTAAGAATCCATTAAAGTTCAAGATTATACTTGAAAAAATGGTTTTACCAAAAATAATAATAATTATTATTATTATAGATTAAACCGTCCCTGGCTAATCCAGATTCAGCAATGGAACATAAATTGTCTTGAAACGGGTTGCGAGATTTATAGCAGACGATGACGAGTAGTAAAGTTTCATAACGACAAAACAAGAAGCTAAAAACAACTGACATTATCTTAAGGCAACCAGCATTGTACCAAGAGTGCCAAACTCCTTTTTAAATTATAAAAAAATAAAATTCTTCAAAAATCTCAAAAATAAGTAAAGTTAAGAATTTTTCAATAACAATGTTTGAAAGTAGAGGGAAAAGATGTATAACCAGCCATCACATTGACTTTTACGATGTTGCTATCAGGAGATAAACGGCAATGTTTGAAAATCCATAACAAAAGTATTTTCTTTCGTTCTTAGTTTTTTGCTTGTGAGCACTGTTGTTTAGTTTACGAGACTTCATATAGTTTTTAGATATATGATATTTAATTGTTTTCTGATATGAATTGTTAATTTTAAGTTAATTTCAACAGTTTTTTTATATAACCTCTATAAAAGCTTTCACGTGGGTGGGCTAAAAAGAGCCAATTGAAGCTAAATAATTAAGCTAAGAAATTATTTTGAAAAATTCCTTTAGAATTAAAAACAACCTGTTTGCCTCTTGGCCTTCCCATTTTACTTCGGCTATGGAGTAAAAAGTACTAGGTGATACATTTTTGAAGAACAGCAGAATAGCACATTTCTACAATGATGAATATGCTGGGAATTGATAAGGAGACGTGCTGATTAGTTTTTGGCAAAAATTGCAACCGTTTCGAAAATACAAAGCAAAAAGTGCAGAAAATAGAAATCGAGTTTTTAAGAGTGATTCAAAAAACATTTAATTTGTAAGGATGAGAGAAGTGGTGATTAGTTTTTGGCAAAGGCAGGTCTAGCCGTTTCGGAGATTGAATGTGCACAAATGGCAGGTTTTGAGAGAACTTGACTTGAATAATTCAAACAACCTTTTGTTTTGACGTATTGACGAAACGATTATTTTAGGAAAAAGCATTTTTTTAATTCTTTTTATTTTCAGAAGATAAATCGGATAGCAATTTTAATTTTAGCTAAAATTACAAAACTCACTTATGTATTTGAGGTTAATAATTTAAGCTTTACAGTTCAGTTTATATAATTCAGAAACATGCAATGAGGTTCTTCCGTTTGATTAAGTTTTGTTTATTCATGTAAACTTGCACAAACGTCAACGTCCAATTTATGAGCTCTTCTATTGTGTCTATAAATTACGAATAATGAAAGGTACAATATTTGTAATAATATATTTGAAAACATTTAATATTCTTCAAATATTTCATTACAGTACGGGAAGTTCCAGAAATTTGCCATATAGGTTTTTGTGACTAAGGTCTTTATTAAAAATAGTGTATAATTTAATTTTATATAAGGTAATAAACCCAATTTGATGAGTTCAGATTTAATTACAAGTTAAACTGACAATTCCATTTAGAACAATAAAAAATAAATAGTATTCAATAATTAACTTAAATAAGCAACAGCATAAATTTTAACATGGATGACTCACAGAATAAAACATATTTTGATGAGAGCACATTAATTATCATGAATTAAACATGGATTATTTATCATGAGCTACTGCGTTAGATACAAAGAAAAGATTCATCCAGCATAAGTACTGGTTCTTAATCTTCTGAGGATTTACAACAAAAATTGAATTACAATTTAGCTATATAAATAATCAAAGTAAAAGTAAAAATATCACGCAACGTTCTAAAAGAAAATATTTTTTTTAATTTCCAATATATTAGTTTTTATGTTTGTTACATATATTTACCAAAATTCGAAAAGCTAGTAATAATAATTTATCAATATCTAAGAAATATGGTAAGGGGGCAAGCCTTAAAGGGGAAACGGAGTTAATAAAAAATCACAAAATATTACGTAGGGATGTCTAGTAAGATATCACATGTATTTATTTTTTTTACCAAAATTTTTATAAAGCTACTTGAAGACGTATGTGTTATAAAATCGCATTGAAAATTATGAATATTAATAAAATTAGTTGAATTTGTTTATTCATAATGAATTTATATCAATTAAATGATAAAGTGATAATAAGAAGTAATTAATCGAAATAAAAATAAGTAAAAGTAGTAAAAAATTGAAGTAAGATCATTGGGGCTTGTTTAACTAGTTGTTACTTAATCTGAACTAGTGGTGCATGGCATCGTGCCTTAAGGCAAATTGCAAGAACTTATAAACTTAAAAGTAATTAAACAAAACTTGATCAAGCAGAGTTAGAATAAAAGACCTCATCTCGAGAATATATTTCTAAAAAATGAATAAACTGAATTGCAAAATTAAAATTATTTATTTCAAATATTAAAGTGAGCTTTAGAATTTCAGCTAGAATTAGTTTTTTGATCATTCAAATCGGAAGATCCGTACGCCCAAAATTGTGGACGAAAAATTGTATCCACATAAAACACACACACATACATCCATTCGTTCTAAAGTATGCCAACATGTTCAGAAACCTCTGAAACATAAAGGTTTCGATTTTTGGACCATTACGATAATTTAACCTACGAGAAGTTAAAAATACCCTCCGCGTAAATTTTCCAAAAATTAATTTTATTTCTTTATTTCTGTCCACACCAAATCTGAAATCACGCGCTAATTTTTTCTATATTTTATCGTGTCTTAATGCAAATTGCTGCTATTCCCGTACTGTATTTTTTTTTAATTAGTAAAACATTAGATTAACTTTTTTTTGTTGAGAATATTGATTTTTTTTCAACATTTCTTGTTTGAAAATTTTTTAATAATTCTATTTTTGGGAACATTTTGAAATATTTTGAAAATTTTGAAACCCATTCAAGACGGTTGATCAACTGTGTCGAGGAAATTTGTTTCTACTATCTAAGTGAACCTTAAACATTATAAATCATGGTACAGAGCCCAAAAAATTGGAAATAGAATTTGTACTTATTGTTAAATGATCTATAAAATATCAAATAATTTGTTTTATATCTGTCTAGTGATCATTTTCAATCGCCAAATAGCATTTTTTTCAGAATCTCTGAAACCACTGAACCTGCTCACAAAAATTTTATCAATTTTTCATTCCACCGATACAAGTGAAATATTATTTGAATCATTCAAATCGGTCGTTCCGTTCTTTCAAGAATTGATTTGCTATTTTTGGCACTTTTTTCTGTGAATTTGAAATCTGCTTTCGTGGAAAATTAATCAGCACATTTCTCCATCAATAAGAATTGAATATTTTCTCAATTATCGGTTGATCATTGCACCTGAAGAAGTCGAGTCAAAATTGTATCGAAACATACATACACACATACATCCATTTCATATAAGGTATGCCAAAAAATTCAGAAACCTTCAAAAAGTAACGATATGCAAACATTTTCATTTTGAGGGTTTTGGCGATAATTATAACTTGCCCAATGGAAAGTAAATAATAAACTCTAGTTGAAGTTAAAAATATTTTATAATAATTTATTCTTTTGCTAATTAATGAGCTAAGCAAGATTGAATTTTCCAGATGCGCAGATTGGTCACCAGCAAGAAATGTTGGCTAGCGGACAATGAGGAGCAAACGAGCCGAAGATCACACAGGCGGAGGCCGCTCAGACATCGTACCGATGTTCTGTGTCACCGGTCTAAACATTCGAACGATTTATAACCGCCGTTTGCCGCTGAAATTTTATTCATTTTATTCGAGATCAAATAAACGCAGCCTACGAACGTGCTTTATCATATGAACGCGATTGCAATAAATCACCCGCGTTGCTGCTAATATATGAGGTCCATTTTATGATACACGACTTTTAACTTTATAGTTAGTTAGAAATTTTTGTTAAATATAACAACATGATTCTGGACTTGTAAAATTCTATCCGTATTGGAGTTGTCACAATAGATTATGCTTTTCTGCACTTCAATTTAAATCATTTTATTCAATCAATGTATATTGCTTATTAGTATGAAGGTGACCATATGTCCCGATTTGGCCGGGACAGTGTCGGATTTTCACCTTGCGTCCCGGGTTTTTCTAAAAGCAAATTTTGCCCTGAATCTAGATCTTTGTCCCGGGTTTCCGAAAAATATAAATTTAAATTCAATATTTGCAATTACTTGATAATAAAGTTACAATATGTTATGAATGAAAAAATTGCCGAATACAAAATTTCAAGGATAGGCTAAAATAGTCTCTCACATTAATATTTTTTTTTTCGATTTCATGAAAATTAACAAAAATTATGACAATAAACGAACAAGTGCTACTTTTTTGAAGTAAAATATGAAGAAAATTTAACAGAATTTTATACAAAACCTAAAAGCAAAAAAAAATAGATAAAAAATATAAAATATAATAGCATCATAATTAAAAGAAAATTATAACATATAATCGAATAATTAATTAACTTCCCGTAGGGTAAGTAATTATAATTGTCCAAAAATCGAAATTGAAAATTTTTACATTTCTCGACGTTTTGAAGGTTTCTGAACATTTTGGCATACCTCAGAAAATATGGATGTGTGTGTGTGTGTGTTTTGTTTGTCGCATTTTTTCGTTCACGTTTTCGGGCACACGGATCAACCGATTTGAATGGTTTAAAAAACATTCGATTCCTATTGATAGGGAGATGTGCTGATTTTTGGCAAAGGCAGGTCCAGCCGTTACGGAGATACGGAGCAAAAAGTGCAGAAAATCCAAATCGAGCTTTTGAGAGAACGGAGTATCGGATTTGAATGATCTAAAAACATTCAATTTATAATGATTCGGGGAAGAGGTGATTAGTTTTTGGCTAAGAAAGATCCCGCCATTTCGAAGATACAGAGCTAAATGTGCAAAAAATGGCAGTTTTTGAGTGAACTAAGCGTCCGATTTGAATGATTTTGAATGAAACTTTCTGCTTGTATTGACAAAACAATTACTTTTGAGGATAAAATATATTACATTTTTTTTATTTTCCATAAAATATTTTTGTAATTTTGGATTGAAAATTCAAAAAATTACACAGGCTAAGCACAGTCTAAGCGCCACTCTGGTACAAATGTTTACCCAAGTGCGTTTAGACTGTTTATGTATTGGAGTCAATTTTGTGAAATTGGACTGGATTGGAAAAACTATTGTAAAATGTGAAAATGCCGCCAAGCTAGCACAGTATAATGAAAATGTCGCACAGAATTATTTGCAAATGCGTTTAGACTGTGACTATACGGGAGCACTTTTTCAATTGTGTGCAACTATTTTTTTGAAATTGAATTCGAAATGAAATGACAATTGTTAATGTTCTGAAGATAAATTGATTTATGATTTACATTTGATTTGCTCAGGTATAACAAGATAGCAAAAATAATAAAAGTTACGGTATTTGTAATAATATATTGGAAAAAGTTTAAAATTTCTTGAATATTTCATTACGTTACGGGAAGTTCCAGCAATTTGCCTTAAGGCACGATGCGATACACCACTAGTTACATTTTTATATTAATACACACGGTTTGATTCACTAATTTATGTAACTTATTAGTTACAATGAGTTTTAGCTAATAGTAATATTTTGTAGCTTAATTTTAACTTGATTCGTGAGTTAGGCGGTTAATTTTAATAACGTAAATTTACTGATTTGTGAATATAATTTTGGTGACTACTTTCGCTTGTAATGGGTGACCATATTTTTTAAAGTCAAATCCTCAAATTTTTTCATTAATATCATATTGTTTAAAATAAGCATACTCCTTGTATATAACATTTTCAGATATTTGATTAGTAGTTGTAATTTTATTATTAAGTAATTGCAAAGATTCAATTTAAACTTATACTGTCCATTAACCCGGGGCAATCCTGGACAAAATATCAAAATCCGGGACAAATATTGCTTTTCGAACCTTATACTATATCCAAAATTTTGTGTAACTTGTGTTTTATTGTCCTGTATGAAGCGAACATCTTTGCGCGTGTGCACTGTTGCATTTTTCTTACATTGGAGCATCAATTTGCTCCACCCGTATGTAATATATAAAAGCAGTTTTTGAAAAAACGTCAAATAACTTAGATCAATATTTGTTGATTATTGATTAGTTTCATTCCTCGAATGTTTTATTTCGGTTTGGGAAGTTCGAAGTTATATGTGCCTTAAGACACAATTCCAGGCACCACTAATTTACATTTGATCTTCAAATTTTGGGGTTGGGGTGAAGCTGGCGATTTTTTGCAAAAATTGAATATGGTTTCTTTGACAAGAAGTAAGACATTATTGCATCCTGTTAATATTCAAAATATGGAACTCATTTTATCTTATCAATGATGTTTTCCTTCCTGTTTGAAAGTTAAGAGCAAGTGACTTTGTGGCGATCTGAAGCCGCGTGTGAAGTGTGAGCAATGTAAACACGTGCGTTTCTTACGATCATAATGTTGGACAAGAGTAGAGCGCTATTTAACATGCGTAAGAGCAGAATCGTATTTTACAACACTCAAATATAAATTTAGCCAGTTATGTATGGCATCGTGCCTTACGGCAAACTGCTTGAACTTTCCGAAAAAATTTGACATTTTTTTATTTTTTTTTTAACTTCTCGAAATGTGTAATAATTGACTTGATCAACCGAGATTTAGATATTTTGACGAAACTTCCCAATAGAATTTTCTCAAACACATTTAAATTAACTGTATAATTATATAAATTATATTGCACTGAATCTGTTACTGGTAAGCCCTTTAATTACTCATTATTTTTAAATTTTAATGAATTGATAATGTTTGATTCATCACATAACAGAAGCAACTTTTGACTATAATATTTTCTCAAATTTTGATGAATTTTTAACATTAAACTATTTGTCGTAGGGCTTTAACATTTCAGTATGTTTTATAAGACTATGATATCTATTGCTAAAAAAAGTCCATAAAAATCGACAAAAAAAATTCTCAACAGTTAATTTCAAAAAAATGGCCCTGTAGATTTTTACCTAAAACTAATTAGTATCATTCCCATCCAATATCTTTCGAACAGTTCTAGATTTTTTAAAATCGATTCAGAATTGAGAGCTAATACGCCGACAAAAAAAATCGCTTTTCTGCTATCTACAAAGAAACGGCTCAGCCGGTCGCTGCACAAAACTGAGAAAAGATAATCCACATCAAAATACATCGATTGACTTTGAAATTTTTGAAATCGGGTCAGGCGTTTTTGACCAAACGTCGATGAAAGTTCTAATTTTGACAAACGTCAGAAAAACGATGCTAATTTTTGCAAACTTTGACAAATTTTTAAAATTAAACGACTTGTCGTAGTATCGTAATATTTTAGTATGAGCTATAAGACTATAGTATCTACTGTCAAAAAAAAAAAATCATAAAAATCGTCGAAAATTTTTTTTAATTCTTTATTATGAGAAAATAGCCCGACCTACCTTTACCAAAAACTAATCAAGTCGATTTCCAACCTATATCTTTCGAACAGTTTTGGAATTTTAAAAATCGATTCAGAATTGCGGGCTAAAACATGGACGAAAAATTTTGGCTTGAAATGTCGAGAAACATAAAAATAGCGAATCGGATTTTTTGATAAAAACATAAACTTCTCCTTCAGGAAGTAAAACAGTTCTTCATTTTGTCGATACAAGTAAAATGTTTTTTGAATTATTGAAATCGGATACACCGTTCCCTTCAAAACTGACTAACCATTTTAGATACTTTTTGCCTAAATGTCTGCAAACATTTTTAATTTCGATTTTTGGACGATTACTAAGATTAAATTAAATTAAAGGCCAAATTAATTAATAACTTACTCTACGGGAAGTTAAAAAAAATTACTTTCTAATTTAGTCTTATTTTTTACATACATAGATGAATTTAAGCATTTTATGCAATTATGCTGAAGCTATTAAGTAATAATTAAATTGTTTAAAAATAATGTTTAAATTAAATTTATGTTTATGTTTAATGTAATGTTTAAATTAATTTTATGCAGGATAATGATATCCATTCAAAGTGCAAGTGAAAAAATATATGTATTATATATATTTGTAATTGTTATGTGATTAGAATGAGCTATGCAAATGGTATTTGATAAAATTTTATTAAACTTTCTCACTTTAGCCTAAGGCTTTCCAATAAATGTCCCATAACATATGATTGATCATTCGTGAAACGCGGATGTCCAGTCCCTTTCTGTTACCTCGACAGCAAGTTCATAGCGCTGTAGGTCTTCGTATAGCATGTTTTCTGCAGTTGTGTATCGTTTTATACCGACAATCGCATTCATTTACATTAGTTTTGCATGTAATTACAACCGCCGGCTTGCTCTCTGCTCGTATGTCGCATCGCGGGGCACGGAGACGCAAAACGACGCGCTCCGGGTTTTATTTAGTTCGGCAGCACGGCTAATGTAAACAAACGGCAATAGGCACCAGATTTTGCGGGAAAGGATATAAAGATATAATTAAATTTAGCCAGTATGTCAATGGGAATTGGAACTAAATCAGGAAAATCTAATATCTTTAACACCTTGACAGCGGGCGTCGACAACCTGTCGACATCCAATCCCTGTCTCCCAATGCGGCTGTCGACACGCTGTCGACAGTGCTACATTTGCTTTAAATCTATCTCCAATTTAGCACTGAATTACAGTATTTTAACGTTTTACTCAAAAGGTAAGCTTGTACATTCGTATTAATACTTTTATTTATTATAACACATATATTATACACGTATTTGCAATAAAATTGTAACTATTTGATCCTAGTTTGTTTTATTAGTCGCCTAATGGCATGTTGACCCGCAGGTATTGTATATGTCGGTCCTATTATCAGCAAGAGGCAAATATACAATACTTTCTTGCAAGTGTAAATGACAATTGTTACTTTCAACTTCACAAATTGTTACGACCTTTTATACTATGATAATAAATAAAAGTAGCTGTACACATAGTGTCAAGAACCCGTATCATAAAAGGATCACCTATTCTAATGCGGCTGTCGACAATAGAAGCTGTCGATTCTATGTTTCCAGAAAAGAACTAAAAAAAAATTAAATCAAGCCTTTCATCATTGGTAAACGGTATAAATCCAAAGGCCTCCGCAGTCAAGGTGTTAATCATTTTCATCGGAACTTTAGCCTTATAGTACTCTATCAAGAATACCTATCAAGAGGCCAATTCTTGGATAAAATAAGTATTTTATGGGTTTTTATTCGTATAGGTAGATAGTAAAAAACTAACAAAAAGCTATGTATTTGCTGCCCAATCTGCCTTTTACACAAAATACCTACCTAACTGTACGGTCGGTACCCAATAATGTACAGACCATACACACGTCAAATAATAATGTCTAATTTGTTTGTCTAATGACTCCTTGAGATACGTGAAGTTAGATTTTATGAGGAAAACGCCTGATCGCACTTCCAATACAAAGCTTTTTGACAATTTGTGACTACCAACTCATACAAATATAACCCTAATAACTAATATAGCATTATACTACATCCATTATTATTATATCCTTTCATCGGAGAATTTCCAACTAATTCATCATTATAGTAGAACCATATTTTTGCTATTTTTAAAAAGTTTGTCATCTAGTAATTTATCGCATATACGGGGTAAAATAGGACTTCCAAGAGGTAAGAAGGTTCTACCCTTTTATTGTTAATTTTAATGAATTTTTATGGAATAATAACTACATTATTTAATTAACGCTATGCAGTTTAATTATTCGATGGAACAAAAAAAAATTAAAACGTAATTATATACGTGTTTTAAACATAATAAACAAAAAAAGTGTATTTATACTAATATCATAAATTTTATAGTATATAGGTATAGTTTATAGGTAGTTTTTAAAATTATTTTATCGTAATCAGATTCATTGCACATTGAACAACAATTATCACAAGTAATATAAATACAATTTATGTTTGAAAGACATATTTTATGAGCACATTTTTTATGAAGATCAAATTGCATAGAACCTTCGTATGGAACTTTAGAAAATTGCGTTATTAGAGCTGGAATAATTATTAATTCACAATTAAAAAAGTACCCCTTTTTAAACTTATTTTTATATATTACTTGCTTATTGTTTTCACCTCGATAGTGTAAAGGTGCAGGTATCCCAACCACATATAAGCTATTCTAAATATCTTAAAAAAGCTATACTAACTTATAAATAACAACACATTTTATAGAACAATTAAATAACTTATACTTATAAATTATGTTGGAGTATCGTAAATTGGATTGGGATATCGCAAACGTGCTAAAACACTGACAACAAAATTAAATTTTTTTGTTAAAAATTTGACAATATGGGCATTTATCTTCTGATTGCGACGTTACTTGATTTAGGACTGGTTATGTATCTTTTGACCTCTACTTTCAAATGTTATTGTTGAAAAAATTGTAACATACTTGTTTTTGAGTTATTTGTGGTAGACGCCCTATCCTATATATTAAACCTTTAATTAAGTAAAACATTTACATTTCATTCTCTTGCTGTCATGTAAAATTTATATAATACAAATATATAAATTAAATACTATAAAAATAATCAATTCCTTTCCATTAGGTATCACTTTAATGTATGAGTCAGCAAGCAATGTTTTCATTAGGCCACTTCATTAATTAGCGGCGGTTTCTTTATCTCGTAAAAGTTCATGTGACAACTTGATTATCTGCTCAATCTCAAATGTTTAGAAAGCATATATTACATTCGAACGTTAAATAAAATACATGTACTCGTATAAGTCTGAATCAGCAAGTTTCTTTACTGCAAACCGCGTATTTGGCTAAACTTTTCTCCAAATTAAAAAAAATCTATTGGAATTAACAGCTTACGATTTAAATTATTTCAATTTTTATTTCCAAAATATCAATTATTTTTCCAGAAGATCAATAATTTTCCCATTAAGGAGTTTTTAATAAACAATGAATATCAAGCTTACAGTCTCAACACCCTCAGCAGTATCCAAGCTATAATATAAAATTTGATCATTGAAATATACTTTTCGACATTCAAGTGGGTGGAATGTAGCTCCACTGCTTATCACTCTGCCCTTAGCGAATTAGTTAAAGTTGAGTATTTGCTTCCACAAAAATTGGAAATTTACATTTCATAATAGAAATGTAATGATAGTAGTAGAAATATAATGAGTATTTAACTTATTTATTATTTAGTGTTAAGAGACTATAAACTTATTCATACGTATTGATAAAGTTTTAATTGAAAACAATTTAAGATTAATGATATATTTATACTTGAAAACT
Source organism: Ctenocephalides felis (assembly GCF_003426905.1). Classification (NCBI taxonomy): domain Eukaryota; kingdom Metazoa; phylum Arthropoda; class Insecta; order Siphonaptera; family Pulicidae; genus Ctenocephalides; species Ctenocephalides felis. The sequence goes on along the minus strand of NW_020537646.1, from coordinate 45,202,808 downwards.
TGTTGAGTTCAAAAAAATACATTATAAATAGAATTGGATGCATTTATTGTACGCTAAAATTTACTTACTTACAATTATTATTGAACTTATATTAAATATAACACGATTATTTTTAAATATTCATTTATTAATGATAAAATTAATTTTTTAATGAGCAATTCCTAATAAGTGTTTCAGTTAATAATATTATATTTGTTTCAGATATATTTAGTACCATACTTGGCCAAATTTTCCTATTTGATCTAAAGCAATTCATCTAAAACTTAATCAACCACAATCTAAGTCATATACCTAAGTTTCCAAAGAAAAAACCTCTAAGAAAAGTAAGATAAATTGAGATACTTGCTATGTTCGAACGTGGTTTATCCTCAAAAAATATCATGATTTCCAGACACGATATTATTCACTGAATACAAAAGTTGATAAATGCTTCCGTCTAGCTTCTGGTTAACCTATTCGTTGACTGGTTCTAAATGTTTTCCCTAAACTAAAAATAAGGATGATATACATTTTTTGGTTTAAAAGTTTATTTTTAGCAATAATAATTTTTTTTAATTGCGTATATACAACAATTCTTTGTATCAAACGTTCCAATAATGCAAAATAATCAAAATCTAATTAAAAAGTTCATATTTGGGGAAAAAGTGATAAAATGCAAAGTAATTTATTATATTCCATTGAAATAGTAATAAAAATCATCATATTGTTTGTCTATGTACATTGACAAGTGTAACAAAACTAAACGATTTGGTAATACAGTTATTCACACTAAAAACTGAAAATTTTGCAGTAAATCATGGAGATTTATTTTATTATACTTTTAATTACAATCTGGCATACTAGGATATGCAGCAATTATTTTGAAGACTGTGGCAAAAATGATTTTCAATATTTTTTAATGAATTTTTGAGTATTGATATAAAGGGAAGCTAGGGGCTTGATGTAACAGTTTTTTTTCAACTAATATATCTTGAGATTCACTGATTATATTTTTACAAAATGAACATAAATAGTTGCTGTAACTATTCCTCAAGTAAAAATAATTCCACTACTATTGATCATTATTTCGCAATTAATTATTTTCTATAGGAAGTGCGGTGTTACAACTTACCCCGCGTTTGGGACTGCTGTAGCATTCATTTTAACAAGTACGAGTATTAACGTCAAAAAACGACAATAATGGCTCTGATAATTTATTTTTTACCCAGTTTTAGGACGATAGTTGATTCGTTTCTCAGTAATTCTTTCCACACATCAACGCAAACTATAATCGATACAAATCAAATATGTAATGTCTCCTGCAACATAAATTTTTATTATACATCAACGTATACAAAAATTACAAGTAGTCGCAAAAAAATCGTATATGTGTATGTGTGTGTATGTGTGTGGGCGGACACAAATTTTCGTCAACGATTTCGGGAGCACCGATCAACCAATTTGAATAACTCGAAAAACATTCGATTCGTATTGATAAGGAGACGTGCTGATTAATTTTTGGCGAAGGCAGGTCTAGCCGTTCCGAAGATACGGGGAAAAAGTGCCAAAAACCCTAACTCAGGTAACGGAGCGTCCGATTTTATTAATTCAAAACACCTTTTACTTGTATTGACAAGATAAAACACTGATTAAATTTTTGGGAAGGCAGGTCCAGCGGTTATGGACTCTCAATTAACAAAATGTGGCGGTCAAAAATATTTATTGAACATATGTACATCAAATTATCAGATATTTTATAGAGATTTTAATAATGTATACACATTTTGTGTAATTTTTTTTGGGTTCTGTACCAAGATTTTTGATTAGGGTATAGGAAGTTCCAGCAATTGGCCTTAAAGCACGATGCCATGCACTCCACTATTAAGAAGTAAAATTTACAATTAGTCTATAATAATAACGCAAACCGAAATTTCATGATAGTATTGTATATTACATGTCATAAATGACGGACCTGCACAATTCTGTATATTGCGTCGGTCTGCGGAGCAGTAGCTTTTAAAATATTATGCAAGACGGTTTATATGTCCAATGAAGATAAAAAATATTTTAATATCGTTTAAGACTCCTCAAAAAACGTCTGTTACTGGTTACTAGTTACACTTGCTAAAAATAGTCCTTAGCTCCAATATTTTAAAATATGCAATATATATTTTTGGCTCAAAAGTTTGGGAATGTTGCGTCAATTGTTTTGACACGGCTGCTACCTGTAGCAGACGTCTTAATGACACCTATCCATCACCGAGCAAAACGTTTCTGTTCATCAGTATTCCTATTTCGCAGTAAAAGACTTCTTCATTCATCTCATTCGAACATCTTTTGACAAACGATGACGATTGTTGTTCATTCGACGCAACCAACACTTCGAATATATTTATATTATAGAGGTCTTGTGAAGAAAACAAACAAAAATTAGGTGCAGCCGTAATATTTGGCATAACATACGAGCGAGTAATGAAACAAACTTACTAACCAATAAATAAACAATATTTTTGCAATACAATACTTATTAACTGAATTTATTGACGATAATTTTAACTTAAAATGTTGTTTAGAAAAGAAAACTTTTCGAAAAAAAAGATTATTTTTGAGAATTTTAAAACATTTGAAAAATTTGATAATTGAAAAAAAAATTAAAATCATTGCTTTTTTGAAAATACTTATTTTAATTTTTTTTTGAAAATTTCTGATACCCGTTCATGTCGGTTGATCCAGACTGTCGAAAGTATTTGATTTGTACTGCCAAATGTTATTTTTTAACCCTTTTTTTACTGGATTTTCAAAACCAGTGACCCTGTTTTGCAAGAATTTAATCAAATACTCATTGCGCCGATATAAGAGGAATATTTTTTTAATCATTCAAATCGGATGCTCCATTCTATCGCAAACTTTATTGCATTTTTTGAATTGTTTGCTCCGGCTGGACCAACTTTTGCCAAAAACTAATCATCAATTCTATATATGAATATGAATCAAATGCTTTTTGAATAATTCAAATCCGTTAATTGGTGTTTCCCAATACATCGAAAAATTGTATCTATACATATACACATACTACACACACATACACACACAAACACGCACACATACATATATAATTTTTTTCTAAGGTATACAAAAATGTTCAGAAAGTTCTGAAACGCAAAAATTTTGATTTTCGATTTTGGACAATTATTATTACTTACCCTAGGAGAAGTTAATAAGAAAAATGATTGAAGTACTAAAATGACTATAACAAAATGAAGGTTATTAAAAGAATAGTAAAAATGTGATGTTGTATATATTTTTACATTGCGCTTTCAATTAGTTCAAAAAATGTATAAAAAGTCTTTTTAAATCTAGGTTAAATTAAAACTTTTTTACGAGCTTATGAAAATATGAATTAAAATTCAGTGAAAAATACATTAAGTTACTGAAAGCAGGATGATAAAATATTCAAATACTAAAACGACTATTACGAAACAAGGGCTTGTGGTATTAATTGTATCATTATTTTTGACTATGGTTCTAGAAATGTTATTCACGGTAGCGGTTCCAAACTTCAAATGAACAAATATAATTAAAATTGATCACAATAACCGAATTTGGTCACATTTTTACCAAAATTCTAAGTTGCATTTAAAAGATCATAACTTTCAGACTACGTGAAAAAATCTAATTTGTTTTATCATTATTTTTATGATCAATACTATCACTTCGTTTCGGGTTGGTTGACGTTGAGTTCTGGGGCACCCCGTATAACAGTTTAATACAATAAATGAGTAGTACTTTCTTAGGGCTTCTGAGGTAATGATCGATATGACATATTATTATATACTCAATAAAGCAATTATTGAATTTAATTCTAATCTAATTGAATTAATTCATATTAGGATAACATATAACATACAATGCATATTTTTATTACTTAATCATTTTTAAAACAATTAATTAAACTTAAAATATAACACACTGAGCAATAAATGAATTTATTGTAAATTTGTGCTCATTTAATTGATTGGACAGACATAATATGAAATAATGATCGTGAATAAATGAAGATAGGACACTCGATTACAAGAAACGACAGAAACTTTTGTGACATTTGACAATCATTTGTCAAACTACAAAACGATTCCTGCAATATGTCAAAGTGACAGATGCATCGCGTCATCTTCCTCGTAAAATATTCGAAGGTAGGGTAGTCGCGATAAACTTACCCAGAATTTGGCCCACCTTAGAGATTAAATTAAAATCGCCCACGAAGTCATGGAAGATAAGTTATCATTTTCATATTTGGGGTTTAGGGTCCTTAGAAAATCTTGTCGTACTGTTGCCTGGTTGCTCGAATGTTATTATAACCCCTTTTATCTCAATATTAAAATAGAAAATTTATATAAACAGATAGTTTCACCCTTTTTATCATACTAATCAAAAATATTATTTATAAAATAGCTAGCAGAATTCACCAATTCTGAGAGGAAGGATTCTTAAATCGTATCCACTGAGAAAATGATGGTGTAATAATTAGACTAACATAAATAAAACATGATCTTTGAAATTTACTAAATCTTTATTTAGTTCAGGTACTTTTGCGTTTTGTAAAATTGTAGGGTCTAGAACTCTACCTTCTAGGGTCTCAAACAAAATGTAACAGTTCTATTTAACAGTGCCAAAGCCATAGATAAATATTTATTTTCTAAAAGCAAATGTTCAAAAATCAATAATTTTTATAATTGAGCCAGTTTTTTTGTAAAAATTTAATTATTTAGTATGTTCATTAAGACTAAGTACTCTATCGTTATACTAAGTAAATCGTCTAATTTTAATTTTAACAAACGTAAAAAACACTACTCATTTTCTCAAACTTTGATAAGTTATCATTTTCATATTTGGGGTTTAGGGTCCTTAGAAAATCTTGTCGTACTGTTGCCTGGTTGCTCGAATGTTATTATAACCCCTTTTATCTCAATATTAAAATAGAAAATTTATATAAACAGATAGTTTCACCCTTTTTATCATACTAATCAAAAATATTATTTATTCAAAAAATAGCTAGCAGAATTCACCAATTCTGAGAGGAAGGATTCTTAAATCGTATCCACTGAGAAAATGATGGTGTAATAATTAGACTAACATAAATAAAACATGATCTTTGAAATTTACTAAATCTTTATTTAGTTCAGGTACTTTTGCGTTTTGTAAAATTGTAGGGTCTAGAACTCCCCTTCTAGGGTCTCAAACAAAATGTAACAGTTCTAGTTAACAGTGCCAAAGCCATAGATAAATATTTATTTCTAAAAGCAAATGTTCAAAAATCAATAATTTTTTCAACAGTTAATTACAAGATAACGGCTGGGTAAATTTTCACCTAAAACTAATCAGTAACATTCTCAACTAATATCCTTCGAACAGTTTTTGATTTTTCAAAATCGATTCGGTAGTATAAGCTTAAATGTGGACGAAAAGTCTTAAAGACACTTTTTTACAAATTACAAAGAAACGGCTTGGCGGATCGTTGCACAAAACTGACAAACAATAGAGAGATACATAAAATGGCTTTGAAATCGGTCCAGGCGTTTTTGAGAAAACGTCGATCAAAGGTCTAATTTTAACTAACAAATGTCAAAAAAACGATACTAATTGTTGCAAACTTTGACGAATTTTTAAAGTTAAACGAGTTGTTGTAGGGCCGTAATATTTTAGTATGATCTATAACACTATGGTATCTACCATAAAATAACGTAAAAATCGTCGAAACAAAATTTTTTAACACTATTACAAGAAAACAGCCCGGCCGATCTTTACCAAAAACTAATCAGGTTGATTCCCACCCTATATCTTTCTAACGGATTTTGAATATTAAAATCGATTCAGAATTGCGGGCTAAAACGTGGACGAAAAAATTTTCACTTCTCTGTGATTTAGAAAGAAACGGTTCGGCTGATCGTAGAAGTTATAAACGATAGTCCTCATCGAGATACATCGAATGGTTTTAAATTTTAAATCGATCCAGCCGTTTTTGAGAAAACGTCGATTTATGGCAACAAATCTGTTCACACACACACACACTCATACTTTTTCCAAATTTGGTCTCATTCGATTCAGAATGGCTTGAAATGCTAAGAAAAAATAAAATTAGCGAATCGGATTTTTTTATGAAAACATAAACTTCTCCTTCTGGAAGTTAATTAGCACTATAACAGAAATTGTAATAATAAAATTCAATACATAGAGATAGGACAACCATTTGGGTGAGAGTTTTGGTGGCATTTATAAATGACTGACAAAATATATCCTGAATATGACTGAAGCAACCTTATTCTATATAATATATGATATGTATATAGAGTAATATTAAAATTATGATTTGATTTTTGTACTATCATTTATAAAATGTGAAAAATGGTTTACATTCAATAATATCTATAAGCGAAATATAGTTCAGTAAAATTCTCAGCTAATTCATCACTTTAGAAATGTATTTTATGCTATTGTTTAAAAAATTGCATCCTCTTTATATTTGATTTCAAACGGAATTTTATGAAAAAATAGCTACATTATTCAACTAATGCAAAATATAATATATGATATGTATATAGAGTAATATTAAAATTATGATTTGATTTTTGTACTATCATTTATAAAATGTGAAAAATGGTTTACATTCATAATATCTATAAGCGAAATATAGTTCAGTAAAATTCTCAGCTAATTCATCACTTTAGAAATGTATTTTATGCTATTGTTTAAAAAATTGCATCCTCTTTATATTTGATTTCAAACGGAATTTTATGAAAAAATAGCTACATTATTCAACTAATGCAAAATATAAATTTCTTGGATTAATTGTTCACATATATAACACTGTAAATAACCTCGATCTGATATTTTGTCAGAAATATTTAACAGCAGAGTTTGAATAACTACTTATTTAATTCATGTCTTATTAAATTGCTTTTATAAATTTAATTTGCCTTTTTATATCTAATTTTATAAAAAAACTGATGAATCTTCCTTTAAATAAACATACATCTCATGAAACAATTAAATAAAGTATACTTAAAAATTATATTAAAGTCTCGTAAATTAAGTAATAGTATTCACAACCAAAACAAATAACAACGAAAAAAAATACTTTTTGTTATGGATTTTAAAACTTTTCCGTTTTTCTCTCGATTGACAACATCGTAATAATCAAGATGATGGCTAATTATACATTTTTTTCTCTGTACTTACAAGTAGTGTTGTTAAAGAATTCTTTTCTTTATTGGTTTTTGAAATATCGGTGTTGCATCTTTTTACCAGCTGACCTTCAAGACCCGCTCTACCCTATATTCAATTCTTAATTGATGAAATTGAATAAATAACTATGTTTTAATAGATCAATAATACTATTATAGAATAAATAAATTCTTTAAATCTCGTGTCAGTTTCATTCGTCTACGTACGTCACTGTCGTTGATTTAATTACAATAGCGTGCTTTTACGCTGTGCAGTAGTATTCTCCCACGCCTCTAATTCCGTTATAATATGTTTATTTTAAATTAAAATGCTAACTTTCCAACATTTTTACATTTTTAATTTAATAAATGCCCGTACGTTGCTTCATCGCTTTTGCGAAACTCTGTCAGCTGAAAACCCTTGTGCCACATGGATGGATTTGCCTCAATTAGACAATAACTTATTACCCAAAGCCTGACTAACAACATCTATTTAAATTATTTTAGCAAGATATCATAATAAAACATGATATTTTGCATAACAAGCTTCTATCAATAATGATCGCAGTTTAAATTTACCAAATGTTCTACAAAATAAAAAAATTAACAAGAAATTTATTTTAACTTTTAACACGATGATGGCTATAGAGACACCTTCAACATTTGCAACTTGGAACTGATTTCATTACTATGACACATAGTTTCTATGAATTCGACATCTAATAATATTTTGCTAACTAAATGTAAGAATGTTCTTACTTCATTCAGCAATTCAATATCTTTATCATTTCAGTTTTTAATACTCTTTTTTAAAATGTTTATTAAATAAAATAGTATTGTAATAATTTGAACTTTCATCATCATTTTATTATCGTTATAGCAACAATAATCTGTAATTTTTCTATATGATTATTAACTAAAAAACAAAAACTTCTCTTTTGGTTAGTTAGTAATTGTCAATATTATAATATAGTCATATTAGTATTTTTTGTTTGCGTGTCGAACAACATTAAAAACTAGTTGTAAGTAGCATTTAACTTCCCGATACGTGTAAATAATAAACTTTATTAACAAGAATTATAATTAGTTATACAGATAGAAGTTCAACTTTTAATTTTGCTTTCATTAAAAACGATTTTCAATTGATATCTCTGAATCATACTTATAATATCTGTAATTGTACAAATCAAATTAATTTGTTTAACACATTTCATTTCATATATTTTGAGTTTTAAACATGTATTTTATTATAGTGTGAACGTAAACTGCAATCAATAGCTACCATCAGAATACAGAACGCACAGATGCTTCGGCATAGATTCTGATTAGAATCACTCAAGCACCCGGCGAAATTCTATTAAATTTTATTGTTTCCAACCTTTTCTTCCTTGCGCCCCCCTTTCGAATGAAAAAAATATTGCGCCCCCCCCTTCTTGTTTTTCTAACAATTTAATTTTAATATACTTAACATAACTGAAATTATGCCATATAATACGCAGTATTATAAAAAATATACATACAAACATAACTATTTATTATAAGAATTTTCTGTTTCACATAAGTAAGATCTCACAAATGGTAATAAAATTTCTAAAGCATTATTTGTCAAAGTAGCAAAATCGTCCTTTACTGGTAATCAAAACTTAACAATATATTTTCGTCCTGAAACATCTGCTTCAATGTGCTATTACTAGATAAATCAATTATCATTTTCTGCTCTGCTTTTGAATGACCAAAATCATCATGTTTCTCAATGACAAATGGATTTCTAATCCATTCGTATTTGGACGTAATTAGATAAAGTAATGCGAAAATTGGTTTCGTAGACTAGTCATATGACTGATATAATAATAAGATCTTTACTTACTTCTATTTCATCAGTAACACAAGTAATTTTAAAAGTGGGAAACATGTTAAAGTTATAAAGTTATTTGATACTAGCTTACACAGTTCTAATTTTTTCATAAAAGCCGTAATCTTGTCTTTCTGAACAAAAGTACGAATTTGAGATCCTTGCATTGATTTATTTAAATCGCTAAGTCTTTGAAAAATATCAACTAAATATGCAAATTTTGCGAGGAACTTTATGTCCTAAAACAAGATTGCTCCGTCTCTTTTGTTATCAGCAAGAAATATAGCAATTTCTTTTTTGAGCTCAAACACTCTTAGAAGTACTTTAAGTATTTTGTTGATTTGTTTTTGACACTTACTCAGCATTTAAAAATACTATTTTTGAAATAGCTTCGCGCTCCCCTTGGAACGGTATGGCGCCCCCCCCAGGGGGACGCGCTCCACGGGTTGGAAATCACTGTTTTAGTATGTTATTTTAGACTACAAAATCTATCGTATTAGCCAGAATCGTCAAAAAAACAATTTTTTTTAACATTTAATTATGAAGAAACGGTCCGGCCGATCTGTGCCAAAAAACGAATCAAAACGATTTGCAACCAATATATTGAAATATTTTTGAATTTTTAAAATTGATACAAGATTGTGGCCTAAAACGTGGACGAAATGTTTTACACTTTTCAGCCTATGACAAAGAAAGGGCTTGGCCGATCGCCGCGTAAACGACCTTATCGTTATACATCGAATGGTTTTTAAATTTTTGAAATCGGTTCAGCCAGTTTTTTGAAAAAACGTCGACAAAGGTCCAAAATCGGTTCACATACACACACACATACTTTATTCAAATTTGGTCTCACCGATTCAGAATGACTTAAAACGTCGACAAAACATAAAATTATCAAATAAAATTCTTTGTAAAAACATAAACTTTTCCTTCAGGAAATTAACTAGGTGTGTTCTAGGTTTAAGCAGATTTAATAATAATAAATCATATTTTCAATCTATCAAGGGGAAAGTGATATTGCGACTTCATTTTTGGTTGCCCGATTTACGAACAAAAATTAACCATTAAAGAAAAAACGGCTCGGCCGATCGTCCAACCAACCAATCCAGTCCAATCGCAAACCAAATATTAATTCTTATTGAGTTTCATCTAATGGATTTTTGAACATTCAAAATCAGTTCACATGACGTCATAAAAGCGCTCTCCATTCCGAGCTTTGATGAATTTTTAAAATAAAACTACTTGCCGTAGGGACATAATATTTGAGTATGTTCTTTCGAATCACAAACTCTATCATCTTAAAAAGGTTCATCAAAATCGTCAAAAACAATTTTCTCAACAACTAATTACAAAGAAACGGTGACGCCAATCTTTACCAGAAACTAATCTGCATACAGTTAATTCTTACATCTGAAAGAAAACGTCGACGAAAGATCAAATTTCGGCAGACAAGCACATACACATACCTTTTGACTTGAAACGTCGGAAAAACTTGAAATTACCAAGTCGGATTTTCTAGCGAAAATATAAACTTTTCTTTCGGGAAATTAGAAAATATATCATATATAAAATTTTGTCATTAAAACAAGACAAGTAAAGCATAACTTTGCTTTAGGCTCCTGAGTACGCTTTTGGGGTTCTAAAAAGCTTCCGGTCAACTATAATGTTCCAACAATTTCCCTCTTGTGCGTCATAACAATCTGAACATTTATACGACGCGTGGTGCGTGATAATGAATAAGAAATAACAGCGTCCGTTGTTTTGCCGCTAAAACAATGTATGGTCGAAATAGGACTCCGCCGTGCAATTCTCACGTCCGACTATCCAGGCAAAAGGTTGCTCATTTACGGAGACCTGTAACTCACCGAACGTTTGTAATTAATACACAACGCCAATTAGGCTCAAATTAATATTAATAACGATAATGAGATAATGATACACCGACGCGACAATTAAGATACTCGTACTTACTCTTCATTATTCTTTGTTCTTTGAGAAGAGAGAATAGTTGTCGCGCATTTTCCGAACTAGCTAACAGTTAATATTTTGAAATATTATAAGTGATTCGATGGTAAACTTTTTTAATACTTGGATTCATCGAAAAAGCCCGCAAAGGTACAGGCGAAAAAATTGATAGATTTTCTATAGGTGGCAATTGGAAATCATCCAGATTTTTAAACTAACTCATGGTTAATTTTAACTGGTCAAGGTTTTTTAAAAAAAATAACGTATCTGTTTTAATATAATCATCAAGATTATAAACAATATAGATCATTTTAATTATTTTTTTTGAAAGAATTGGCTAATAAAATATAACGATTTGCTTTAAATATTAAAAATTGAATCATTAACTATTGGTGAAACTTAAGTTGATTTGTTTTTTATAACCTTTATACGAATATTATTAAAACTAGTTGCGAACTAGTAAGTGATATTTTGCCTTACGGAAAGTTGTATAAACTTTCCCATGAGTGAAAATAATCTGCTAAAGAAATAAGAATTGAGATTAAGCTATTTAAATAAAATTTTGAACGGCTATTTGCAGAAGTTTTTGCTTTACTGAAAACTAAAAATGCTATTTCGGTTTTATTTATTTCAAACGGACTTATAATATCTGTAAATATTTTTATAATTGAACCAATTGTCTTGGGCAATATTTCAGTATGCTATTTAAGATCGTGTACTATATTAGTTACACAAAGTTCCATTAAAATCCTCAAAAAATATTTTTTAACAATCACGATTGCGAAGAGACGGCTCCGCCGAACTTCACTAATCAGCATTTAATATCTTTCGAAAAGTTTTTGAATTTTTAAAATCGGTTCAGGATTTTCTGAGAAAAAGTCGAAATTTTTTTTGCGTTCTTGCAAAAGATCAAATCATGGCTGACACACATGTTTTTTTTCAATTTTGGTGTCAAACGATTTAGAATGAATTGAAACGCCGAGAAAATATAAAATCAGCCAATCAGATTTTCTGACGAGAACAAACTTCTTGGGTAAGTTAATTAAATTAAAGTTAAAGTATTTTAAGCAATTGACAATCGCCAATAGTATAATTTAATGAAAAAGACGCAAAAATTAATTAGTGCAAGATTACATTTCAGCTAACATGATTAAGCATAAAAATCCTCGTGCCCGTACTTGTTTTGTATTTGGGTACATATTGTGAGGATCCACAAATACATGCGGAATGAATGATTAATTATTAAATAGATTTAGTTATTAAAGTGTTTTTTTTTTTTTTTTTATTTTATTTTTATTCTGCAATCTATAAAAATAATTATATTTAGCAGAGAATGCTGACAAGTGTTTACAATTGGTTGTTTACAAATTAGCACATACGCCCAGTGGTGTATCTACTATAGTTAATATATAAAAAGAAAAAACTAAAGACAAGTATATAGAGAAAAAAAAATAAATATAAAAATAAACTATAATAAATCTCGAGGTATTTTCCTTTTGAGCCTGGTCGGCTGGCCTTCCTGGTATAAGTTGCATGCTAGTTGGTTTGGATGTGCGTCAATTCTATTCTTATAATTACAGGCAAACATTGATATATGTTCTTGAATTGTAGGTATACCCGTGTCTTTGTGGAGAATCCATGTTGGCGTGTAGTGAGGAGCGTTTAATATTTGCCGCAGGAATTTGTTTTGTGCTCGTTGTATTATGTTTAAATTGCTCTTTTTAGCAGTACCCCAAAGTTGTAATCCGTAGGTCCACACGGGTTTGATCACAGCCTTATATATAAGTAATTTGTTGTAAGTTGATAATTCTGATTTTCTGTTTAAGAGCCAATAATAATTTTTGAAGATTAGATCTATTTGTTGTTTTTTGTTCTTTATGTGTACTTTCCAGTTGAGTTTCCTATCTAAGTGAATGCCGAGATACTTTATTGATTCTTTGGACGGAATAATTTCATCGTTGAGTACAACTGCTGGGCAAGTTTGGGTGCGAAGCGTGAAAGTTATATGGACTGATTTTGTGCTATTTACTTCTATCCTCCACAACGAAAACCATTTCTCAGCTAAGCTGAGATGGTGCTGAAGGCTGTTGGAAGCTGCAGTCGGATCTTTGTTTGTGGCGATGATGCACGTATCATCAGCAAATGTGGCTAAACTCGTGTCAGTTGAAGTTGGAAAATCAGCTGTAAAAATTAAAAATAGTGTTGGGGCGAGGACACTCCCTTGAGGCACTCCAGAATTAATTTCGGTAATATTTGAGTCCGTATCGGCGATGCTGACAAAAAAGTTTCTATTTTGTAAATAGGATTTTATTAATAGGAATAAAGAATCTGGTAAACATCTTTTAACTTTATACATTAATCCGGTATGCCATACTTTGTCAAATGCCTGCTTGAGATCCAAAAAAGCCGCAGAACAGTACTCTTTATTATGCAGCGCATTGTTAATTACGTTTATTATTCTGTGAACTTGCTCAATTGTTGAATGTTTGTCGCGAAACCCAAATTGATGGTTCGGAATAAAACTTTGTTCTTGTAGGATTATTTTAATCCGTTGAAGAATTAGCTTTTCAAATATTTTCGATATGCAAGACATAAACTTATCGGCCGGTAGGAAGATAATAGATAAGGGTCTTTACCTGGTTTCACTATAAGGATTATTTTAGCTCTTTTCCAAGACTGCGGAAAAGTTTTCATTCTCAGTATAGAGTTATATATTATTGTGAGCATTCTAATAGCTTTTCTTGGAAGTTCTTTAAGCATTTTAATAGAAATCCGGTCTGGTCCAGGTGATTTTCTAGAATTTGCTTTTGCAATTTCTTGGGTTACTTCAGCCGCAGTAAAACGATTAACATCATGAGTCACTAGCGACGGTGAATCCTGAAGAAAATCATAAATGAATTGTTCATCATTAGAGTTGCATTTACGTGAAAATGGCTGAAATGTGAGGCGCAGGTGTTCGGCGAATGCATTAGTTTTTTCTTCTGGACTTCTTGCCCATGAACCGTCTGTTTTTCTTAAAGGAGGAATTGGTACAATTGGTCTTTTCAATTTTTTGGTTGCTTTCCAAAGAGAATAATTTGTTTCACTACTTGCAGAAAGATTATGTAAGTAGTTTTCAAAAGAAACATTTTTATAATTTATTATTAAATTTTTCAGGTCTCTGCATGCACTGTTAAATTTTCTTTTATCTTCCGGTGATCTAGTTATTTGCCAAATTCTTCTTAATTTCCTTTTCTGTGCAATGATTTTTTTAATATCTATGGGCACAGAGTGACTGTGATTGTGATTTAGAATAGGAGTCGATATTTTAGCTGCTGCAATTAATGTATTTGTGAAGTTGTTGATACCGATATTCAAATCATTCTCACTTTTTAATGGAATATTACAGTTAATGGTGTCTTCGATGTATTCTTGGAAAAGAAGCCAATCGGTAAATTTGTTTGTAAGCGAACTCATGACTTTGGTTGGAGTATTAGTGGAGTATTTAAGAATTACTGGTGAATGATCAGAACTGAGATCCAGACTTGAAATTATTTCAACACTCTCGTTTTTAATATTTTTGGCTACAAAAAAATCGAGGAGGTCTGGAATTTTGTTCAAATCAGTTGGCCAGTATGTGGGCTCACCCGTAGAAAATGTCCGAAGAGATCCAGACTTGAATTATTTCAACACTCTCGTTTTTATATTTTTGGCTACAAAAAAAATCGAAGGAGAGGAGGTCTGGAATTTTGTTCAAATCAGTTGGCCAGTATGTGGGCTCACCCGTAGAAAATGTCCGAAGATTATTATTATTTATTGTATTATACAATTGACGGCCTCTAGGTGTTATTAGTCTAGATCCCCAAAATGTGTGCTTTGCGTTATAATCACCTCCCGCAATAAACAAATTTCCAAGGCTGGTAAAAAAAGTTGTAAACTGATTTTCAGTAATAATGTGCCTTGGCGGACAATAGATTGCCGATACTGTAATTTTGTGAGTCATTAGGTCAATTAAAACATTTGTCGATTGTATGTAGTCAGTATAAAAGGTTCTGTCTCGTAATGTCTTATGTTTGACTTTATGATAATGGCAGTGCCACCGTGAGGTCTGTCGTCCGGGTGATTTGTGGTATATGTGTGATAATTAGGAAAACGAATATTGTGATTTGTCTCGGTAAAATGCGTCTCGGAAATTAGCATAATGTCTACGTCATTGGTAGTTAAAAATTGTTTGAGTTCATGGACATGATTGCTCAAGCCGTTCGAGTTCCATATGCAAATTGTTAGTTGCATAGACATAATTATTTTTTATTAGATAAAATTGTTGTTAGTAAATTAAGCATTATGCCCATTTGTTCTGTCAATATTTTAATCATGTTTTTAAGTTCTGTTAAGTCATTACATTTATTGTTAGTATTGTTTTCAGAGTTACTATTGTTTATTGAGTTCGTTGAGTCAGTAGGTAAAGTTGTGTTGTTTCTAGTAATATTGGAGTAAGTTACGCCCGGTCTTAAAGTAGCATTTGGTTTTAAATTTTGCACATTACTTGTTTTCTGACGTAATGAAGTGTTTTTTTTTTCAATATATTCTTTATAGACGTGACAGCCTTTATAGTTAGCAGGGTGATTTTCATTACAAAGGACACACTTCACTTGGTCGACCTTTTTTTCCCACTTGCATTTTCTGTCAAGTGATCTTGAGCGCATTTAACGCATCGGGGGTGCGGTGGCAATAATTTCTGGTATGACCATACCTTTGGCAGCGAGTGCACTGAACAATTTCTCTAGAGAACCTCTTTGCCTCTATTTCTACTTTAGTTTTATATAAAAAATCAATTTTATAAAAATCTTTATTATTAGGCTGTTGTTCAAGCTCAATTAAAACATGTTCAGAGGGAATTTTGAGATTCTGCTTTTAATGTTCTCAATACGAACGACTTTGTGACCTAACTGTTGTATTTCATTTTTGAGCATATCTGTATCCGTGCTGAAATGTAGGTTTTTAACCACTATTTTGAACGTTCTTTTACATTTCTCCTGGAAAGAATGCATTTGAGTACCCCTCTCTTTCAGAAGTTTGAGAATTTTATTGTAAAGTTTAGCATTATCAAGATTAACTCTAACCCTAGTTTCGTCAATAACTTTTATTTGATAAAGATTTTTGCTTCACATTCTAAGAGTTGAGCTAATGGTTTGATATCACGTACCTCATGTATAAAAATTGGCGGCGGTCTGTTAACTGGGCTGCATTTATCACTCGAGTCTTCGGTATTAGGATTAGCTAAAACTTCATATATATTGCTTGTGGGAGTTGGGTTTAGCCAGTAGTTCGAATTTGAAGATGTTTTTTTGCATGTTGATTCTTCATTTAAATTTCTTTTGAATTTTTTGTTTCTTACTTCAAACCATTCTGAATCCTTACTGGTGGTAGCTTCTTGATTAAATTCATTTAGGGAAATTGAGTCATTTTTCTGATGTAAAGAATCTTCTTCAACAATATCTGTATTAGACCTCTTATACTTGTTAGCACTCGTATAGACCTTTTTCGGTTTGACTGGGGAGCATTCTAAATCCATCTGATCGGTATCCGTATTTAAAATTTTTGACATTTTCAAGTAAAAGTTATTAATTCCCCCGTAGGGGAATATTTCTCTATTACGTACTCACACAGGAATGTTTCTATTCAAATTTTTAGACCAAAATCATAAAATTCCTGCAAGTTATTTGCAAATTTAATAAATTTAATATTTCTCAGTATTATGAATGTCACAATATTTTGTTTTTTGTCTAATCTGATGAAGTTATTAAAGTAATCTTGCTTTCATTCGCATAGTAGCTATTAACCCCCACAGATAATTACATGTACTTTAGCGGACGACTGGAGTGTTGAGGTAACCCTTCGTAATGGGGCTGCAATGCTAAAATATAATATTTGGCAGCCATTGCAATCCCCAACAAGGGGGGCTTCAACCCCATTTGTCACAATATTTCTCATAACTTCTGTCGTTCAAACTCATTGCTCAATCAAAAATTGTTTTTCTTTACAACGATCATGATAAACATCCTTTCCAATTGAGATCTTTTTAAATAGACTGATTTTTAAAATTGGTCTAAGTGTTAATTGAAAGTTTGCGAATTAACATTTTAATTTGCAAGGATGAGAATATTTTATTAATCTAAACACAAAACTAATATGAAGATCTCTAAATATGGACTAACTATTGATGGATGAGTATTTCAGTAAGTCAGAATTTTCTTGAAGTCGGATATTGGGTAGAACGCGGCTTGAAGGTTCGAGGGTGAGAAGATCCACGACCGATTACTCAAAAACAAGTAAGGTTGTTTGCTTTAATAACATCGATAAAAGTTTATATGCGGGTGGAGTGAGAAGGACCAATATAGTAAATAAAAAAGAAAATTAAGTTAAAGCAAGCAATGTTACGAAAAATAAATGGAATTTTTATTTGGCAATGGTTGAATAATTTAACTATTAGTTTATCAAATTCTTTCAAAATTACAAATTAAGCATTGTATCTGTTTGGCAGGTGGCTATCCCTTTTTACCCCGCCTTTGGGCTAACTTCAGAAAAATAGTGAAAAAACACATTACTATAACAAGGCATTAACTGGAAATTTTATTTAACATAATTGTTTGGTACATTTTATGTGTTATGATATACAGTGTGCGCCATCAATATATGGTCAATGGAAACATTTAAGTTTTGTTTGCGCAATGAAGAGGGTCATTTGATTGATGTTCTTTTTCGAACCTAGTTGGAAAAAATTGTAAGGCTTTAAATTTGATAATCAAAAAAAGTTCGAGGTATACTGAATATTTTCAAATAGATTATTATAAATATTGTAACATTGTCTAATATTTTATAAGAATTATATAAACTGAATTGCAAAGTTGAAATTATTTGTTTAAAGTTTATTAAAACTATAGTCAGAATTAAAAATAAAATCTGAATGATTTTCGATATACAAAAAATTAAAAAAAAAATGAAAAAAAGTTGAAACAAATTTTTATTTATTCCAAATTCAATTAGTTTATTAAAATAAGCAGAAAGTTCTTTAAATCAATTAAATCGGTCGCTTAGTTCTCTCAAAAACTGCTATTTTTTGTACATTTAGCTCCGAATATTCGAAATGGCTGGGCCTGCCTTTGCGAAAAACTAATAACCACTTCTCCCAATCATTACTAATTGAATGTTTTTTAGATCATTCAAATCGGATGCTCCGTTCTCTCAAAAACTCGATTTCTATTTTCTGCACTCTTTGCTCTTTATCTCCGTAACTGCTGGACCTGCCTTTGCCAAAAACTAATCAGCACATCTCCTTATCAATAGGAATCGAATGAACGCCCGAAAACGTGGACGAAAAATTGTATCCATACATACATACACATAAAATAGAAGATTTTTGATACAATCATCCTATTTCGAGGAATAAAAAACTTTGTAAATCAGAATATTGTTATGTAAATATTATCAGAGAAATAAATATAATTATACCGATTTGTGCCCAGATCAACCCTTAGATAAAATATTCTTGCCTGTATTTTCTATGATCAACAGAAGGCACCTACTCAAAACTTACTTTAAGCTCAAATCAAAATCTTTCCTTTCGATTTAAGAACTTTATCGCCAGTTGGTGGCTGTTAGTACAGCTAATATAGTATTATGTAAATAAACGTCATGCATTCAATAAAATAAAATACGCTCATAAAATCAATATCTAAAATATCAATAAAAGAGAGATCGTCACAAGGTAAGTCTAACCTGATATCAGCGAATAGGAATCAATCCGTCCGGCAGACTCGAGTCATGTTCGAGTACATCGCCGGCACAGGGCACACGGCATTCTCCGATGGGACGCAGACATCCGCCTTTCCGAAGATATCTGAAACACAAAATCAAATGTCAAAATCGTACGCACGCCTATAAATCAATCGATAATTATTATGTTTTAATATAATTATAATACGCTTAATGGGCAGCGCGCCCGCCCACCGCGCACGGACTGTTAAACGTATTTATTAATAATAATTTCTTACGACTTTTATTTCATCCTGTTTTATCAGTTTCGTTCTTTTATTGCCTTTGCTTTTGTTATGTAAGCTCACCTATACGAACCGGCGAACCGTGTGGGTGTTATCTTAATATACGAGTAACTATATGTACCCGATGTCTATTGAGAAAATTTATAGGTGCATGCACGACTATTGAAAATTATGAGACTTTTTGCTATTCTAATTATTTATTAAAATTTATCTACAGAACTAATGGTGCATGGCATAGTGTCTTAAGGCAAATTGTTGAAACTTTCTGAACCTTAATGAAATATTCGAAGAATATTAAATGTTTTCAAATAACTGTAACTTTCATTATTCTTATTTTATGCACAAAATATAAGAGCTTATGAATTGGACGACGGCGTTTATTTAACTTGAGCGATCGGATTTAAAATGAAGAACAGTATAATATTTATAAGAATCATATAAACTGAGTTATAAAGATAAAATTATTTATTTGAAGTATATAAGTGAGCTTTAGAACATTAGCTATAATTAGAATTAAAAACAATATTTCGAAAATTTAAAAAAAATTGAAATAAAAAATTCTTTCTCCAAAAGCAATTGTGTTGCAAAACAAGCAGAAAGTTTTTAAAATCATTAAAATCGGACGCTCTATTCTCTCAAAAACTGCCATATTTTGCACATTTAGCTCCGTATCTTCGAAACGGCTGGGCCAACTTTAGCCAAAAACTAATCACGTCTCCTTACCAATGGGAATCGATTGTTTTTTGAATCATTCGAACCGGTTATTTCGTGCGCCCGAAATCGTCGACGAAACATTGTTTCCACACATACATAAACAAAATGTTTAGAAACCTCTGAAACGTGAAAATATACAAACATTTTCAATTTCGATTTTTCGACGATCACAATAGGTGAGTTACTACGGTAAGTTAAAATAGCTTTAAAATTGTTCGAAAACATTGAAAAGCTTAAATTTTTGAGAATTTTTAAATTTTTGAAAGCATTTTACTTTCTTGAAATATTTGATTTTTTTAAATTTTAGAGTCTGAATTGAGCAAATAGATGTATGTGCGTAAACATAGATACGGAACCCATAGAAATGTAAACAAAATTTGCACTTTTTACAAAAATATCCGACTTCCAAATGGCATTTTATTACTTTTTTTATTCGATATGTAGAAATGAAAATCTTCCTTTCTTAAAATTTAATCAACTTTTTATTTCGTCAATATAAATAAAATGTTCTTTGAATCATTCAAGTGGTTGATCTGTGTTCTCGAAATCGTCGACGAAAATTTGTATCCGCACACACACACATAAATCTATTTTTTTTAAGATATGTCAAAATGTTTAGAAACTTTTGATTTTTTGTATTACTATAACTTAACCTACAGTAAGTTAAAAATTTAAAAAAAATAGTGGTATGAAACAAAAGAATCAACAAGATTAAAGAAAAAACGGATTAGTAAATAGAAATACATATCACACATAAAATGATTTTTGAGCTCGAATATCATTTATAAATAAATTTTCTCAAGATATTCAAATGCCATTTCAAAACTTTAAAATTCAACATGCTTCTGCAATTAGATACAATTAGAGAAATGAATTGTTTAACGAATTAACATAATGAAATCTACGCAGTAATCAAATTTAGGTTCTAAAACACTTTGTGAAAATTAAAATATTTGTAACATTTCATTGTTTTTTAAGTTTTCGAAGGAGAAGTTTGTTTTCACGAAAAATTATACCAATTTAATGCTACCTCGAATTTTCATGTTATTCTTAATCATATGAGATTTTGGTATGTAATAAGTGAGCCGATTTTTGACTTTTGTCGACGTTTTCTCAAAAATTACTGATTACAAAAATTTTGTAACCGATGACTAGCCGATATAACACGATGACTAGCATATTCTTCAGTTTTACCCAGTTTCTTTTTAATTAGCAGAAAGTGTAAGATTTTTCGTTCACGTTTTAGACAGAACTTCTAAATTAAAAATTCAAAAAGTGTTCGAAAGATATTGGTTTGAAATCGTGTTTATTAGTTTTTGGTAAACATCGGCTGGGCCATTTATTTGTAATGATTTACCATGTTAATGAACCTTTTTTTAACAATCATAGGCTTAAAACATTTACTAAAATTTTACGGCCTCACAACGAGTCCTTTCATAAACAGCTGAACCGATTTAAAAAAATTAAAACTCCAAGTACTTGCGTTGATTACTTTTTCGAGACGATCGGCCAAGCCGTATCTTCAGAATAAACAGAATGGTACATTCAAAGCATCTGTATTTTCTTTCAACGCTTCAATGTTTTACTGAAATAATTCCTTATTTGGTAATATTTTGAACTAAGCTTTAAATACAGATAGAATTAGAAGGAAAATCGATTACTTGACAAAACTCGTTTATACGAATGTGTGTCAAAAATATTATAACGTGGGGGAAGTCTCCTAGTGGCGGACACTTAAAGTTATTTATAAATAAACCAAAAAATATTTTACGAAATGTTTATTAAATTATGATTTATGTTAGATAACAAAGTTAGAAATCATACTAAATTAACAAAACCGCAATCTTTGCTAAAAATAATTAATATTATCAATCAAACTATGGTATCAAAAAATATAATTTTAAACAGTGGCACCTAGTACCGGACATTTCAAAACAACCTGCACTGATCACATATGTAGCCATCTCCACGCTCTGGAATGTCTACACATGTGTATTTTACGAATATTCTTAGATATTGCAAAAAAAGTCACTATTTATCCACCATTTGGCTGGGCCACAGCGATGCTCTCAGCTGGTGCATTCACCACAAGCTTTTCTTTCTTTGACTAGGAAATATGAAAAATGGGGGTATGTAGTGACCGTTAGCTCTCATACAGAACAAAATTAAATAATTGGAATAAATTACGTAAATTCTCACAAGAAATATCAATATGTTTATTGTCCGGCACTAAGGGACGACTTAGTGTCCGGCGCTAAGGGACAGACATTTTCGTTCATTTGGTGGCAGCTACTATAATTGGTTAAAAGATCTAATAATATTCTATAATTTTGCGGATAACAATCAAGTAGAACTTTTATCTTTGCATACCACTCAAATGTAAATGCTTAAATATGGTAGAATTACTTCCACTGACATTTAGGTGACGCCGTGATTTTGCGCCTTAAACAGGAAAGAGTTGCTCTCGCCGTGGCCGTGTGCGTCAGTTGGCGCGTGATCCTGTACCCGTGTGCCCCCCATGCCTCCTTCACTTGTATTTTGAAATAAAAAGATTTATACTCGCTTAAATAATACGTGTTAAATAGAGTGTCCGGTGCTTGGTGCCGTCCGAAGTTACGGGACTTTCCCCTAACTACACACAAAAATGAAGACACCATTTATTTTATGGCAGGTTAGATCGAGGCTTAAAGGTCCGAGGGTAAACAGGTCACTAATATCTCAAAAACAAGTAAAGTTAGTAAATTTTTACCAATATTTGAAAGCAAAGGGTAAAAGATATTTAACCAGCTTTCACTTGTTTGCAAATCTATAGCAAAAGTATTGTATGTTTTATTGTGGTTGTGAGCAATTGTGCACTGTTATTTAGCTTAGGAATCCTTAATGCAACTTTAAAATTTACATTATTTTAATGCTTCATAAGATGTACTGTTATTTATTTAATAATATTTATATAAATTATATTCAACAAGTTTTTCATGTAAGTTATAAAAAAAAACTTACATGCGGATGTAACAATCAAGACCACCTGTGCCTTTACCGTGTTAAAACTTTGTTTTAGCATTTTATTTTATTTAACTAGATGTTAATAATTTAAGTTCACCATAATTTACCTATCCTACAACCTAACAAAAATAAAAGGCTTTGAAACTGAAAATAATTTTAACAATATTGACAATTATTGTCTTGTTTCGTTCATTTAATGTCTCAATCGTCGAATATTCTTGAAACCTGTGCGATTCATAATAAAAATGATAAGCCAAGGTTAACATTGTTGATCCCGGTTCGATAATCGTTCGACTCTGGTACATCATAATTTGATGTTACATAGAGATGAGTTCGCTAAGTAAACACACGGCACGCGTTATCAAGATGCGAGAAGTCCGCACGGACGGGACTAAAGGTCCCATTAGGGATCGGCCTCTAGCACAGGTAAGCCAGCTACGGGCGAACACTGGATCGTCGAGACGAGATGAGACGAGACGAGATCGCTTTATGCTCTTTAAACGATATTAAATATGAGTAATAGTTTTTTTATTAATCACATTAATGGTATCTGCAACAAAGTGTGGTATGAAACGCCCAAGGTTTACATTTGATATACGCATAGTCGTTCGGTACTGATAGCGGTGTGGTGTTTAATGAACCCTTCAGCACCCGTTCATTATCTATTTTTTAGCAAAAAAGATAAAGCTGCTGATCCTTGTCACAAAAAACTAGCAAAGTAAATTAAAATCATCGGAAAAATTAAATCAATTATACTATTTCATAAATATGTCACACTTACATATTTTTGTTGAACTTTTTTTGATATTCAATAAGCTATTGTGATGAATATTTTGCTAATAAGGACGACTTGATTATTGATGATCCTAATTTTGAAATATTTTTAACTTCCCGTAAGGTGAGTTATAGAAATCACAAAAAAATTTAAAATGAAAATGTTTGCATATTTTCACTTTTTGAAGATTTCTGAACATTTTGACATACCTTAGAATAAATGGATGTGTGTGTGCTTGTGTTTGGATACAATTTTTTGTGTATGATTTCGGGCGCACAAATCAACCGAATTGAATGATTAAAAAAACATTCGATTCCTATTGATGAGAAGACGTTCTGATTAGTTTTTGGTGAAGACAAGTCCAGCCGTTTCGAAGATACGGGGCAAAAAGTGCCAAAAACGGTAATTCAATTTTTGAGAGAATGGAATACCCGATTCAAATGATTCAAAAAGCATGTTACTTGTATTGATGAAATAAAGAATTGATTTTTGGTAAGGCAGGTCTAGCGGCTTTGGAGATACAGAGAAAAAAGTAAAAAAAAAAGATATTTGGCGGTCAAAAATGATCATTAGACATATGCACATCAAATTATCAGATATTTGATAAAATTTTCAAAAATGAGTACTAATTTTGTTGGGTTCCGTACCAAGATTGGTCATTTTTAAAGTTTCCATCAAATTTCAAAATTTTCAGAGAATTTTTTTTTCCAAATTTTCAAAAATATACAAAGTTTTATACTTCAAATATGAATTTTCAATTTACAAACCAGTTTGAAAATGTAAATATTTCAAATGCGTTATTCTAATCGTAAGAAATATATCCTCAGATGGATTTATTAGGTACCGATTGCTAATGTAAACTTTCTCAAGTGTTTTGAGCGATAAGGTCATCACTGTATATTTTATGAACGATAAAATATATAGTGATTATAATTATCAATTCGAAAATGTTTGAACCGATTGTTATTAATCATTGATTAATATTTATTGATTACTGTTTTTTCCTCGAATATTTAATTCTGGTATGGAAAGTTCCAGCAATTTGCCTTAAGGCACAATGCCGTTCACCACTAGTTTATTAAAAAGTATACTAATGGCTGTTTTTTCCTAATTATGATAAAATTTACCATTTCGTAAATGCCGTTCACCACTAGTTTATTAAAAAGTATACTAATGGCTGTTTTTTCCTAATTATGATAAAATTTACCATTTCGTAATTAATATCCGAAAGAGCTATTATGACTTTCACAAGAGACATATTTTTGATAGAGTAGGGCGAAGTTTTATTTTTGATTTTAAAGGGATTTTACGAAATAATAGCTACAATATTCATTCAGTGCAAAATGAAATTTCATAGGCACATTTTTTATACAGATAACATTATACATAACCTTGCTCTGGTATTTTGTGAGAAATATTCATCAGAAAAGTTGTAATAACTATTAATTTAATTTATTTCTTGTGAAATTGATTTTTTAAACTGAATTGTCATTTTTGTTTAATATTTTTAATTGTTTATGCCTTTGCCTAGATAAAGGTTCAATTTGGTCCTTTTTATCCTACACATATGTGAGCTATTATAGATGTCATTATCTGTTAATCTAACTTAAAATTAACAATACATCTTATAAAATAATTAAATAACATATAATTGAAAATTTAATTGAGGTATTGTAAACAGTGACAACCAAACCAAACCAAACCCACAACCAAAAAAACGAACAACAACAAAAAAAATTTTATTATGGATTTTCAAATATTCTCGTTTATCTCGATAGCAATGTCGTAATAATGTAAGAATCAAGGTGATGGCTGGTTATAGATATTTCGTTGCTAATAAATTCTAAATATTGGCAGTGGAACTCTTTAGCCACGAACTTTTATGTCCCGCTCTACCCTATATTATGAAATAACAGGAAGTCATCACGGTAAGTTTTATTTGATCAAGTTCAGAAACGCCATTACGTTTCAAATGGTAAAATGTATTACTATAAGAGAAAACTCAAATGACTTTTAGTAAATAATAAAACCAAATATATAATAACAGTTATAAGCTCTGTAACATTGCGATCTAACATATAAAAAATTTACAATTTAGAAATTGTCTGTCCAATTGTCCTTGGTCAAAGTAGCAAAACCTATCTCACGAAGAATTTACGTCGCCCACGCTTCTTATTAACCGATCAGAATTTATACTCGTATAGTATATCCTATGTCGTACGGTTATTGCGCTATTGCAAATCGCATGCGATCATTAACATGATTGCATAAAATCTGAATAATCATCTGTGATCCTATATAATTACAACTCTGTGCACCGTGGGCCGTGTGGGTGAATTCAACAACAACGTTTATGTAAATAAATAAATACGTAGCAGAACAAAAAGATGAAAAGGAAAAAATAAGCGAACCGACGAAGGAGAAACAAAACAGCAACAAAAAGAAATCAAAACAGCTATCCGATGATGAAATTATAAAAAACCAACAAACTCCCCCGGACGTTACGGGACCAACTCTTGACGAAGCAACAGCATCGAGAAGAACGAGAGATTTTACGACGGCCCGACCAAGAGGAGGTGGTAAACGTTTTCGAACTTATTTCCTATTTTAAGTAAAACATTATAAAAGTTACCAAATGCTTAGTAAAAATAAAACAACAGTTTGGTATGCATAATAATATATACTAATATAATATGGTTCGGAATTTAGTTTAAATTTTGATACACGCTAATTAGAAGACAACTTATACATTTTCATATTTAAATATATTTTATGATAGTCAAATAAAGTACGTAGCGCATTAAATTTTGCAATTTTTATACGTTATTTCAATGTAGAGAGCAATTAGTATAACAAGAAAGACGGCCTCGAAAGTATTTTCTTTTCGTTGGTAGTTTCTATGGTTTTATTAACTTTCCGTAGTTATTGTAATCGTCCAAAAATCTAAAGTGAAAAATTTTGCATATCTTCACGTTTTGAAGGTTTCTGAACATTTTGGCGTACCTTACAAGAAATGGATGTGTGTGTATGTATGTATGTATGTATATATGGATACAGTTTTTGTCCCACATCTGAATGATTAAAAAACATTCGATTCCTATCGATAGGAAGATGTGCTCCAGTCGTTTCGGAGATACAAAGCCGATTTGGCTGATTCAAAAAAAATTCTGCTCATGTTGACGAAACGATTGCTTTTGGAAAAAGAAAAAAAAATCCAAAAAATATTATTTTTTAATATCAAAACTATTTATAGTTAATTTTAAGTTGAATTCAACATTTTCAATATAACCTCCAGAATAGGTAACATATGATTGTGATAAAAATAACTACCCGCACTTTTACACTAGCAAACAATAAAATAAATAGTTGTAAGTAACATTTTTCACTAAAAATAATTAATAAGATTTCTAATAGTTGTTTTTTAAACATAATTATAATATCTGCAATTGTACAAATCAAATAAGTAATTTTTATTTACTTCATTCTACTTCGTGTTCCAAAAATGTATTTTATTTAGTAATCGATATCAACGGTAATCAGTAGTAGTTACTTCTTAATTTGATCCATATATAACATGTATAAAAGAAAATATTCAATACATATGAATAAAAAGTTCAATAAAATTCGATTATTTTTACCTAAAACTAACCAACGCGATACAATTTCTATTGATGTCTTTTTTAAACATACTTATATTATCTGTAATTGTAAATTAAATTGTAAAAAAGGGGCCACTTTCACATGTTATCACTGATATCTCGGCCAAATGATGAGATAGGGAGTTGGAATATCGTATTTTTTCGAAAAGACCTATAAAACAGCCTATAAAATAATTTAGATCCAGAGTGGGGCCGATTCTCTATTAGTGCAGTAAACGGAGCGTTTTAGGTCTGAATTTTTTTACGGTGCTCCGAATTGAATGAAATTTTGGAATTAGGTTCATCTTACCCTCAAGTTTAAAAGTGAAAACAATTCGGGTTGAGCCATCACCCCCCGGGGGGATGACACCCCCTCTCAATTCTGTAATTACATTTTTTCAAAATAACGTCGGAAATCGATAGAAGAACTAATTATAAGAAAAAATGTCTTTTATAGTTTTTCAAGAAAAACTAATACTTTTCAAGTTACTGGCCACTAAAGATTCATATATTTTTGGCGTTTTTCTTCGTTTTTTTGCAAATATCTCCAAAAATATACATTTTAACGAAAATCATGTAATGAACAAAATAATTTCAGTAAAAATCTTAATAAATCGGTATTACATAAACTTTTCTAGGAAAAATATTAAGAAAGATTTGAAAGAGCAAAGTTGTTTTTTATTTCGATCAAGATTTAATAGTTGTATTCAAAGCCATCTAGTGTCGAGGTTTTACATTTTATGCATTTCGGTGAAATTGGGTTTTATAGTGCTCAACATAAGCTTTAAAATGAGTGCCGTTACAAGTTTTTTGCGTGTAAAATGAGTGAGCTATCATGCAAATAAGAAGCATATACGAAGTTTTTTTCTTTCAAATCATATGGTTTAATGAGCGCCATTTCCACCAGAATTAAAGTAATTCACATTCCATCTAGAATTCACTTCACTATAGACATCTTGATAGATTCTAGCAGATTCACTACTTTACTACAAACTATGTTCAGAAAACTCACGATTTTATAAAAACTTTTTTTTCCAATTTTTAAAAAATCGAAATTATTTTCATTATATCTCAAAAAAAATAAAAGATACGTATAAAAGCATATAGATAAAAATCAAAGGGATCTTTCTGGCTTATTTTTGTTATTTATTATTGTTTTTTCACACAAAAATTGACAGAGTTATGAATGTTTAAAGACTGCGCGGCCGCGCAAATTGGAAAAAAAAGTTTTTATAAAATCGTGAGTTTTCTGAAAATAGTTTGTACTAAAGTAGTGAATCTGCTAGAATCCATTAAGATGTCTATAATGAAGTGAATTCTAGATGGAATGTGAATTACTTTAATTCTGGTGGAAATGGCGCTCATTAAACTATGTGATTTAAAAGAAAAAAACTTCGTATATGCTTCTTATTTGCTTGATAGCTCACTCATTTTACACGCAAAAAACTTGTAACAGCACTCATTTTAAAGCTTATGTTGAGCACTATAAAACCCAATTTCACCAAAATGCATAAAATGTAAAACCTCGACACTAGATGGCTTTAAATACAACAATTAAATCTTGAACGAAATAAAAAACTACTTTGCTCTTTCAAATCTTGCTTAATATTTTTCCCAGAACACTTTATGTAATACCGATTTATTAAGATTTTTATTGAAATTATTTTGTTCATAACATGATTTCCGTTAAAATGTATATTTTAGGAGATATTTGCAAAAAAGCGAAGAAAAACACCAAAAATATATGAATATTTAGTGGCCAGTAACTTGAAAAGTATTAGTTTTTTTGAAAAACTATAGAAGACATTTATTTCTTATAATTAGTTCTTCTATCGATTTCCGACGTTATTTTGAAAACATGTAATTACACAATTGAGAGGGGGTGTCATCCCCCTGGGGGGTGATGGCGCAACCCGAATTGTTTTCACTTTTGAACTTGGGGGTAAGATGAACCTAATTCCAAAATTTCATTCAATTCGGAGCACAGTAAAAAAATTCAGAGGTTATACCCTTTTTTCCTCTCCGTTTACTGCACTATATGTAATCTCGCCCATACCCTTTGTTCAAAACAATTGATTTCGTCCGTTTTGGGTTTTAACATATATTTAATCCAAAGTGTGGACATCAACTGTAATCAGTAGCTACCCACAAAACACCGCAAAACGTTCATATTTTTAATAATTATAAACCTTGGTAATTTTTTATAATTCAACCACTCATCCTAGGCCTATAATAATTTAGTATGTCTTATCAAACTATGAAATCTGTTGTTATATAAAGTTTCATCAAAATCGTCTAAAAAATCGATTTTTACTAAAAACTAATCAACACGATTTCCAAATGTTATCTATGTTATCAAACTCGATTCAGGATTATGGGCTAAAACGTAAACGAAAAACTCTAGACTTTTTTGCCAATTCTAAGGAAACGTCTCGGCCGATCGTCACACAAAACTGATAAAAGTTAGCCATTCTTGCGTTTCATCAAACAGCATTTAAATTATTGAAATCGGCCCAGCCGTTTTTGAGAAAACGTCGAAAAAAAAAACAGAAATCAGCTCTAATATACACACACATACTTTTTCCAAATTTGGTGTCATTCCATTTAGAAAACATAAAATTATTGAGTCGGATTTTTTCGAGAAAACAAACTTTTCCTTCAAATTATTGAGTCGGATTTTTTCGAGAAAACAAACTTTTCCTTCGGAAAGTTAATATATAACAAAAAATAGGGTAAATAATGTAGTTTAATACCCCGTAAATTTCATTTAAAATTAAAAATGAAATAGATGTTTTGTCCCCTGACTATTCCGCCTATGGAGTACAACCAATCAGATGACAAAGTTTAGAGAAATAGCAAAAAACACATATTTCTACGAAGATCAATTAATTGAATTTCTTGGATAGTTATTTTTTTGAATAATGTTAAAACAACAAATAATGTTCTTTGTTATGATGCAGTAGATTTGGTTCTTTCAGCACCTATAATTACTAAAATTGAAAGTGGTTCTTTTCACCCCGCCCTACCCTATATACTAAATAATGCAAATAAAATACCTGGAACAATGCAAAATCTTTTAGTAATGTTTATGTCAAAAATCGTATCAGAATTTTTCCAATATCTGAATAAAACACAAAAGAAAACGCCAGTCACTGGACTAATAGTTCAGTATACCCTCGTATTGGTCCTGCGCTGGATTGGATTATTTTAGTTCCTCAGCCCTGTCCGCCTGGCAAATTGCACATAGTACTGATAACAGTGATCTGTGCTGTTGTTGAGTTGTCCGAACATTGATTCTAAACTGAAGATTATGAGATAGCGTCGCTCATAAAACGCATTCATGATGAATTTATTATTATATTTGCGTTTCGCGTTGGTGAGCTTTCACGGCGCGTTCATGGCGCTTTCAATGCGCGTTCAATGCGCGTTCTTCCGACCGCACTCTGCGTGCGTTATGACGTTGGACACACGCATAACAGCGGAAAATTATCGCAAAACAACGTTTTTATTGAGCATAATGTCAGGGGGGCACAGGATTTTAGTTGAATTTCAGGCATTAGGCAGCACGGGAATCTCAAGCGTAGCGATATTGCGAATGATCGTGATCTAGCCGAGACGGTAATGGTTTGTTTGGCTAGGATATTTATTTTATAAAATTAAATTAACTCTAAAATTGTGCAGAAAATCGCCATATGAAAAGTTGAATCCACTCAACCACGTGTGTGTCTTAACTATAAACTCAACACTTTTTAATAGGGAAAGTATGGACAAAATGATATGGAGCTTTGTTTCAAAGATATTTATTTATTCATTGATACAAACAGTTTCAATAATTTGCGCACATCTTTGGTTCATTATCTACCAGTAACATGGTCCTTTTAATTAAGTAACATATTTATTAAGGAAAAATGCAAGCAATTACAAAAACCATTTTGTCCACATTGTACGGTTGTACAATGGATATAATGATATACATAGTAAGAACATACTGAGAAAATTTTTAAGAAACCAGTTCTTAAATAACTATGTTTTCTTTGGGTTACGCAGGAGCCCAAAAGGAAACAGATCATACATCATAAACAGACTTTGCCGGGTTTTGCAACAAATGCAAGTGTCTACTTTTTACCGGTGGATCTGTTGGTCTATTCTTAGAAGTAGTTAGAGTAAAAGTTAAAAGCCAATCACCATTTATAGATTTCAATTTTTTGCTCAATTTTTTTTAATGCATATGCATGCCATTTTGTCTGAAAGCAAAGCAAATTAATAATCTAAATTCCATCAAACACCTGATAATTGCAATAAAAATTCTCGAAATCAATAGTATTAGCATAAGTCGCTATTGATTTTAATGGCAATACAAATAACAATAAATAAGGCTCCAGAAAACATGATAAATCTAAACCCTCTGAATAATCTTATGAAAGGCGAGATACACGTGCAAACTGATTACTGCGAAAACACTGCGACAATGACGCTCAATATCTGACGAAATCGTTATTATAGTTTTCTTCATGTTATACAGTCGCACAAATTATTATTATTATTGTGTTATTTTGTCCATATTTCCCCTAATTGTTTTATCACATGAATCTGTCTTGTATTGGTGAGAATGGTTTAATCAATTTAGTGTATTTGAAAATTGATATGCTTATTGAATTTTAGTAAATCAAGCTCAATGATTTTGGAGATATGTAAAAATATTTTTTCAGATTTCTTTTATAGTTGATTTGTATAAATAGTTGTATAATTGTAAATTTGTATAAATATTGTAGTATTTGTACTAAATTTTGACATATAGATACGACAGTATCATATTATACTATAGTACAACTTTTAGAACCAAGGAAAGGTAAACATATTCTAAAATTTCAAAACGCAAAAAGTAATTTTAAAGAATTTATCAATCAAATTAATTGGTATAAATTTTCCATGCTATATTGTACTACGTATTTTGTATGAAACAATTATTTGTCCTCATGTTATTAAAAATCTATTATTCGAGCCATGAACTATCTCTAACAAGCAAGAATAATTATTATACATATTTTAATAAACCTAAACAGACCGTTTAGTTTTAGTAAATCTTGCCAAAATTTTCCAGGTGATAAAATTACTTTAATTTTAAGCACGTTAGATTTTCAATTTGCTCTATAATTGAGATTTATATTGCGCAGATTAAATTTTGCTTAAAACTTTTAACTTCTCAAAGAAAGTTTGTTTTTTCCAAAAGAATTGATTTGCTAATTTTGCAAAATGTTTGATGATTAAATTTTAAAATTTTGAAAAAATTATGGCTAGTATGCCAAACGTTAAAGTATTTTTATAATTAAACAACTTTTCGTAGGTTCATAATATATTAGAATATTTGTTAGGATCATGAATCTTATCATCACAATTTTTTTTATAAAAATCGTCAAAGTTTTTCAACAACTAATTACGGCGGAACGAATCGGCACGATTCCCAAGATATATATTTTGAACGGTTTTGAAAGTTTCAAAACTCGCTCAGGATTTTGTCCTAAAACGTGGACGAAAAATCAGGCACTTTTTCCTAATCCTAAGGATCAAAGCGAGTCTTCGCCAAGTTTCATCATACACATATTCATAGTTTTCCAAATTTTAGTGCCTTAAAGTATGAAATCTGCAAAACGCATTTTCTGGGAAAACCTTTTCTTTGGAAAGTTAATAATGAGATTAGAACTACATAATAGTAAATGAAAACATTAGAATTAAATAAACGGGTAGATAATTATTTGTGGTTTGATAGTAGATAATTATTGAAATTTGTGTTTTGAAACTACATGAAATATATTGTAACCTATTTAATGCAGATTTTTTAAATTAAATTTGTGCGACTGTTTTTTAATAGAAAATTTATATTAAATACTATATCCATATACTAAAAGGTGTTTTCGTTTCAACAAGAACTTATAGAAATTATTTAAAATGATTTTTTTGACAATGGTAGAGCCATCATAATTTGACAAGAGCTGTCATATATTCATATTTTTAAGTGTAAGTGTTTTTAAAGAAAAATTTCACAGAAAATATTTGCTGAAATTCAAAGTAGTTCGTATCTCAAACAGATACATCTTTTAAAAAAATTCCGAAGTTAAGATTTAATTTAAATGTAAGGCGGAAGGAAAGTTGCGATGATCCATCACCAGACAATCGTAACCTAGTTATAATTTGTATATTTCTCACACTTTATAATTAATTCAGATCATTATAATTTACTTACATTTATATGAAAGGCGCGGAATGTATCATTTGGAATACATTAAAAACACAATTAAAACAGGTATTTATAGTTGGTGTATAATTTAATAACAAGACTTAATTTAATAGAAAATAAAGAAAAAAGAAATCTGTGATAGAATAGATTCATGAAAAAATAAGAATTATTCTAACAAAGTTAATTGACAATACTGACATACTTACAAGTAGTTGAATTTTGACATTTCAAGTTAACAAAAAACGCAATTTTTAGTTGAAAATCAAGTACGTTATTTGTGAATGAATTCAAAATCAATTTTGCATTACATAAAAAAATAATACAAGATCAAAATTTGCGCATGAAAAAACTTTCCACAAAAGTAAAAAAAAGCATAGTTTGAAAATAATTTAAATAATCTAAATAATTTTTTTTACAAAAAGCCTTCAACAATAAATCATTTTGTAGTGCATAAAAATATATAATAATTGAACATAAATAAAATGCAAAATATCTAAGTTTATTCAAAGATTATTTCATTTCTTAATTCCGGATTCCACAAGTGAATAAGCATTATTTAATGATAAATTGGAAAAGATATGAAAAACTTGGATACTATAATGTAGAGCGGGAATCAAAAGTCCGTGGGTAAGAAGGTCCACCACCAATATCTCAAATACAATCATAGTATAGAATTTTTTTACGATACTATTTTAAAGTAGAAGGCAAAATCTTAATTCTTACGACTTCTTTATCAGGAGATGTATCGCCATTGAATATTCACAACAAAAGTATTGTGTTTCATCGGTAATTTAATTGATTTTCATTTGTTTTATTTAGTTTATGATACCGGTATACAATTTTTAAGTATACGTTATTCAATTGTTTTGTAAGATATTATTTTGTGAGATTAAGTTATATTCAACAGTTTTTTTATAACCCCTATGAAAGTTTACATGCGGGTAGGGTAAAAAGGACCAACTAAACTTTTACATTGGCAAAGGTATAAACAATAAAAAATAGTAAATAAAGAAATAAATTAAGTTAAAAAAACGCAATTTTTCAAGAGATTTGAAATAATAGTTATTACATCTATGCTTATGAATATTTTTCACAAAATACCAGATCAAGGTTATATACGGTGTAATCTTTGTGTAAATACGGTGTAAAAAATGTGCTCATGAAATTTTTATTTTGAGTTGATTATATAATTTACTATTATTTCGTGAAATCCTTTTAAAATTTAAAATAAGATAATGTTTCTATTTGCTCGGTAAAAGGGGCATTAGACATATTTTAGAAATATACGTAAAAACATATTTCTACAATTAAAATTAATTGGGAGTTTTTTGAACATAGTTCGATAGTTATCTGTTTGATACGACTTGTTTGTTGTATTGCAGCTCATTTGGTTTAGCTATAGACAGTATAATTACTGAAATTTAAATTGGAATTTTGTGCCCCGCCCTAACCTAGTCTTGAAAGTACAGCCAGTAAAAAGTAACAAAACTATCTCTTTTAATTTAGAAGAATAAAAGGTATACTTGGCAAAATAGACAAAATACATTAATTTTGGTTTTAAATATGCGCAGGAATTACAAAAAAATGCGAATAAGTTATAGTTGGTCTTTGGATTTTGGTATAATTGAGTATGTTTGATTTGTATTCTAATTTAGATAAGATCTATCTGTACATCAATAAGCTTTTGTTCCAAATTAAATTATAAGTTGAAAAAATTCAATGATGTTAAAGTTTTTAAAATTGCATTATTTCCATTGTTATTGTTATACTGAATGATATAAATACAGATGAAATTGCATTTTCAATGATTTTCAGTGGTTTCCCCAATTTTATAAGATTGCATTATTAATGTGTAAGGCTATGGTGTAAGGTATACAAGCTGATTTTAGTAACACAAAAATAAAATAAATCATATAAATCAAATCTCTGTTAATATATTCCGTGGGCGTATCAAAATAAACCGTTAGCAAAATTTGATTGATAAAGATAAAATGGAGTGATGAAAATGTTCATATTATGCGCTATACCGACTGTGTAATTATTCAGAACTAAGCGAAGTAATTATTATATTCTTTATTACTAAACTGGTTATGAAAACGTACAATGGGCTATATATATTTAGTTTGCATTTGAAATTTTAGTGCGTATCGCTTTTTCCTTGTGTTTTTATGATTTCGAACTTGGAATGAACACGTCATTACGCATGCATGACGAACAGTTCACAATAGAGGAGACTTGCCTATATTGTAAGAAAATTTGATTTGGAAAGATCTCATTTGCATCACAAAAAATATTTAATTCTAAAAATAATGTTGTCAATATTTTCAATACTAAATTCCGCAGATGAGATTTGATTAATTGGGTTATCATTTTTGAAAAATACAATTCGTTTATTTGGGTTTCCTGTGTGTTTTTGACATAGACTAACTAATAATCCTCATATGTTTTACGTTGTATAGTGCTCAAATATAGAAGAAACTGTGACGTCACTTGCTGAGCGAACATTTCCGACGACAATCGCGGACTCTCCCGATTGATTAAATGTCATATGTAATATGTTCTATTTTAATAATATAATGGCAATTGTGATGACTGGAGAAAAAAAGATCCGCGATTGTCGGCAAAGTTCGCTCAGCAAGTGCCGTCACAGTCCCTTCTATGTTTGAGTACTTATTTTGCGTTCGACTAGCAGTCCATGTTTTTGAATATATTTTGCCCAAAATATATGATTTATAAAAGGCACTTGATAAATGTCCCTGATGAATAAATCACTTGATATATTTTGTGCATTAATCGGCCAAACCGTTTCTTTGCAATCATCATCTGAATGAAAGAATGTTTGTTTATGTTTCCTCAATTTTCAACTTTTCTTATTAGAATAAGTTATAGTAATTGTCCAACAATAAAAATGAAAGTTTACGTTTCAAAGGTTTCTAAACATTTTGACATACCTTATAATGGATGTGTGTGCAGGTATGTATGTATGTATGGATACATATTTTGCCCATGTGTTTGGAAGCACGGATCAACCGATTTGAATTAATCAGAAATCATTCGATTCCTATGATAAAGAGACGCGTAGATTCGTTTTTGGCAAAAGTTGGCCGTTTTGGAGGTACCAAGCAAAGGGTGCAGAAAATGGAAATGGAATGGAGAATAAAATTTGAATGATTCAAAAAAGATTCCACTTGTATTGACATGCTGAAGAATTGATTAGATTTTTGCAAAAAAAGATTTTCGGTCTCGGAGAACCAGAGAAAAGAGTTAAAAAGGCCATTTGAGGTCAAAAATCAGATATTTTTTAGAGAATGAATAAAGTGACATGAATGGGTATCAAAAACTTCCAGAAAAATTCTAAATTTTCAAAAAAAAATATATATACAGTTTCTGAAAATTACGGAAGCATTACAGTACGGGAAGTATCAGCAATTTGCTTTAAGGCACGATTCTATAGTATACACACATACAATTCAAAACGTAAAAATCTGTTACAATCCAATCGAAATCGTTGAGCACCAGATTAGTTTCTAACAGTTAACATTTAAAATTCTATTGCTTTCTGAAAATCGTTTTGACTTTCCTTAATCCGTATAAAAAGATATCTGTTCCAATGATTATAGTATATATGCACCGATTAATTAAAGAAATGGATAGAACTGCCCTAGAACAGGTTCGTCAACTGAGTTAATTTTCTACTCGATTCAGGAAAAATTGGGTGAGAGATTTCTTATTGCCATTTCACAACGTGCCTGAAATTGGCTATTTTCAATTGGAAACATATTTTTTATATAAATTTTTAAGTAAAAATTGATATCACTACTGCATGGTAACAAGTTAGCCAAGAGTGGGGTTTCAAACTCATGACCTCTTTCATATAATGCAGTACGCTAAACCGTTACACAAGGTAACACATATAGATTAATTACGTAATTCCATTTTTTGCAGTTAACAGTTAAAACTGACTGATTTTTTAAATTATTGGAAAAATCATAAAACGATTATACTTGCACATTTAATTTACAGCGTATTAGGTGATTTTGCGTAAGGATCGATTATTGATCGATCAAACTGTTCTTCAGTAAATAACTATCAAAAAAAAATTTATACAGACTTTTTGAAATCAATCGTACTTCCATTTGCATTATTTTATAATCAAAATATTTTATAGATCCTATGTTTTTAAAATGAATTGTGAATTTTAAAATTTTTAATGTGATTTTAATAGGTCATTTACTTTATAATTTTGTCTGCGAACTAATATTAGAATAGGTTTAAATGGTTAGGTCTCCGCACATGAATACATGCAAATAA